>NC_041346.1:19137215-19737215 GCF_004354835.1 Perca flavescens | reverse complement strand
ATGTTGTACAAACAAGCACTAAGGTGCTGTATTAACCCTTGTTTTGTCCTTTGGGTCACAAGGACCCGAAGGACCACACAAGGGTTAAGACGGGCATTGACATGTGCAGGGGAACCTTCCGTGTCATGCATGATTTCAAACCATGACGTCTTAGTGTATTACCAACAGTAACCTTGGAAACGGTGGTCCCAGCTCTTTTCAGG
Source organism: Perca flavescens (assembly GCF_004354835.1). Lineage (NCBI taxonomy): Eukaryota > Metazoa > Chordata > Actinopteri > Perciformes > Percidae > Perca > Perca flavescens. Next base: position 19,737,012 of record NC_041346.1, on the reverse strand, counting down.
TCATTGACCAGCTCCTCCCGTGTAGTTCTGGGCTGATTTCTCACCTTTCTTAGGATCATTGAGACCCCACGAGGTGAGATCTTGCATGGAGCCCCAGTCCGAGGGAGATTGACAGTCATGTTTAGCTTCTTCCATTTTCTAATGATTGCTCCAACAGTGGACCTTTTTTCACCAAGCTGCTTGGCAATTTCCCCATAGCCCTTTCCAGCCTTGTGGAGGTGTACAATTTTGTCTCTAGTGTCTTTGGACAGCTCTTTGGTCTTGGCCATGTTAGTAGTTGGATTCTTACTGATTGTATGGGGTGGACAGGTGTCTTTATGCAGCTAACGACCTCAAACAGGTGCATCTAATTTAGGATAATAAATGGAGTGGAGGTGGACATTTTAAAGGCAGACTAACAGGTCTTTGACGGTCAGAATTCTAGCTGATAGACAGGTGTTCAAATACTTATTTGTAGCTGTATCATACAAATAAATAGTTAAAAAATCTTACATTGTGATTTCTGGATTTTTTTTTTAGATTATGTCTCTCACAGTGGACATGCACCTACGATGACAATTTCAGACCCTTCCATGATTTCCAAGTGGGAGAACTTGCACAATAGCAGGGTGTTCAAATACTTATTTTCCTCACTGTATGTATGTATGTATGTATGTATATATATATATATATATATTATAGTAGAGACCTCATGGACTATTATGACTCTTTACAGACTGACAGCTGAAATGTAACATTTCTCACTCATGCCAGCATTGTATGGCATATTCTAAAGACTAACAAAGCCCAAACCTTGCATGTTGCTGTTTCTTTCATTAACACGCATACCTTTAGGGGCTCTCTGCAATTAGTTAATCAGTGATTGAATATCTTTAATTCACATTTGCTTCAATCAAGTTCATTGATCAAGTCTAATGAGGTTTTGCTGTGGGTTTCTTAACCTCTTTACTTTCTACTGCTTAATAAACATTCAGAACATTAATATAGCAGCAAAGAAATATTTGCCAAGTAAATATATAGTGGAGTAATGGCATCCTGAGCAGAGAATGAAGTCACACTCACTCTGTGTGTGTTGAAATCGGATCTTAGCTGTTCTTTGTTTTGTTAGCCGGTCCGGCCGCACGTGCATGTAAGTGCATGTGGCCATGAAAAAACGTTTGTATTTTACGTATTTGGGAATGGACTCTGAGGGAGGTTCTCTGAGAGCCGTGTAGAGGCCATCCCAGCCTGCTGTTTTTTCAGTATTTCTGGAAATTGACTGTCCTTCTTGTTTACCTTTTTTCCCTGTTTTATTAATTTAACACTCCTGGGCTTTCCCTAGTAACCCCGTGTTTTCACATCACAACGCTATGAAATGTGGGTAATTCCCTCAGGCAAAATGTGCAGAAATGTAAACTTACAGAAACACACAACACACGAGGTACAATATTTTTTAAAGGTAAAATATTTCATTCAAAATTAAGTAGTGCTGCGGAGACATCTGGGCCTACAAATTCTATCCTACAGACTAAAGAAACGGATAAATGGTACAGATTCTCACAAAAATCACTCTATAATCATTTTATTGTTTTTCAATGAAATGAGAATCATAATATAAAAATGATCATTCCCTCCAATATCGTGAATAATGCAATCACAATAATCAAATCAAAATAATCTCAATTAGATATTTTTTCTCGTATCGTGCGACCCTAATTTTGGTCACAGTACAAGTTCTGATCCTGTATGTAAATTTTTCATTTATCTCAAGTTATATGCTAAACAGATACAATTTTTCAGTATTCTTACTTTTCTTTTCCTATGAGATGTAAAATAATTTAATGACTCAGCTTAAAATCTAAAGCATAACTTTATCCAATCAAATGTGATTGGTGTGACAAGCTAACCTCGTCTATCATATAAAACAGCAACTGACTGTTAGCTAGTGGGCAGATCGTTAAAATAGGGCCCTAGGTGTGTTTCTTAAAAAAAAAAAAAAAATAATAATTGTTATTATTATTATTATTATTATTATTATTATTATTATTTTATTGAAGCCATATTAATTAAATTGCATTGTTGTCTAAACAGCCATCTGAACATATCCTGTCAATTGCTTTCACATAGTAGTGGATATTTTTTAGTTTAATGTTTTAAAGTGGGAGAAAAACAATTACTAAAATGCAATGTATGGTATTGTTTTTTTTTTTCACGCCAAGCCCAAAAACAGCATCAGGAGATTTTATTTTTATGCAGAGCTTTTATGAAATGCAGTAAACACTAGAATAATGTAAAGTACAATTAAACATGCCCCAGTAGCAGCAACATTGAGTATTTATAAAAATCTATTTTCTTCCGTATAACTCAGACTTTCATAGCTTTCTCCACCACTTTCCGATTCATTCGGAGGTTGCGCCCTCCACCCATGTCATTCTGGCAATCACTTGTGTTATTATATGCACCAACAAAAAAGTACAAACCTGCTGCTGTCCTCCTGTAGATTTAAGATGGCTGTCATGGCTAAACCAAGGTAATGGCTTAATCTGAGGAATTTCCTGGTATTATGTCTGCTGAAAAAAAGGTTACCGAGAGTGTTGAATAATTCAGTGCAGATGCTTGTCGCCAAATTCTACATTAAATCTGTAAAAGACTAAGGATGAAAAGTAAGTGATAAGGGATAAAACCATTGCAAGTGAGCCTGGCAGGGAATGATGAAAGAAAAGAGGCAACATGATCCACAGTAGAGCGGAAAAGGGGGAATGGGTTGATAGAAAATGAAAGGTAAAAAGAACGCACGACAGGAAAAACCGGAAATTTACAGGAGAAGGCTAATGGAAGAAAGGTGCAGAGGAGAAAAAAAGGCAAAATTAATAAATAACACACAAAATGAGACAGATGGGAAATGAGAGCATTGTTGAGGAAAAAAAGAATGTGAAGTAATGAAAATAATCACAGACCGAAGTAAACCTATACCACAGACAAGAGTGGAATTATGGGGTTTCCAGCCACTCTCCTCCCCGTGAAGTCACTTAGGACTAAAGCAGCAGGGATTTGTAGGGTCTGAAGATGAACAGAAAACCCATTTTCCCTCATGGCTACATCTGCCACTGTGAATTTATATGGCTGTTGTACTGAAGAGTGGAAGGAAGATGTGATCAAACATGAAGGGGAATAGAGACGGAGAGACGCACAGTAATCGAGAAGGAGTGAGAACAAAAGGCGAGAAGGGTGGGAAGTGCAGAGGAAAACATTGTGAGATGTTACAGGAAAGGGAATTTGAGAGGATCTTAAGGGCACTGATGTGACAGAGCCAAATTAACAGAATGAAAAGTGGTGTATATATAGCTTTTCAGGGTAGAGTATTTGCACTTTGTAAAGCTTTTAGACTTACTTAATTGTACTTGCGCACCAAGTCTGCGTTATTCATATTTAAATTTAAGGAGGGCAATTAAGCTTTTAAATGTCAAGTTTGTCCTACCAGTGCATGGTGTTGCAATTGTAAAAGGTGTAATTACTTAAAATGTTCATGACAAACAGACAATTCCTCCTTTACTTTTCAGTGACATTCAACTGACGTGTTATTGCAATGTTGAGATGAATAAAGACATCACCGAGCTGCAGAAAATATTTCAGTCTTACATTTTAGGCTGCTAAAAACACTATTTTAAAAGCGATATTTCAACAGTTTATTCGGTAACACTTGAAGGTATCGACATAATTGTGACATGACACTCTCATAACTATGACATGACACTCTCATGAACGTGTCATAAATGTTATAAACAAGTCATAAACGTTTATGACCTCTGTCATTAAGTGTCATTCAGTTTTTGTCATGACAAGTTGACATTGTTTGGGTTGTCTTGATTATGACAAGTTGAGATTAATCAAAGTGACATTACCAGAAGTTGTCTTGGTCATGACAAGTTGACATAAAATTTGTTTGAAGTATCCTTATTAAGACAACTTGACATTTAACAGGATGACATTATGTCAAGTTGTCATAACCAAGACATCCCAAACAATGTTAACTTGTCATGACAAAAAACAAATGACATTTAATGACAGAAGTCATGAACGTTTATGACTTGTTTATAACGTTTATGACACGTTCATGACTGTGTCATGTCATAGTTATGACAGTGTCATGTCACGATTATGTCAATACCTTGAAGTAAAGTGTTACCGTTTATTCTTTTTCAATGCAATTTCTTTCATTGGTGCGGCAGAGCCATACTGTACAATGTCACTCCATTATCACTACGCTGCTAAAATGAAACCAAAGCCTTCATATGTTTTTGCTATTCTCAGGGGAGTTAATGTAGAACTGCAGGTGAAGGGGAGTTTGCGGGACTGCATTTCTGCAAAGCTGCCACCCTATTGGAGATTAATGAACAAGTTTGTCCGTGGTATTAGTCCTCTCTGGGCTGCCTCCCCTCTCAGCATAGGTTGATTTATGGACACCCAGCAGTGCATGAGTTATAATTTGAAAGGGGTTTGTTTTTCCTCATGAAAATGGAATTGATGAATGATCAATGAAATGTTGTGATGAATGATCCCATGTGAATTTTATTCCTTATTTTGTTGTGATTTCTTTTTTCGTCTGCAAGTACTTGCGTGTTCCCTGCACTCACGCTCCTGTGGCTGAAGTTTATGCATATGGGGTGTGTGTGTGTGTGTGTGTGTGTGTGTGTGTGTGTGTGTGTGTGTGTGTGTGTGTGTGTGTGTGTGTGTGTGTGTGTGTGTGTGTGATTTTGCAAATATAACCACATCTTTAAATATATGCTTGCAAAAGCGCTGACCCTGAATTTTCTGTCTGACATCAGGAATATATATCGCCTTTAGGTTACCATGTCTGACTGAATCAAATACTACGTCTCACCTATTGGATGTCTTTGTGAAAAAATCAAAGAATAAGTCATGCCCTCCCTTTCTTTCCCCCATTCTGTCCGTGCATATGGATTCACTTTATCATCCAGCCGCAGCGTGTATGCCAGGGTGTTTGATGTTTCTGTGATGGTGAGATATTGAATGAACCGTGGAGAAATGCAATGCTCCTTGGTGAATTTACAGGACCACAGAAAGAAGAGGAAGAAAGGACCATAGGAAGAAAGGGAGGGCAGAACAGGCTAACATCCCTGGTTCACTAGCTTGTGTGTAACAAGCCAGTGCTGAGTCCAGAAGCAGCACTGCTACAAAGAAAATAAAGATGCCTCACTTCTGTGTCTATGTGCTGGAGAAACTATATAGATTGGGAATATTACTATTAGTAATACATAGTACATTCATCATTTGTGAATCTTATGGTCTCAAAATATTGTTGAAAAGTGCTTATTCAACTCTGTGGTGATTTAGGAGGTTAAAGTTTATGATTTTTTTGTTGATATTGGGCTGCATTATATTATAAGATAATACTGATATCTCGTGTATATGTCCATTTCTGTATGTCAATGTATGCAGGTGCCAACTGTATGCCTGACTGCAGAAAGTGCACAATGTGCTAACAAAGTGCTGATTTTGAGCACTAAAAACTCCGTAATGTGCCAAACAGCAACTTAATTGTGTGTGAGTGCATTTCTATGTGTGTGTATATGAATTAGGGTGTCTGCATTCTTCCTACCTTCTAATTTCTTGCTTTGTCATCAGTGCTACAGGGATCGCCCTGTGTTTTCCTAAATAAGCCCAGAGTTACTTATGATCCTCACCGAAGCAACTAAATCATCATTTATAACAATGCAGACAAATTAGTATATAGGGATAGTTGACAGGAATGTGTGTGGAGGGAGAGACGTGAGGCAAAGGTACTGTGTGAGGTGAAAGAGACAGGCACATCCTAGTTCTCTGTGGAATTTGGCTCTCTCACCAACACGGTCAATGTATCAAAATTAATACTCTTTCCCTTAGTTGTATCTCACTTATATCTGAACACACAAAAAAGTGAACACATTCTTTCAATTATATATATATTATCAGCCACGTGGTAGAGCGTTTGCCTGCCTATCGGAAGGTTGGCGGTTCGATCCTTGGCCCGGCAGTCCCATGTCGAAGTGTCCTTGGGCAAGACACTGAACCCCGAGTTGCCCCCGATGCTGCGCATGTAAATGTGTGTGAATGATTATCTGATGAGCAGGTGGCACCTTGTCCGGCAGCCTCGGCCACAGTGTATGAATGTGTGTGAATGGTGAATGGTTCCTGTACAATGTTAAAGCGCTTAGAGTAGTCGTTGAGACTAGAAAAGCGCTATATAAGAACAGTCCATTTACATTGTTGTTGCAATATTAATGTATTCTTTGACCCTGCTAAGGTTCAGAATGTCCCATCAACAAGGTTGTTATATCTCTGGAGCCCTCTCTATCCATTGTTATATGGATATTTACTGAGTGATGAAAACCTGTGGACATGGGTCAGGGTTGTAATGAGTAGGGGCGCGCAGTTGTTTAAATTTGTTTGAGGTGGGGCACACAGTGACGTTACACAGTAACACAAGACATACATTACATATTTACATATTAAATCCTTTGCTGTAGCCTATATTTGCCCAGTGCGCCGGTCTCTAGCTTAGGCACAAATTAGTTAGTGTCTTTAGGACCTTGTTTGTTGGCTCATGTTGTTTTGAGAACTCACTTATTGAAATGGTGATAGCCATACCTTCTGTAATAGCTGGCAAATGGTGCTAATTGCCATTCAACCTAAAATAATGGACAATCTGTTAAGTGTTTGTATTTTTGTGTACCACGTAAAATATCAACATTAACAATTAAGTGTGAACATCAGCATTGTCGTCTTTGTGTGCTTCCCTCACACTGTCTTTTCTCTTGCTTTTATCCAGGGAGGCCTCATTGCCCTCCTTCTCCTAATTCTTCTCTTCACCCTTGTCCTGTATACCCGCCACCGATGGTGCAAGCGTCGCCGCATCCCACAGAAGAGCGCCAGCACCGAGGCCACACATGAGATCCACTACATTCCCTCTGTTCTGCTCGGACCCCAGGGTCGAGACAGCTATCGGGGCTCTCGAAATACACACCAACACGGGAGCTCGGTCATCGGTATGCCCATCCGCGAGACCCCCATTCTTGATGATTACGACTGTGATGAGGAGGACCCAGGTGGACACTCCCTTAACTCCACGCCCAACAAGCTCCACACTAAGATGAGGGATGGGAAGATCCAGGAGGACTATGGAGTTAACATTGGCATTGGAGGACACTCAGAAATGATGTTCAAGGAAAATGAAATTAAGCATAATTTTGAAAAACGAGGTAGGTCGTCTATATAAATTTCCCTTGAAAAACAATTTAGTATGATGGAAAAATGTTAGCACTGTATGCATACAATAGAGATTAATTATGCTATACCTGTGAAATAAACAGCATCATGCTGTTTTTGTCATTAAACTACAAGCAGCATACACTAAAATTATGAGTTGTCATAGAAAATCTGTTTTGCTCAGTGGTAGTTTTGAGAGCATGATTTGTACATCCGTGGAGGCGCTCAGTGCCAGCTCCCCAGATGGCCCAGCCTGGACAATTCACTTTGGACCTTGGCCTGCCCAAACATGTTCTTAGCACAGCATGTCCTGCTTACATTTTGTCAACAAAAATGACTCACGCCATTACAGTACATCATGCTGGTAATGATAATAATTATGTATTCCATGAGACATATAAATAAGTATTAATTGTATTCTGAAACCACATTGACAGTGAAACCACACTCTTACATACCAACTTGGTTAACATAACCATCGGCTTTGTGTGTCAAGCAGTAATGTAATACAGTGCTATGTAATTTAATGTAATGTCTTAAGGGCAAGACAGTGACAGAGACCATCAGTCTGGTCGATTAGATTTTGAGGTGTATCAGTGGGTGACCTGTTGACCCTTGCTAAACATAGTCAGGGGTGACAAAACTGGAAGGGATACTTCAAATATTCTGCTGGAGAGATTTTCAAACATAATGTATGTAATGTAGGCTATGTAGCATTTGTTGATATTACAGTATATCCTGTTGAACTTTGGGTGCTCCTCTGCAAAGCACAACTTTAATAATTGAAGGGTGCTGACTGAGTTGGAGGGTGCCCGGGTTATTCATGTCCTACTGAATTATGCATGGGTGAAGTTTGTGGAAAATGCCCCTTGCTTCCATAGTATTTATCAGTCTACATAACCTGATTTACACAAACTTTTTTGCTTCTGACTGACTGGGTAATTACTTCCTGAAAATAGGCTGGCAAAAGGATAAAGCACTGATGATTTCCGTTCACGTTTTAAATTAACATTATTTTACTTAATATTTCTTAGGCACATTGCCGATCTGTGTTTGAGATTCTGATAGAAAGTATTTACTCAGAACTCAACAACAGAGAAAGCTGATTATGGTTAAGTTTGACTTTATTAACATTATTTGAATGGAGTATAAAATGATAAAATGTGTTACATTTACATCACAAACAAACCCTAAATTAAAGCCTTACAGTCCCTGGCCCTGACCACAGCTGATAATGAAACTTGGATTTCAGCCATGATACAAACTTAAGGCTTGCATATATTATGTTGAGCCCTTATGTAAAAATGAAACGGAAAATTATGCAACATGGTGAATGCACGGAGGTTAATTTCTGCTCTATTCCCAAGTGGGAATGCAGAATTTTGGGATTAGCCACTGGGACAAGAGAAGTGAGGCAGAGGTCAAAGAGATCAAGGCTCTTACTGTACAGGCCTGTCTCTTGGGCTAATCGCCAAATGATGCCATTATTACAAGATAACAAAAAGGAGACTATCCCCAAATAGCTCTAAGAAGAGTCAATCATACTAGTTGTAAGCAGCAAGACATAACCCACACATTAACCATATAATGACCAGCAATGAATGGACTACTATTTTTTTAATTTTACGTTTATTTACCCAGGAATATAATCATAGAGATTAAGAATCTCTTTTACAAGAGTGTATTGGCCAAGACAGGCAGCAGCACAGTTAACAGAGTTTCAGACATAAAACAATTCACATTGAAAACACATAATAAATTACAGGATCATAAAATATCAAGATATTCAACTAATTTAAGGATCAAACCGATCAATTGGTCAAAAACATTTATAGCCAAATGTCGCTTAAAATGTCTTTTAAAAACATCTAGTGAGACCAACTCACCAAGGTTCAGGCAAAAATCGTTCCACGCAGAGGGAGCAGCATATTTAAACGCCCTTTTACCCAGTTCAGTGCAGACTTTATGTACGGAAAACAAGGATAAGCCATGGGAACCAAGACAATAACTTCCTGTTTTTTTTTTCTTATGGATATAGAGCTGTAGGTAAGACGGAAGCAGATCGAGAATAGCATTATAAATAAAAATATGCCAATGATTAAGTCTACAAGTGGACAATGCAGACCAGATAACCTGAGCATACAAGGAGCAGTGGTGAGTAAGGGTTTTAAGATTAGTAACAAACCTCAGTACTCCACGGTAAACAGTGTCCAACAATGCGTGTAGACTTTGCGTGGATGCATGCATGTACATTACAGGCCAAAAGTTTTGACACACCTTCTCATTCAATGTGTTTCTTTATTTTCATGACTATTTACATTGTAGATTCTCACTGAAGGCATCAAAACTATGAATGAACACATATGGAATTATGTACTTAACAAAAAAGTGTGAAATAACTGTAAACATTAGACATTAACATTAGATTCATCAAAGTAGCCACCCTTTGCTTTTTTTGATAACTCTGCAAACCCTTGGTGTTCTCTCAATGAGCTTCATGAGGTAGTCACCTGAAATGGTTTTCACTTCACAGGTGTGCTTTGTCAGGGTTAATTAGTGGAATTATTTCCCTTATTAATACAAAAGCAAAGGGTGGCTACTTTGAAGAATCTAAAATATAAGACATGTTTTCAATTATTTCACACTTTTTTGTTAAGTACATAATTCCATATGTGTTCATTCATAGTTTTGATGCCTTCAGTGAGAATCTACAATGTAAATAGTCATTAAAATAAAAAGGAAACGCATTGAATGTGAAGGTGTGTCCAAACTTTTGGCCTGTACTGTATATAACATCACCATAGTCCAGCACCGACATAAAGGTGGCAGCAACAAGTCCCCTTTTGGCCTCAAAGTAAAAACAAATAAAAACCCAATTTCAGCTACAGTTTTTGCTGAATGTGAGTATGAGTACTAAATATACATGTACTTATGTTCAGACACATACAGTATACAGATGCATCTAGAGGCAAACCATTGTGTAACATAAACCTTCAAGGTTCATATTATATGTGATGTGGGCAATATGAAGTCCATTGCAGGGTATTACACCAGCACACTTACTATGTATAAAATGGGCTAATTCATGAGACAAATGGTCAGATGATGGTGGGTTTTTTTTTTCTTCAAATACAGCTTTTCTAACATCCTTCTTTTAATCTCATAAACAATCTGGCATTTTCCAAAAGATATTTGCACAAACCATTTAATTTGATCTCTGCTTCCCCATCTGTAAAATGCATAACGCGGCGACATTTGAATACAGGGGTGATTAACTCCTGTCCCACCTGTTCTATGCTGCTCTGCATCCGAAAAAGTCTCCAAATACCAGTCATCCTTTATCTGTCTGTCCTTGCTGACAGATAAAGCCATTCAGCTGAACTCAATAGTATTATCCCCAGGGATTATGGCTATGCCTCACAGGGTTATGCACGGTATTGGTATTGGTTTTTGTTACACAGAAAACCAAACAAATGAGGCCTGTCAGTTTCATTATTCAGCAAGATTCCCATGGCTTTGGGAATGCATTTGGGCAACATGTACGGTGTAATTCAAGTGCAGAAAAGCCTTAGCAGCATGCTAAAAAACATGTTTTTTGAGAAACGCTCAGGGCACCAGCATCAGACTGCCATCATCACACATACCGCTTCCTCTGAGTTTACCACTGACTTCTTCCAGCCTACATGTGTAGCCTTTGTTGTCAGTCATACTTATGTCATCTCCAGAGCTCTTTGTAGAGGTAATTTACTGTACAGGCCTGAGCAAATACTACTGTGTCCTACTTCTTCAAACAAAGTTTAAAGAAAGTAGTTTCTTAACAACTTTTATTGCATATGAAACAAAACCTTTCCTGATAGCAGATGGTTGCAACTTTTTGCTTTGGGGGTCCACTTTGGGTTTAACCCGCATAAAGCTACTGATGTCACTTCTTGCTGCCAATATTGGTACATTTTAATATACAAATATGAATTCTGTGCGTACGTAGAAAATGGAAAAAAAGAGCGACATCTCAACTGCAATGAGTTGTGTTGTCAACTTTAATCTCTGAACTCAAAAGATTATTAGAATATGATACCTCTTAAAGCAACTGTTGGCACATTGTTGTTCTTGCATTATTCAATAATCCAGTCAAGAGGACTGGTAAATCTTAATTTCTTTTTGTCCTGCCGCTATGAAACATTAAAAAAAATAAGGTGCTTTCTATCCTTGCAGACCTTGAGAAATGTATCCTCGCTTTTATCTTAATAAATTGAGATTACTGTAATAACCACCGGAGATCATGCTCCTGTTTTCAGATAAAAAAAGCTAGCTTCTAGCTCATACACTCACAGATACATTGGCCATATTGCTATTATAGTGTCTTTTCAGTCCAAACCCATGAAAAATAATCAAGCATAGCATGTGGTCACATTAGCACACTAACTAGTCAACTTACCTCTTTTTTTGTTGGTTGTTTCCTTAATTAAAATGAAACAATACACAATAATAATCCATCCACTTCCCATGTAGAATGACTCATCAACTTTGTTTTTCAACATTATCCTTTGATTAAATGCACTAACTGGACGATCTAAATTAACTTAGAGTTCTGTGTGATTTATTTTCCTCTTAACAGCTCTTACTGATGAGTTAAATTAACAATTTCAACAAATAACCAAAGACATTATCGCTGTATTGTGATTGTTCTTTTGAAAACCCCAGGGTTGCTATAAAAGTTTTATATCTAGGAGCATACTGTAGCTAATAAAAAAAACTTGGCCAATAAATCAAAATTAATGCTATAGTTAAGCATTTCAGAATCCAAAAGTATTTCCTGTTGTGCCTTTTATTCCTTTCAGTAAAATTATTTTGTTTGTAAAGAATGCTTGATGCAGTTACTGGGTATTTATTTTATATTGTAAACACAGATAAAGCCTTGGGCACCACTTGTAACCCAGAGAGAATCTGCTAAAAGATAATTAGATTTTACTTTTATTTTAAGTTTGAGGCAGTAAATGTGTAACTAAATATTGCTTAAAAATAGACAAAAGAGAGACATGCTGTTTAAAAAAGGATCCCTTCTAGTACAGTCAATTTTATAATGAAAATAAATCGTTTCATCCTCCACAAGACCACTGTCATACCAAGCTTATTGAGTGTTTACCGAGCTCTGGAGAGAAATAATCCAGTGTCAAGCTTCAGATCGCTAATGTGACATCATTGTTGAGAAATGGCTGCTGGTTTGGCACACTCAAGCTAGCTCAGGGTGATGTTTTGGTTAATACTGAATCAGGCGTGTCATCATTCCCTATGATAAATAGATGGGAGTTAATTAAAAAGACTTCACATTCTTCCTTTTGCCCTATCTACGGAAAGCATTTAAGTTGTGTGTTGTCAATAAGGACAATTTAGCGAGATGAATAAGATGATTTAAAGATGCACATGAGCAGCATATGTACAGAGTGTGCACAAATATCACTGCATGATCAAGATCCAGCATGTAGGCTGTATGTTATAATGATTTTCTAAGTGAACTCAGGCCATACATCCAATAAATGTGACACTTTAAGCAGTTCATCATAGAATTCTAGTCTGTGCCCACTCCAGTGTGAAAACAGCCAGTGTCAGTTTCATCAATCATGGCTTCAGCATCTCTGGTGCATTGTGTTTGTCGAGAAGTTTCAAAGCAGCACAAAATGAATAAACTCCTATATGCAGAGTACAGCAGCATATGAGATGATTTGGAGCAGAAATGACTAGAATAAAATAAGGGGGGGTGGGTCCAGGTATTGTGACTCATTGGGAAATGAAGCCTTAGTAATCTGATCCAACGTTATGCTGTTGTCAGAGAGAGAAAAACAAGACATGCCTGTAGAAATGGATTTGTAAGCACCAAGTCCACGCCAGATCGATATATGTGGGTTGATTGCATGCCAACTCATAAACCATCTTTATGAGGCTGTTTTGAAATGTGGTTGGGACTGCTCACCCACATGCATTAGTCAATATATCTGATGTTTCTGTGCTCCCAGTAGTTCAAAGACTCTTAGTTCATTAAAGTTATTAGGCTACTTATTCAAACCGTTCACATAGACAACGTCTTTAAAGGTTTGAGTGCTCTTACTTTAGGAAAGAAAACAGAAAAAGGAGAATAGGCAGTAACACAATAATAACAAACAATAAAAATAGGCTAATAGGCACCACCACTTCAGGCTTAGAACCCTAAATAATTTATAGTGTTTTCTGTAATTTAAACTGACAGAAGGAAAGAAAATTGAACAATGATATTTGTATTTAAAATCAGGTTATGCCATCATAAAAATTGAAATGTTACGAGTTAGAATATATGCGTGCCTTATATTATGGGTGGACCTCGGTCCAATCCACCCATTCCATTTTTTGGGGGTTTGTTCAGGAGCAAATCCAGAACTGCAGCTGTTCTCCTCAGCCAGCCTTTGGTCAATATGCAATTGTAGGAAAAATACAGTTGCTTGCAGTGTATTACATTACCAAATTATTTCTGGGTGTGATTAATTATCTCAGTGTGTGATAAATTGGCACCCTATCCTAATTATATTTGCATAATGTCTTTTCTGCTTCATTTCCACTCCTACATGTGGTGGAAACGTTCCCAGTAACACTGTAGAAAGATCTGGAAATAGTTCACAATATTTTATTTATTTATATTGTCTTTGGAATCTGTCAAAAGTTTAACATATTTTTTTACCGTGAAGACATTCATCAGTGTCTCCCCGCACAATCACTGTATAACAATTACAAGTGTCACAAAGTGTCATGAATAGTCATAAAAAGAATACAGCGGTTAAATACATCCCAAAAAAATATTAAATTTGAAAGAAAATATGACATTTACAAGGGGGTAACCCCTTAACAAATAAATCAACACCCATAAAACCTACAATCCCCAAATGCCAGAAACAACTAAATAGATGATATACCCCTTTCAGTTGCCCCAAGTTATAATAAGATACTGCATAACAACAACAATGACTTCTAGGAAAAGATTAACTCTGACAGCATCCACAGTACTTTTGAGGAAGATTCAAGGTGCATTTGGAAGTGATAATAATCACGGTGTCAATGGGATAGTCCTTGCACTCTATGTGTAGATTGCATACTGGTTATGCACACACTTTAGTACCTGCAATTTATCTCATTTTATCTTATACATGGCATAGAATAGGATTGCTACTTTGTGTTTAGCTGGACAGCACCGCTCCCTAATTTGATGTTAGCCTGGATCTGTATGGCTTAAGTATTCAAGCATTAACTGAAAACAAAGCTTATCACTTCAGCAGTATTTTGTGGTGTCAGGAGTTTAAAAAAAAAATCAAATGATGTCTCCAAAGGAGCCCCAGCAGACAGAATGGAGAAAGATGCCATTGAATGTGGACGACGGCTTTCTGTCAGGAATCAACCCCACTTGTCCGCTGAGTCCAGCCTGGTCGTCTTGGCTAAGATGTTCAAGAGCTTCATGCAGCTGCACATAGAGAGAGACAGAAGACAGGTGGATGAAGGTCACAATCCAGGAGCAGGAGTAGAGTGTTTTGACCCAGATTGCTACGCCAGGAATTGCTGCAGAAGCCTAGCCTTTGAGGGAGGTAACAGCTAGGCAATTTGCTGCAGTCATGCTCAGAGTTTTCAGTCAGGTATAGAACAAAATACTGACCAGAACCTCATTTTTATGAGTTGCACACTCGTCAAAGCTCCAAGGGAGAGAGCCACTTCTTGGCACTCACAGACTAATAGACTGGTAGTGTGTTTCAATGAAACACTGAACGCATTTCCTTCGGGAAAGAAATGGGATAAATACCTTGTATTTTTGCTTGCTGCATACAGAGGGGTTCCCCAGAGCTTAGCTGGATTTTTGCCATTTAAGATGAGCCCATTAGGTCACAGGCCCTCTGGATGAGCTCTGTGAAATGTGGGAGGAGGTTGACTCACCTAAGTGATGATTCTTATAGTCTTTCATGATTCACCAAAGAATATGAGAACAATCTTGGTGCTGATGATGGATAAGGAACACATGAAAACCACTCCCATGGCTCAAGACAACCTGCTGAAATGACACCCAGGTTCAGTTTCAGACATTCTCACTATTTGGCAGGTTGTAGAGTTAATTTGATTTCCAAAGAGCTTGTTGTGAGGTTTTTCCTGGCTTGTTTCTTTAAGATTAGACATGAAACATCGTCAACCATCAACCCTCCCAAGGATGCATTGTTGACCATGTTTCTGCCTTGTTTTCTGAGATACGATCTGAAATATGGTCAACAATGCATCCTGGCAACGGTTGATTGGTAGTCAAAGAATGTCACTGTGGAAGATATTGCTTTTATATTTGCCTTAGTTTCTGTTGCTCAGCATACATTAAAAGGTATGCATGTGTGTAGGGAGAGTGTCTTTGCATGCTTTAGATTTTGCATGCAATGTTGGCTCCCAGAACCTTTTCAGATTGCATTGGACAGTGTTGGGCAGGTTACTTCCAAAATGTAATACAATATAGATTACTAGTTACTGTCATTTGAGAGATATTAGTTATATTACATTATTACGGTCTCTGTGTAATGCTTTACACTACTTTTGCATTACTTTTGAGTTTCTTTCACCAAAGTATGACTTGACGGGTACAGTAACTTGTGAATTTCAACCCGGGATCAATAAAGTCTCATCTTTCTCCAATTCAATACAGCTGTACAGTAGGTGTTTCCAGGTGTTACCTGCCAGCAATAGGCTGCACGCCATTGTTACTTATTAAAAGTAACAATGAGTTATTAACCCATACATTTGAATCACTGTCTTCCACACTGTCCCAAAATATATATTTATTTGAAATATTTTTATATGAGGATCTTGTTCTTAAACCTCATGACCTGGGTGTATTTCTGAATTAATTGTCAGTCAAGAGCTTCAGCCTGTCTGGAGCAATTGGAGGTCACAGTTTGGCCTGCGATGTTTAGCTGGCGCAGCATGGGGAGACATACATCCATATTTTATTCTAGCCCATGGCAAGAGCAGGAGCTATACATAGCACTTTATTCCTGCTCCTCTGCAAACAGCAGATGCTTTAAAATATACAAGTAGAGGCAAAAGCTAGCAGAAAGAAAAAGTGTCTGACTAAAGATGGGACATTACATGCTTTCCAGTGGCTGGGGATGACTAGGCATGAGACAGTAAATGTTAAAAATATGCAGAGCGGGGGAGTTTCTGTCTGTTCCTTGAGTTTTTCTAAGTCCTCCAGATGTATTGAAGTGTTTTCAACTGCCAATATATTTCATTTTGTAGTATCTTGGCAATCGCCATAGGAGAAAAATGCAATACCGCTCATTCCTTTCTTTCTGTGATGTAGGGTTTTGTCTTTTCTTTATATCTGTGGCAATGCCTTCAGCATGGTGCCTTTGGTATTTATCTCAGTTAGTTTTGGGATTAGAGATCTACGGAAGAGGATTAGGGCCACGTGAAAAGTGTAGTTGAGTTCTGAGTTTAAAGTCATAATTCTGACTTTATTCTCAGAATTCTGACTTTAAATTTAAGAATTCTGACTTTATTCTCAGACAGTAAGCATTGTGGAACCGTATCAACCTATTCATTGATCATTTTAAATACACAAAATATTAGCTTTTTGTGATTAGTGGTAAGCATTATTAACCCAATTAGGGTGGGTCATACATTTAGATATTTTCTAAAACTATTCAATGGCACACGATAAAAAGTACATTTCGAAATGATAATTCCATCCATCCATCCATCTTCGTCCGCTTATCCGGTATCGGGTCGTGGGGGTAGCAGCTCCAGCAGGGGACCCCAAACTTCCCTTTCCCGAGCCACATCAACCAGCTCCGACTGGGGGATCCCGAGGCGTTCCCAGGCCAGGTTGGAGATATAATCCCTCCACCTAGTCCTGGGTCTTCCACGAGGCCTCCTCCCAGCTGGACGTGCCTGAAACACCTCCCTAGGGAGGCGCCCAGGGGGCATCCTTACCAGATGCCCGAACCACCTCAACTGGCTCCTTTCGACGCGAAGGAGCAGCGGCTCTACTCCGAGCTCCTCACGGATGACTGAGCTTCTCACCCTATCTCTAAGGGAGACGCCAGCCACCCTCCTGAGGAAACCCATTTCGGCCGCTTGCACCCTGGATCTCGTTCTTTCGGTCATGACCCAGCCTTCATGACCATAGGTGAGGGTAGGAACGAAAACTGACCGGTAGATTGAAAGCTTTGCCTTCTGGCTCAGCTCTCTTTTCGTCACAACGGTGCAATAAATTGAATGTAATACCGCACCCGCTGCGCCGATTCTCCGACCAATCTCCCGCTCCATTGTCCCCTCACTCGCGAACAAGACATCAAGGTACTTAAACTTCTTCACTTGGGGTAAAGACTCATTCCCTACCTGGAGAAGGCACTCCATCTGTTTCCTGCTGAGAACCATGGCCTCCGATTTAGAGGTGCTAATCCTCATCCCAACCGCTTCACACTCGGCTGCGAACCGATCCAGTGAGTGCTGAAGGTCACAGGCCAATGATGCCATCAGGACCACATCATCTGCAAAAAGCAGCGATGAGATCCCCAGCCCACCAAACTGCAACCCCGACTACGCCTCGATATCCTGTTTGTAAATACTACAAACAGGATTGGTGACAAAGCGCAGCCCTGGTGGAGGCCAACCCTCACCTGAAACGAGTCCGACTTACTGCCGAGAACCCGGACACAGCTCTCGCTTTGGTTGTACAGAGATTGGATGGCCCTGAGAAGGGACCCCCTCACCCCATACTCCCGCAGCACCTCCCACAGTATCTCCCGGGGGACCCGGTCATACGCCTTCTCCAGATCCACAAAACACATGTAGACTGGTTGGGCATACTCCCAGGCTCCCTCCAGGATCCTTGCGAAAGTAAAGATCTGGTCCGTTGTTCCACGACCAGGACGGAATCCGCATTGTTCCTCCTCAACCCGAGGTTCGACTATCGACCGAACCCTTCTTTCCAGCACCTTTGAGTAGACTGATAATGATAATTCCCTTTAATTTTATTGTCTCTCCCTCTTACTGAACGTTGACTCTAATTCCTGCCCATTCTTGCTCTTTTCTTTCTCTGATAACTTCTCCCCATTATTTTCCCCCGTCTGTCTTCTCATATTTCCAGCTTATGCTCCTTTACCCGCTGCTCTGTATCCCTCCCGGCTTTCTTATTTGCATCTCATTCCCAACATCATCTCCTTTCTCTTTGCTTCAACACCCATGGCATCCATTGTCTACCCATCTCTTCCTCACACGTCTCTGGCTCTATCTCTTTCTCTCTCGGCCATTCTCCGTTCATCTCTGGATCCCTTGTCATCTCCAGCACTTTTGTCTTTTTCTTTGTATCTGTCAAACCTCTTACTCTCTTCCCATGTACCTGTCACACTTCCAGAAGCAGTGCTGTCAAAGCTTTCCCAGAGAGCTAGACTGGACTGCTCCGATTGACACAATGGCAACTTTAATAAATCACAGAGGGAATCAGAGCTGGTATGAACCCCTGTTTCCTTGCTATTGATCCATTCTGCACTCATTTGCTCCCCAAGCCATGAAGGGGAGGAGAGAACACAAGGGAATAGAGATACAGCAAAAGCGTGTATCTGCTTGTGCCTGCATGCATGACGGCATGTGTTGGAGGTACAGGCAAAGAAAAGACATGAGAAAGGGAGTAATAAAAGGAAATGTAATAAAAAAACATACAAAAAAACTGAAATCTGCAGGAATTTGTATTTCTTTGGATCACTTTTTTCTTCTTCCAGATTTGCTCCAAATGAAAACAGCATGGGTTTGTAGGGTCCAAAGATCTTAAGAAATCTCTCCACCATTTCCCACATACCTGCATCTGCTACTGTGTATATGAGTGCCATTGGCTGCCTGGTGGGATGACTTTGAATAGGGAAAGTATATAACTGATTCCCAATTGTTGAAACATGTCAACAAGTTGCTAAAATTAAATTGGCAATATGTGCATAAGTTATATCAGAGCATTTGTTTCCAACTTTTGTCATTTTATTTAGTTTACTTTCGTGTTGATCGTATTGGCTTTAAGTTGGTGTTAGTGTGTGAATGAAATTAATCTGTGTATTTTAAAAGATACCAGCTAGGACTAGGCATAAATTAATTTTATTTTCCTGTTTACAGAATAATTTCAACCAAATGAATGACTGTAAAGATTATATTTTTTTAATTGTGTTTTTTGCATTAAGCTAAGGTCAGTTTAAGTGTAGAGGCAACTTCTGCAGTGTCTTGGTCAATACCCTGTTCCCTAAAACTGGTAGTTTAGCATGAAATGTGGCATGATATGGAATAGCTTCCACACAGTCTACTAGTACCATATATGTGTGTGTGAATTCAGGGTCTTCCAAGCTGAATTGCAAGCCGTATCACCACCTGCCTTAGGGTACAGGGCATTGTTGAGGATCCTGAAAATGTTGCGTTGTGTCTCACTGACTTTCAGCAGAGAGGAAATAGCTTCTTGAGCCTAAGAGAAATAAGGTTCAAGCACTATTTATGGACAGAAAGTCATGGTCAAAGGTTTCAGTTTCTGACAGACAGTAATTCCCATTGGCTATATCAGCGATTTGGTGGAAGCCGGCCTAGTCTTGTTCATTTGGCTTTTTTGAGTAGCTAGTCCTTCAGTGTATTTTCTGCTGACAGAACAACTGTTGCCTTTTCTGGTGCTGAATATCATCTTCTGTGAAGGTACGGGCATCAGATACAGGCATCATTATATCAGTTTTTTTTTTTTTGTGGTGATACCCAGAGATATATTTTTAGAAACCTCTTCTTCTGGAAATTTGTGCTTTACCAGTGAATCTTTTTATTTATTTATTAAAAAACATGAATTCCTCCTCTGTTGATTGTGATAAGTTATATTATACCATACACATGTATTAGCATTGTCGTTATTGTATTAGTAGAAGCTGTAGCAGCAACTGTAGTAGTAAAAATAATGGTGTCAGTACTATTACTAACAAACAGTATGCTGCATTCTCAAATAATATCTACTTTGACAATGAATTGCACAGGGGGAAAATATTTTGGTTAATTAATCAGCAGTCATCTCTAAAGTTTACTGTGACAGTTTAAGATTTATTATTCCACCCACAATTGTCTTGTTCTTGTTTGTCTGCTTGTTCTTCTTGTGATTATAAAATGAATACAGTATATTTCTCCAACGAAATGACAGAAATGACGATGTCAAATTCTTGTCAAATTAGAAGGGTCCTTTGCGATAAGCGGAAGAGATTAAAGGGATGATAGAATGATTATATAGTGTATTTTACACTGTTCCTTAAGGTCTCCTAATAGGGTATGTAACATTGGTTGGGCTGAAAATTGCCCGAATGCTATTTTATTAGGCCCTTAACTACCCTGTCAATATGGCTCTATTTGGAACAAGAGCTTTTCTTCCAAATATGGTATGCTCATGAATATTTAGAATGAGCTGCGCGCTGATTGGTTTGAGCAAACTACATAGAAACACATGAGAGACTCTACAGCAGCTAAATGGCCCGTGTGTGTGAGTGAGAGCGTGGTAAGCGAGCTTGTTACACCAGCAATCTCTTACCACATGTTACACACATGTCACGCCACTTATACAACATCTACCTAAATGTCTTATAAAGCTAACAACGGTGTCCAATTTCAAGTTAATGAATATTTGTGAAGATTAGGGGTTTCATTAGCTGCAACTGTCCCTTCAATCCTAGCTATGTGTAGCTACAAATCACAGATAGTTAGCTTCATTTTCGGCGTAATTCGAGTATATTTACAGTTTGAATTTCGTCACGCCACTTATACAACATCTACCTAAAGGTCTTATAAAGCTAACAACAGCGTCCGATTTCAAGTTAATGAATATTTGTGAATTTCAGAGGAATTCTAAGAGGAGGCTAGCTAGCTCTCATTGATAGAGCTACATCCAGCCGCAGGCTCTATCAATGAGACTTGCAGACAAGCAGCGTTTATTTCCCCAATCGTTCGTTTAAATAATTAATTAAGATGAATTAAAAGATGAACTGGAACCTGTGGTAAGAGATTGCTGGCGTAACAAGCTCGCTGACCGCGCTCTCACTCACATAAACCGGGCATTTAGCTAGCAGGAAGAGGGGAGTTGCAGGCCCTGGAGCTCTGTCAGAGCAGCGGCGTTTGGTAGTCAATTAGCCCAAAAAAGGGTGACTTTGCGCGGGTATGGAGTGCTGTGGGCTGCCAGCTGTAACTGAGCTCAATCAAGCTCACAGCAGGTCGGGGTCTGTGAAGGAAGGCAGGCCAGGCGGCGAGGCAACAACCCAGGCAGCACCGGCCGCTGAACTCCGACACACAGTTGGACAAAATTTGCAATTAGCCTTCCATTTTTCGTGAAGCGGCCTATATTTGAGCTTTACATAGTTGATTTCTCGCATAAAAAGTTTCAGAACTGAATTTTGTAATGGAATAGCAGAGATCTGCACGACCTAGATTCAGAAGACTACCTGATCTCAGGTCAGTTGTGTAGCCTATGTAAATGTTGGGGCGTGACCGTTCTCTTAATACACCCATGGGTGTGACAAAGGTACAGGTCCTGAGATGCTTACGTAAGCAACTAGCTTTGTTGAGATTCGCCCTTTTTCAGTTTCAAAATATGAGATTTTCATAGTAAAGGGGTGTCAATGGGATTTTGAGCTTCTATGTATGTCCTATTTACCCACCGAACTGTCGTTATTCAACTATGACAAGGTAAAATCGGTTTTGCATTCTATCACCCCTTTAATGTCCAATACTGTTGGACAGTGTGGTCTACGCCAGCTGTTTTATTTTTATTTTACACAAGTACCATTGTATACCGTACACCCTGGTGAAATGTCAAGGTATGAAAAAATAGATACCAATTACCAACATTACATTGCAGCCTGGTAATCGGTAACAGCGTTCTCGCTCAATACTGGACCAATTTCAAAGATCTTTGTTCACATTAGTCATTTAGACAGAAATGCATGCGAACATAGGGTCCAGGTTGAAAAATACTGAAATTCCCCTTTAACTTGTCTGGCAGTGAATAGTTTGTTAATGCTAACCTTTTTTGTGTCTTCCCTAACTAGTGAGGGTCTCCTGACACCTTAGTGGACCCATAATAAGAACACTGAGTACATGTCCATCAAAAAGCAAATGGCTGCATGCCTTACCTCTCTGGGTCTGTATGAATGCGTTGCTCACCAATGAGCTCCAAGGGGAGGCTAGAATGTAAGAGATGCAAAAAACGGAGACAAGGAGGGAAAAACAGACAGGTGGTATTATGTTTGTAGTGAGCACTTCAGCAACACCCTGATTATTTTTCAGATGTTTAATGTTCCATGGTCTTTACATAGGATGTGAACATATCCATATCATGCATTTGTCTTTGTTGAGTATGTTATCAAGCTTCAAATAGATTTTTCTGCCACTGTTTCCACTGAAAATCATTTGGTTTGACGGCCATTTTCATATTCCGGTAAAGGCCATGAAAAGATGAAAATGGGGATTGGAGTCCACTTTATGTAAACTGCTGTGCTTTACACACTGCTGTGAAAGCAATGTACTTGGACAGGGAGTAGCAAATAAAAGCGGGGCAGGAGCTAAGACATGTCATTTACATAGACAAAAACAAACATGCATATGCATACACACTTTCACAAAAGCCTGCATAAACAAAAACAAGCATGCAGTCCAGCAAAAAATAGAAAGTTAAGGAAGGGTTCTCTTCCCATACTAGGCCACCAGGAATAGGTTGACTGATGCATCATTCTGTTGACATCCACTGCTTATGAGACACTGTTAACACATGATAAGGGAGTAACTGCAGATAAGGGAGATGAAACAGAGAAAATAAAGGCACCAGAGCTTTAGCTGACATTGAACTCAAATGAGAAGCCAGTGCGGACTTGGGGTCTGGGGAAAAACAAATGTCAGAATAAAATATCTTGGTAGCTGCTTCTGACAGAAGTGAGAAATGGGGATTAACAGCAAAATAGTGAGAGACCTTCAGGAGAAAACATTCTGCAAAAACTGAACACATTTGTGTTTTAGTGTTCATGACGAATGCAGACATTCATGTCTTACAATATCTTGTTTCAACTATGGAGTCTTGTGGACAATTAGTGATAACATGGAGGACCATCTTGTTTATAATTAAATGAAATTATTGCTTCATATCTGAAGATTGGCCAAAGAACATGTCAGTTTTACAGGATTTAGTGTACTTTACTGTATGGTGCAAACACATCCATCATGATATTTTAATATTTTAAGATGGTTGAGATTCAAGGTGTATGTGTGTGTGTGTGTGTGTGTGTGTGTGTGTTAGTGGGGAAGACAGAGATAAAAACATAAACATCAGCAACTCAGGGACTTACATTTGTTTCAAGGAGACTGTGGCTCAAGGTACTTCTGCCCTGCCTAGCATCTTTTCTTTCTTCAAAATGGAACAAAGGAAGAGGGATAAAGAGAGGCCATGAAATATGTATGCAAGCAGTTAACCTCAAACATGCTGTCACACATTCTGCTCAGTCATGGCAGGTCAAAGCTTAAGTGCCACCCATTCTGGCCCTTCTTGTTTTTTTTGCTAACCCCAAGTACCTGAATTAGCCTAAAACTACCATAAATGCCCACAGGGAATGAAGCTCCCTTAACCTTTGTTGAGTACTTTGTTTTCTATTCACTTTCCTTTCAAGGTTTTAGCCCCGCATATTGACACTACACCGGAAGTGAAACCCTTTTGGATTTTAAAACACAAACCAAATGCCAAATGTGGTGACCAGCAGAACATGTGTAGGTTGAATGTGTGTACGCCTATACCGTCATTTTACTGTTTAAGATACATTCTGCTGTGCCTAACAAAGAAAACTACTCCACTGTTATAGCCTTGAAATGGGCTTTCTTTCTCCCAGGACATTCACACTTCATCGATGCACATGAAAAGGAGAGGAGGCTTTTTTCTACTTCTAGACATGCTACAGTATATAAGAGAAATGTTTTCTAGTCAACAATGTAAAAGACTTGACTTATTCTCTGCATCATACTGTATAGCTGATGCATATATATATATATATATATATATATATATATATATATATATATATATATATATATATATATATAGCACAAGGATAATTTACAATGTGTCCATGCCATTGTTTTCTTTGTCTAACCTGTTTAGTGCCAGGACTTGTAGGGAACTCTTGTTTTAGTCTCTGTGTCATGTGCTCATAAGCATTCCTTCAGCATAGGGCAGAACCCGACTCACAGCCAAGGGTTGGTGTACATGCACCACACAATAGCCAGAAGCAACAGCAACAGTAGCTGCTTCAGCATCAAAGCCAGTATGTGACCTGAAAAAAGTTCAGTTACATGTATGATACAACATAGTAGAAGAACAAATTTTTACTTTGTTAGTGTATCATAGCTTTAGCTGTAGTCCATTACTTAGTCAAACAAAATGGATATCTTTGCAGTATGTGATACATTGAAAGCTGCTGGATTGTAAATAAACAAATTTTCAGCAATAGAAGCTGGAGGAAGCATTCAGTAAGCGGCAGTATTGTAAATAGAGAAACAAATGAATGAAGGCTGGGGTGGTGAGTGAGTGATGTGCACAGCTTACTGTGAATTTGAAGCCACTGGCCACTTAGCAGCAGTGATGTGGGGGATATGTCAGCAACAGTGGCAGATAAATGCACAAGAATCACACTTATGCAAAGTAAATCACTTTATTATTTTCAACTAGCAGCATGATATTATGAACATTTTCAAATTCAGAGATCTGGAAATTCATATTCTTCATAAACAAAAAGTATATACTATTTCACCAGAACTGTGGTGAAATGATCTGTTTCATTTCCATGAGCTATACTAGCAAACACTGCAACAGGAAATTAAACTGAAAACCTTTAAATGCCTTTAGATTATACATTATCAGATGGTAGTTCTGTGTGAATGCATATGTCACCTACCCACTAAACTAAACCAAACTTACTCTTCAACCTTATGCTTAAAAATGAGCGGGTAGTTTTAAGTCTAAATTTCACCATTGCTGACCTGCAGTATACTTACATATAGCCATCTCTTGTGAATGAATATGTATGATCATGCTCGCAATACTCATGGAAAAACTTGCAGCAATTTTAATCCTAAAGTATTGCTGTTTTCTTTACACTACATACGGTAAATCTTTTGACTGTGGTGCTTTTCACAGAGTTGATGCTTGCTTGCTTTATAAACCATTAGTTTACTTAGTTTTCAACTGCCTGAGTGTACTTGACAAGCTTTTTGGCTGCTTCAGGGCACCTTAGATCAGTTTGTATAGTGATTACACAGGGATTAAAAAATGTGACACACTGTTATAGTGGAAATATCTCCAGAAAGTCCATATCCAGCCCTGTGGCTATAGACATGTCTTGATGCCTCGGGAAAAAAAAAATCTAACATTGTTCTACTCCCTCTTCAATCATGTATGAATAGGTATTTTGATGAAACATCTCTGGCCGGCTGCTGGAATCCTAGTTAACAACCCATGTACATACAGGATTTTATCTAAAAAGAAAATGCTTATGTGTCGTGTGTTCTATGTCGTATAGGCTTTGCCCTTTAAGGGCTGTCACTATTGGGTTAATCCCTTCGCGCATGCGCAGTCGTGAAGATTTTATTTCCCGCCCTAGCGCTCAGTGCGGGCCTTAACTACTTCTGCAAATACTGTATATTACAGAAGCGGAATCGGTGCTCTGCTCCCAGTTTTTCTTCAGCGCTAGCAGAATGAAGACTTCTACCTCCAGCAGTCTTCGCCTCTGTACTTGCTGCCGGACTGGCTATATTCTGCCGTCGGATCTCCACCCCAGCTGTGAGTCCTACCTCAGTCCCGTTCACGCCGGGATGGCGCTCACCCCTCAGGCCTCTTGCCCGTTCTGGACGTTTTTCTGGTGCTCCAGGTCAACGGGTAGGGGGATGGCAGCTGGGCAGACTGGCAGGATGACACCCTGGAACCGATGGGAGAGGACCTTTTCGCTGGGCACGAGTCCGTTGACTCAATTCCCCCAGAAGAGGGATCTCTCCTCGTTTTTCCCTCCTCCCCATTGGGAGGAATGTGACCCCGAGGTGGGTAACAACGCCCTCCCTCTACGGCTCTCCCCATCTCAGGAACGGCGATCTTGCTTCCGAAGGCCACCCTCTTCGGCCACCGGAAGCCCACACCTCCTTCCCCTGGGACCAAGTCTATGCTCAGGTTACTGACCACTCGCACCAGTGTGTATCACAGGGCCTTGCGGCACAAAATAACATTGCCTTGCTAGCCTCTGCTGTTTCAAGAGTGGCATTTTCGGGACGCGGGGAACGTCTGTCTCACCCCGGTTGAGAGTGGGATAAACAACCGCCCTTTTAAGGGCAAATTTCCTCCATCTAAAGAGCAGTTTCCTCTCAACCAAGCAGCTTTTGTTCCCATTGAACATCCCGCTGACCATAAGACAGTCGTTCCCCACACAAGCACACACCAGCCCGCCGCTGCACGTGGAGCTCCACCACTCTCTCACTATGTAGACAGCCGGCGCGTGCGTCCACTCAAAACGACTGGGGCCACACAGACATCCTTCTCCCTTCTCCCCCCCAGCTGTCCCAGCGGGATGAGGAGGGCTCTGACCCAGTGGCCGCTCCCGCCTTTTAGGGCGGCAACTGGCCACGACCCCCCTTTTGACGAGGCCCTACCTTAGGCTGTGCGACACAATCCCATGTCTCGCGCAGCGGCGGAATGGGCTCTGCGCTCCCTGCTGGCCATGTCAATAAGCAGCACACAGACATGCGCGCGCCCGCTCTCAGAGCACAGCGCGGCATGGAAGAGCTTGAGCACGGTGTATTTTATTTAGAAAATGAACCGGATGTTTTATTTTGCTTCTGTGCTCGACTTCCTGTCCCGCATTATCTGCCCTGTGCTGAATTGCCGAAATAGAAGCTCTGCGTATCTGCTGCAGAGGGCTGCAGATCGCCGGAGCTGTGCCGGAGTCGGAACGCAGCCGTTCTGTAGTCAGTGGAAATACACATATTGGGCTTCATTCACCAACCGTTCTTAGAAGAAATGTGTTCTTAACCCCCACTTATGCACATTTTACAAAGATTAGGACATTCACTAATGTTTTCTTATCTTGGATTTGTTCTTAGCTAAGAACAAAAACTACGAACACTGAAGAGCACTCTTACGCACATTTGAGTGATGACCGTTTGCTTCAAATAACTGGTTACTGCACTTTATTTAATTCTTCTGTCATTTACAATGATAATATTTACTGTAATGTATTTCTGATCATTTGTTGAAAAAAAAATAAATCATAGTATGCAAAGAAACACAAACACTGCAATTTACATCAGCAATTAAATCCTGCATTATTTGGTGATTAATCGCACTATTTATAGGGGCAAAATGCAGTGGTGGAATGTAATGAAGTACAAATACTTCGTTACTGTACTCAAATTACTTACATTTTTCACGTATCTGTACTTTAATTAAGTAGAATCAATAGTGCATACTTTTGACTTTGACTTTGTTACATTTTGCAGCAATTATCTATACTTTCTACTCTACTACATTTATACAACGTTCCGTTACATTTTCTGATCAGTTTTTCCCCTGCCAAATGTCTTCCTGACCGTCACAAGTTTGTCTCACCAGTGACGTTTGGTTGACATAGTTATATATAGGGCACCGCCGATCCTTCATCGGCTTCCAAGCCGGCTCCGGTGCTCCTGAGCCCGGGCGCCATCTATTTCTCTCCACAGCATTGTTTACTTCTCCGCCAGGCTGCTAAGATGCGTTCCTATCTTATTTATTTATTAATAATGCACTTCTACAATCACAACTTGGGTCTTACAATCAGTATTAGGCCAATTCATAATCATAACAGGGTTTTTTTATCAAAATAATATATTATTTGATACATTCACTTGTCACTGCAAGTAAGGAGAGAAGTTAGTCTATGTTCTGCTTGTGGACTCTGTGTCGCAGGTGGCATTGACTACATCAGCTTCGCCCTAACCCAAAAGCGACAGCCCTTAGAGGGTGAAGCCTATACGAAATAGAACGATAGTTACATATTGTAACTCCAGATTCTGGGAGTATAGGCGTAGTCCTCTAAGGTTCGGGCCACCTGCCCCACTAACATTGGCTGAAGAAAATGCTGATGTTGGGAGCAGAGCAAACATTCCACTTCTGTAATATACAGTATTTGCAGACGTAGTTGAGGCCCGCAATGAGCACTAGGGTGGGAAAGAAAATCTTCATGACTGCGCATGCGCGAAGGGATCAACCCAATAGCGACAGCCCTTAGAGGGCTTCGCCTGTACTCATAGAATCTGGAGTTACAATACGTAATTATCGTTTTGTTCATTGCTAAGTGTAGGTTCACAGTGCGTGTGCTGCATAGTGTTGTAGTTCTCCTGTTGTTTTCCTAACTTCCAAGGATAAATGGATGACTAACTTAACTAACATCCAAACAGAAGAGCTAAAATATGTAGTAGCCAATGCACTTTAAATTAATTTCACTCTATCATTGTATCTGCACAGTGTCAGGAAACATGGGCAGGTTACAAGACAGCACAAGCTAGATGGGTTGTGTCTCTGTCTGCGGAAGAGAGATCAGGATTTTGTCAGAGCTATATTCAAGGACCAAACAACTCTTAACAAATTTTTATAAAAACTTTGATAAATCTACAAAGCAAAAAGATTTTTGGCTGGAGGCCATAAGCCAACATCTGTCCCCAAAATGAGGTCACGGTCACTTTGCATCATGTCTTGCATCTGGTTACGGGGGCCTATTACCATAGCCATGCCAACAACAATTCCTTGTTCAAAAAAATATTAACCATTGTAGAGTGATCTAACCACAAATGAATCTGAACAAATTGTGGATCATTGCAAGGATAATATTTGTTCTGAAGCACACTGCGACACCGCTGTTATTGTTAACTTTCCATTTATAATATCAAAAACAGTGTGAATACTCCTGCCTCTTCACTTCAACCCTCATCCTCTTCATCTCCATCTTCCTCTGCTCTTGCACGCTCATTGGCATGCACAATGAGCATCCACTGGGAGCAACACATCACCATTATTCATGGAAAGAGTACACCTCTGAGCCGGACTGACAGATCAAAAGATGTTGATGATAGGTGGGGGTAGTGGAGTTTGGGCTGATAAATGGCCTCATCTTTTGGAGATTGCTATACTTATACAAAGTTTGGGGACTGAGCTGTTTTCAGACTTTTTTGAGTGGTTGTTTGTTTTGGGCCACAGCTGTCTAACCCTACACTTTCAGTACATGCTTGCAGATATGATAGCCCACATACAGTACAGCCAAATCATTTCTCCTTACATAGATTAATTTACAATGTCACTTAAATTGAACTTGAACGCTTCACAGGCCATATAAAACAAGGCTGGTTCTATTAACAGAGGCTATAGATACATGTAGTTGAATAGCATAATCTCTTTTAGATATCCACGTTTCAACCTGTTTGTGTCAGACACATTAAGGGGAGACTCCTAATTAGTCTCTTCATTGTGGCATTAATTAATTAGCCAGAGCATATCTAGACAGAAAGTCCTGTCCTTTTTTTCTTTTGCAATTTTCTACTGTACAAAAACTACCCCCTTTTTCCCCCACAGCCAGTTGTTTTGGAGTCATTCATCAGACAAATAGTGAGACTGAGCCATCAGTGAAAGTGTTGGCAGGGTCCCTGTAGAGATGAGGCAATATTGAATTGATGGAATCATATAAAGGCCAGATAAAAGAAATAACACTCTGCTGCTTTTTTACAGTGTCAATGGGACAGCCTAGTGACTGATGATGCATATCGAACTCTTATCTTTCAAAACATAAAGAAAAAAAAGAAGCTATTTAGGGATGTTTGCCTTTTTGCATCCATGTGTGTATTTTACTTACTATATATTGTGTGTCGGTCACTATTTGCAAAATTATTTTCACTTTAAAGCATTATGACATGCCTGCCATTTTCACCTTGTAATCTCTGTTTTGTAGCTATTGACCCAAACACGGAGTCAGTAGAGGATTTGATGCAGAGGTTCCAGGACAGTTTCCGTGTTCCCAATACGCCAACGGACATGTCTCACTATCAGCATGTCATGCACAGCTCGTCGACGGGTCGCCGGAGGGTCCTTAGCCACACCAGAGGTAGGACAAAAAGTCATTCAAAAAATTTGCAATTTTGTTGGCAAGATGATTTACAGTGTTTGTCATCTTACTTTAAAGTAATTAGGTACAGTTACAAATTACTTCTCCCAAAAAGTAATTAAGTTAGTAACTCAGTTACCACATTGTAAAAGTAATTAGTTACTCAGCAAAGTAACTGTGACGTTATTTTTTATGTTCTATAACACTATTACGTTCAATAACATCTTTAACGTCAAAGATGTTTATATTAACTGATTGAAGAATAAAAACACTATACAGTATTTTAGAACATTTGGTATTTATTTGAACTCAATAGATTGCAGCCTGACATATGATATGCATAGAAATAAAAACATATAAAAAATAAATATTGAAAATAAAATTCAAGTGCAAAATTAAATCAAAACTTGGGGGGAAAAAAACAAAGGAAAATCTGGCCATTAAGTAGTGCAAATCTCTGTAACTGTATATTAGGCCTATTGCACAATAAACAGAACACTATCCAACTCTTAAATATTCAGTATAGTAACAAAATTAAATATTGAAAATGAATAATGTTCACACACTAGCTACATTTGGGCTTGGAGTTGGGTTAGCAGCAGCAACAAGTGTTGTGTTGATGTGAGGTACTTCCTAAGATTTGAGTTGCTTGAGGCAGACGTGGATAAAGTCTTTTTTCCTGGGCATAGCGTGCATGTTACATAAACATTCTTGCCTTTAATTTCAATGAGGGAGAAGTAGTGCCGGTACTCCAGTTCGAGAACGCTACCTTTGAATTTCCCCTGCTCATTGCCGTTGTCGCTGTCTTGTGTTTAGTGGTAGTCGGAGCGTGCAGTGAGACAGCGTGAGCAGGGCATCTGCCCACCCAGCCAATCATCATCGCATTTGCAACGGTGTCATCATCCTCACCCCTGTTCTCTCCAGGCAGCTGATGTGTAGCCAAAGCCTGACACCTCGTGCTTTATTCATCCAAGTAACGCGCCACTTTACATTCTCAGTAACGATAATGGCGTTGCAACGATGGGAAAAGTAATTAATTAGATTACTCCGTTACTGAAAAAATAAAGCCGTTAGTAACGCCGTTATACTTAAACGCCATTACTCCCAACACTGATGATTTATAACATATGCATGTTCTCTTTAATTTTACTATGCACACTAGACAATGTTTGCTGACTTTTGGTGCTTCTGTGGTACTCATTTTATAGTTTTGCACAGGGATATCTGCCCTTTTAATAGAACATTCATGCACCAGTGTATAATGTGAAATAAGCATGAGGACACTCGCCATTTCCACTCTGCTTAATGAGATGTGTAATGTATTTTCTTTCCACGCACTTTTCAACACCCTAGCAGTCATTGACCATTATTTGTATTTAGAAGCCTAAGATTTCACAGCTTCTCCACTGAAAATCATTTTTTGAGTAGCTTTTTATAACAACCCAAACTGGAATACCTAAATTACATATTCTTTACAAAACTGCCAAATATTATCCAAAGGATAGCATTGTAGATTCATAATGCATTAGACGGTCCAGGTGGCAATTGTTTTCCATTTATTGTGAGGAATTAATTTCAGTATGACAGACAATACACATCAATGGTCAATTTAGATGTTCCATTTAGCTTGACCTGAATAAGTTTATAATGACTAAGGAAACAAATGCAAACAGCAAAAATAAGAAAGCTGCAGTCAATTATTTTAATTTATTACATCTAGATGACCATATTAACCACTGAGCTACCATGCTGCTCTGGAGAATTGCCAAACTGCTTTGAAAACAATGTCCCAGTTCTTGTCACAATTACTTTCCTTAAAGTAAATGTGACTTACCATTTCCTATCTATTTTTTTATTTGATATCTGTGAAATGTATTAATATGTAAACCGTTTTTCTTTTACATCATGTAACGGATGTAGACACCAGATATAGCGTAGGGACATGAGGAATACGGTAAAAAGTGACTTTAGTCAATCAGATTAATAATTAGTTTGTGAACATGTAACCGTTTACATGTTCATCAGGGGGTTCACATAGCCCTGTATCTAACCTTCTGTATAGGCTCACATTTATCTGCCTTGGATGAGTTCAAAATAGTTTAAGCATCACCCAAATTCAAAATATTTTCAAGAGAATCATTTGATTTATTTAGAATAGAAAGATTAAGTGCACATTTAAAAAAAGTGGAGTCCTCTATACACTTCGTAGCTTTGTTTACATGTTTTATCATGATTGCTTTCAACTCACTCAGTTGGCTTTCTGTCTCATTAAAGATCAATTGGGAGCATAGTTTCACAAAAAAAATTTTGAGATGTGACATATTGTTGACACCAGCCTTAGCCACAGGAATTAATTCAGCTCATTACCAGCAACATTGCAAATAATTTTAATTAGACATGCAGTCTGTGTCATTGGTCATATCATTATGACCAGTGAGACATTAACGCTGAAAATGAGACATTAACCATGATGAGTTCACCTACCCTTGACAGAATAACTTACTACCCTCTTGATCACTGTCATCTACAGTAGATGTAAAATACAACTCTGAGTTACTTTACATATTATCCATGCTTACTTATGTGGGGATTATTCATCTTTACAGTCACATAGCCAGTGGTGGAGTGAGTTTATATTCATGGTTATCTAGAACACTTCAGCTTGGCTTATGCTTGTCTTATTTGCTGCTGAGGATTTAACTCTGTAATAATCAAATGCAACTTGTGTCTACCTTCTGAGCAGATGATGCCTCTTAAATTAAATGTGTGCAGGTCAAGCTCCTCTAAACTCTATGAAGGACACTGCTGAGTGATGTCCTCTCTGAGGTCAATGGTAAAAGAGTTAGTTTGTGGGCCTATAATTAGGGCTAAAAATGTCTCCTTAAGTGCAGGCAAATACTACAAATGATAATAGGAGAAACACTTAAACTGAGGAGGAAACTCTATTAGTTAGAGAGGGGAATGTTAATTGGTCAGACAGAAATTCCTTGCCTGCGCCAGGCAAAGGCCAAGAGGAAAGTGGATTGTGGCTGGGCAGATGTTTTTCTTTTTCATATTGTTCA
Organism: Perca flavescens; assembly: GCF_004354835.1. NCBI lineage: Eukaryota > Metazoa > Chordata > Actinopteri > Perciformes > Percidae > Perca > Perca flavescens. The sequence continues at coordinate 19,703,513 of NC_041346.1, read as the reverse complement.
ACTTGGTAGACCTTTTTATGCTGTGCAAAAGCTAAATGTCTCTCGGATTTTGTCTTAGCCCCTGTGTGCAGAACTGAGCTCAGTAATACTTGATATTACAGGGATTCATGCCATGTTGATCTAACCGTTTATGAGAAGTGACAAGAAGTGCTTAGGCTGAGCTATTAGAATTAAGTCAGTGCCAGACATGACATGAAATACAGGTGATCACAATGAAGATAGGAAGGTCTAAGCCATTTTTAAAATATATTTCAAAAGCACATACTTTGACCACTTGTGACTAATCTTACTTACTTGGAAAATGATCAGTCAAATAAATTTTTTTCTGACCTGGAAATGAATGTATGCTTGTTAAATTGCATTGTAAAGAAATTAGCAAATAATCTCTTTCCAACCATGCCCTGCTTCAAATGGGGTTGTATACAGTAAGGCACACACCTCTTAATCATGACAGACCAAACCTGGGCCCTGGTTCCTTGAAGCATTTTAAGGCTGACAGGCCCCATTATAAATCTATGGGCTAGGATCATTATATCTTAAGATACCTTTGGGAAATGGACCCTGAGCCCTATGTTGAAGGAGAGGACGTGTGTGTTTCAGGAATTCAATATTGAGAACACAGGTAGTGGGCTAGTCTGCACAAAGGAGAGCTATTGTCCAAGACGTCTGAATGTGAGGAATAGCAGTAGGTACTTTAAGGATATGATGCATGGGGTGTCTACATCCAGCAGCACACAATCATTTTAAGAAACTGCACATTCCTTTCCTTGAGGCATGAGAGATGGTGGAGAAGACATGCCCTTAATGGCCAATTATTGGGCTTGAGGGCGGAACAAGAGCAAATAAGAGAAACGCATCACACTAGTGCCTGGTTGTCAAGTAAAACTGCATATAGTTTACCAACCAAAGTACCTTAGTTTACTTGATTCACATTTACATTAAAGGGGTAACGCACCTGAATTTATACTCAGCTGAAAAACTACAGTAGCATTTTTGTCTGCTCAGCTAAACCCTGCAGCTGCTCATCCACTCTTCTCCTGCATATTGAAATTTTTGCTTTGTGGCAACATTCTTTGCTTCCCTGTCAGCATGTATTGCCCTAGTTTCTTGTAAGCACCATCTTATACCTGGACTCTCAGAAAATGTTGGCTCATGCACAGATTGTCTAGTCTCAGTCACTACCTTCAATTTCCAATTTTTTCATCTTGGCAGCAACTCTCAGGATCTTATTTGGAGGATATTTCACAAAGCATGATCATGAAGAGAGACAGATTCAAAATTGCTATGAACATGCATGTTATAGATAACACCTGACCAGCTGTGTTACCCACTTACACTTTGCCCCTTCATGTGTCTTGGGCAGATAGGATAGCTACATGATAATTACAAAAGCCAAAGTCAAGTATTAGAAACAAATTGCAATTTGATTGCTCAAAACACCTTTGGAGGTGGTTATTAATATAGAACAATATTCAAGCCAGATGTTAAAAATATGTAGACATCAATTTTTCCAAACCACATATGTAGTCTGTACTCCTCCCAATCCGAATTATGTCAGTATCAGCAAGTGGAAGTATAATGGCAGACATAATCATCAGCAAAACATATCTCATTTGTACTCCACTCACGCAACTTATCCATGTGTTTGTGTTGCTACAAAGCTTGACAAAAGATGTTTAGGATGTTATCCAGAGACAGAAGGCTACCAAAGAGGCTGCTACACTGCTGTGTTCTCTACCGCTTATTTAGGGGACTTTGAAATGGCTTTTAGGGGCATTATTGCCACTTTCTTGACTTAGGTTTGTCCCACCTAAATTTGCATTTAGCACAGGGATTTTAACAGAGGTTCTCATCTGCCTCGTGAAGATGCATACTTGTGGCTACAGAAAATGTAACCGACAGTGTATACATTCTCACCTAAATTATATCTGGATATAAGGCACATGAAATGATTTGCGGAGCCACTCTGTCTTCACAACTGCCCAATCAATGATGTCTTTCTTGCCTGAGAGAAGTTGTTACATTTTGCTATCAAAGTGCATAAATCAGCAATTTCCAATGGTTGGCTTTAATATTTTGTTCCATGTGGAGTATTCCATTACAATGGGATGCACACAGGAGCCACTTCTTTTGTACTCAACAACCCCCTGGATATGCCTTTTCTCCATGTCTGTGAACACCAGATCTAATGATCTGGGATTAACAGGTTGTGAGCTGCTGTTGGTTGTCTCCTCCCTCTGAAGTTTGGTAAGGTTTTCTTTTTAATGTGTCTGGTTCCTTGTTCAGTGCTTTAAGAGAGTGGCACTTTATGTTGCTTGTCTGGAGATGTACTTCTGTCTTTCCCCTACAGTTAGCATTACAAATAGACCAGTATGAGTGGGAGACTTTGCTGTTGTGTTGCTCTCCCCCGCCTATTATGCTTGGTGCAGAGCTTCGGCCATTTATGGCCCGAGGTGGACAGTTCTTCCTGCTGAATGTACTGTAGACAGCAAAGAGTTTTGTGGGTATAAAGAGGCAATTTGCTTCTGTCATTCTGTCAATCCACAGTCAAGCCTACAGTTTGCAAGTCAATGGAAAAATGTTATATAGAATATTTGTGTGGATTTATTTTTTGTTTTGTTTGTTTTTCTTGTGGAGCAAAAAGGGAGAATGACAATAAATGAACCTTAATATGTCAGATTAATTTTGTATGTTGTTTATATGTACATGCACTAACCATTTTTTTTTGGCATATACTGTAAGAACTGCTCTGCCCTCAAACATGGAAAGAAATACGCATTTCATAATATTTTGTGAAATGCCTATATAAAGCCACTTTAGAAAATTATGCATGTGTTTGTAAAACTGTGGTCACATAATGTAACTGTCATTGTTCTAGTGTAGCCACCTTTCTAGAAAAACTTTGAAGTCACAACACATTTATGGTTTTGTCAAATATTAAGATTTGTGTTTTAAAAACTTGCTCCTTATTTGCATGCACCTCTGTGCATGCTATTCCCTGCTGTGGTGTTAATGTATTTCCATGTGCTGGCTAGAAGCTGTGGAAGTTTTTTGATGTGTCACAACGAATACTTTGGCTCCTTACGATGTGGATAACCTTATGGTTATTATCAAACTTTTCTCTTGTTTATTTGATGCTTTGAAGTAGCACATGAGAGAGAGAGAGTGTGTGTGTGTGTGTGTGTGTGTGTGTGTGTGTGTGTGTGTATAGCACCACATCTTACGTGTGTTCCATAGTGCCTGAATTAATTTTGTGCTCAGCTGCTCCATTTTCAGCAGTCCTCAATCTTTGCTGCAGACAAAACACAGTGATTACAGTGACTACAGGGCTTGTCTACAACAGGCCATATCTGATCTACTGCAAAGTCAGGGCAGTGCGCGACAATATTTTTGTATTTGTTTGGTTTGTGAAAGACCTAAAGAGACAGAAACAAAATACAAAGAGAGATCACACAAATGTCTGTTGATCCATCTGACTGAAGCTTATTTTCTTTAATTAATATTATTCATATTATGGCGAATCATTTAGTAATTATCAGTTACAGTTCTTACCGCATATTATAAAAGACTCATTCAATCTGTTTTTACTGAATTTTCACTGCACAAAACCCCCCATGAACCAATTTTCACCCAGATTTTATATCCCCTGCTTGTTTCCAAGAAGAGGCTGGTCACCACTAAATCCAATTTTCACCTGTTTTTAACCAAACTAAACAAAATGTAAAATATGTAAAATAAAGATACTTACAGTATATAAGCAGTCATAAATTTGCTCTAGGGCTAGCTATGGGGTGTTAAAAATTTGCTACACACCACACAATTAATTGGACATCTTACTCTACATAAATGCGATTCCGGATTGTTAGTGTGGCCCCGCCCCCTGTACATAAGGAAGGCTGGGAGACAGGGATCGATCTCTCTCAGACTGAAGCAGCCTTAGACCACCCTGTTGTCTTCTGGTGTTTTCTTTCTTTTGTGTTTATTTCTTGGATGAAGGTCTGGTAGTCTAGTTTTTGAGGTTTCTTTGTTAGTTTACACCAGAACCGTCACATGGGTAGTGCCAACTGTGGGACCGCACAGGGCCTCGCGACTCTGGGGGCCTCGGTTCTCGTTTTTTTACATTCTTTTTATGATGTTCTTGACTCAATGTGATCTAAAATGAAATTCTGGTTTGTCAAAAAAAATCTAAAAATATTTTGCCATAGGTCAGAAGGCTTATTATTAGGTTTGGGCATCGTTTGGATATTAACTCTTCTGATTCCAATTCCGAATGTTCATTTCGATTTCGGTTCTTACCGATTATCGATTCCGATTCTTTGAGTGGTGGAGTTGAAACGGGTCACATGCTTATTTCACAAATAAGAGGACATTTTTATTTTTATTCAAAGGTGGGTTGCAGTTTGACGGGGCTTTTTCAATGTAAAATAAAGCCACTGGCCGCTAAATTTGGAACCCATGATCAGATTTGAAACCAAATCCTCCAAATGATTCCAAAAGATTCCAATAAAGAAACGATTCCGATGGAATCGTAATTTTTTAAACGATTCCAAGTAGGAATCGGTTCTCGATGCCCAACCCTACTTATTATTCTGACTGCTAACTAGTCCGTTATCTATTTCTATGGCAATGCCTTTCATCGTATCTATTTTGGCATGTATTTCCGCAACATGGACAGTGAGCGTATGTCCACATTTAAGTCACACATTAAGTTTGCACAGGGCCTTGCACCCTGCCTGCGACGGCTCTGTTAGACATTATTCTTATAGTTTAGGGGGGGGATGTCCTATGTCCGACAGACGTGGGTTGGCCCATGCTTTTTTTTGGCCAGACCTCCAGACTCCCATAGTTTTTGTTAAATCACTGGTAGTTCAAATCCTTGGGTTTAGTGTTCTTCAATATGTTGACGGTCACAGTTAAATTGAGTTTGTTTTTTGTGGCCGTAACAACATGTAACCATACTGTATATCTCATACACATATACTACTGGTCAAAAGTTTTAGAACACCCCAATTTTTCTAGTTTTTATTGAAATTTTAGCAGTTCAAGTCCAATGAATAGCTTGAAATTGTACAAAGGTAAGTGGTGAGCAGCCTGAGGTTAAAAAAAACTAAGGTTACCCAAAACTGAAAAATAATGTACATTTCAGAATTTTAGAAAAAGGCCTTTTTCAGAGAACAAGAAATGGGTTAACACTAGAAGTGCCGGAATTCCATAACTACTAGAACTGCCATGAGCGGTCATTTTGACCACCAGATTCCAAACTCTATAATCTCTCATGATAAATACCTAATTGCATTATGTATTGTGTTAGGATATCTTTAAAAAAACGTAATAACACCAAAATGTACATTTTAATGAGTTTAATTATACATTTGAGTAGTAATACCTGTTTCAATAATTCACATCATGGCATCATGGTAAACCGTGATTATTTCATACATTCATATCCCGAAAAATATGGTGTGGAAATTCATTCAACTTAACTCATAATAGCCAAATAACAATTACAAGTATCTTATTTGAATATTTAGCTATAACCTAACCTGGCACTGCCTCTGTTTTGGCGTCTGCTGTGGTGTGCAGCACTGCTCGGACCGTGTGCCGCTGCCCTTTTTTCCTCCATAAACTTGGCTCTCAGCTCCTCTGCCAGTTGCTGCATGAACTTCCCCCGGACAATTGTGCACTCCTTGGAGAGGATGTGGTCAATGATTCCAGCCAGTTTGAGGATGTATAAAGTTATATGAACACATAGACAGCTACCGACATTAAACTGCATGAATTTCAATAAAAAACCCGGAAAAACTGGGGTGTTCTAAAACCTTTGACCAGTAGTGTACTTGTTTAAATCCTAATTTTAAAAAGTGACAAAATGCCTTATGAAATTGTACTAATCATTTCATCAATATGCATAACTAAATTATACTTGCAATCCTGATATTCCTAAATCTACTTAAAATCAATATAACCAGCATAAAGCTTTTCTCCAATCCCAGACTCCATGAACCATCTCACTGCTCTAAAAAAAAAAGAAGTGCTTGCCTTACCTTTCTCTGCATTGAAGTCAGTGAATTATTGGCTCAAATCCCTGCCACAACTTCTTTTACATGATTTTTGGCCATGTGCACACAGGAAGAGGAGTAGCTGCTTAATGGGGGGGGTACAAACACTAAAGTCGAACTCGGACTGTGCAGACAGACTAACAAAAAAAGAGAGGCGTGATGCCTGTGTGGAGAGGCTGTCTGTTGTACTTAAGCCTTCTTCCCAGGAAACATAGTTGAAGTTCAGTGGAGAGTGCGGCCATTTTGCTCAGTTAATGATGAGGAACATTATTTATTAGTTTATTCAGAGAAGTGTGACAGAGGTTGAGAATGCTGCTAGTGTTGACACATGGAAGGGACGCAGATCAAACAGCCATGAAAGGGGGGGGGGGGGTTTATCCCCTGTCACAGCCAAGTTCGCATTGCTTAAAGGTCATTGTGATGAAGTTGGGCTGGCTGTAGTTGAAGCAGGTTAGATTTCTTATTTTGTTCCTCCATACACTCTGTACTCTAATTTGGTAATTTACATACAACTTATTTACAACTGCAAATATGTTTTAAAGGAAACATAATGGTCTTGGTCTATTACAGAAAAAGTCCACAAAAAGCCCAGTATTTTCCTAACCAAAGGACTTCTGTGGCCTAAACCTAACGACAGATCATGATTTGGACTCTGGAGTCAAAGTCCTGTGCTTTCTACACCCACCATCCACCTTGACCACCCCCTTGTGACTTGGGGTACGGTTTACAAATGCAGTGCTTCATTGATTCAAAAAAGTGTTTCCTTTCAACAAAATCCACACAGCAGTTACCTTTGTCAGCACAATGTAAATGGGTAGCAATGAAGACAGGGTTGTTTTCTGCACATACTGTACATACATTATTTCATTACTGGCAACACACCCATATTGATCCTATCTGCTTTGACCATATGTGTGAATACCCCACTTGTATATATCAGATGCAGGTCATGTTCAAGTCCTTTTTAAAACTGAGCAAAAAAAGCCAAGTTTCAAGCGGTTCAATTTCCCAGGAGCAAATTCAGAATGGTTCTTTAGATCCCACCTTTGAGTATAACCTGTTGACGCTAGTGCTTAGTCCCAACCACACTCTGTGATGCTTTGACTCAGAGAGTGTGGGGATATTTTAGATGTTTCCTACAGCAGTAGCATTAATATTGAGGAGGCAGATGATTTTGGGGCGTGAGCGTCTTCTTTATTATATGTATTGGTATCGTATTTTTGAGGGAGGGAAAAGCAAGACATTGTTACAAATTATTGAATGAAATAAAGTGTATGTATAATTTAGGGGCTCAACCAGAAAATACACATTGCATGCATAAGAAGTAGTAACACAAATGAAAGAGTGCTATATATGACTGATTGCCAGGCCATGCGTGTGCAAGCAATTTGCATCAATTCGCAAATTTTGTGTGCGGCTTGATAATGCTGCTTTCATTTGAGTGAAGCCAGTGGAACCTAGTAAAAAAACATACAAAGTGGGAGCACATTCTAAATGGAGTATTTATTTTTTTACTTGTAGTTTATGCTTTTAGATCAGCTCTTCTAGTTGGTATGGGAGGAGTAAGCACAGCAAGTAACATTAGCAAGGGTTTCACATTTAGATATTTTTTTAGATGAGAACCTACAAAAACTTCTTTAATTTCAGTTTAACCTTTCACGTCCAAGCTAAAAGGATTGTGTTGATATTAGGGCTGTCAGCATTAACGCGTTAATCGCGTTGCGATTAAGGGCCGAGCATAACACATTATTTTTTTTAATCGCATTCATCGAATGCCGCCATTTATTAATTTATTTTCACTTCACTCTGCTTCACATCGTGCCTAACAGGCTACTATTTTGACCCTTTTTGCCGCACCTTTACTTATCATCAAGCTGTCATACTTCCTCCTAACACATCCTCCTGCCGCAGGCTGCAGACATGATGGAGAAATGCAGCAGCAACACAATTCTGAATGGCGCTTTTTATTTTCCAAAACTCCCAGACGGCTCGTAGACAAGTTGAAAGCCATAGGCACATTGTGTAAAGCCGAATTAAAATATCACCGAAGCACGTCAAGCTTGAGCTACCAACTATGAGCTAAGCATAGTACAGTTAACATGACTCAGGTTGATGCTAGTGGGCTCAGGCAAAGCACTATTTTGGAGAGTGCTACTTGCCGACCTGTTGATGAAACCAAAGTGCAGAGTAATTAAAATTATTTAGAAGTTACTGCACGCTATTGACTCTGGTAAGTAGGGTTGAGTATTGAAACGTGCCGACCTAAACGGTAGTAACTAGACAGAATAAGAACGCAAAATGTCAGTGCCTCATTTCAGTGCCTGACTTTACACTACACCTGAAAGCATGTAACATTAGCCTACCTTTAGCTAGCAGCTGGATTAAACCTGGTTAAAATGCTGACAGCTAACGTTAACAGCGCAGCAGTTGCCGGAATTAAACAACGCAGACGGTGCGTTCACTTAAAACAGGTAGCCTCGTGGTGCATTCACAGTAATTGTAAAATACCATTTTCCCATCTGGTGGTTGTTTTTGTCATTCAACAGCAATTCACTGGTGAAATAATTTATTGTTTTAGTTATTACAATATTATTAAATCTTTAATTTTGACCATGGCCTTAACAATAAACAAGTTCCTGACCTTTTTTGTCTCTGTGAGGCAGACAGTACCAGACTGTCCTAAAGCATCAACATCTTTCCCATGGTCTAATATAGAGCATATCAGTAACTGAGGTGGTTGATGACCAGATATTTTGAGAGTTACAATGTTGATATACTGACAAACTGCAAAATAAATCCTCACCTCAAGGAGTTATAATTATGACCTTCCAGTTTTCTCCCTTTCAACATTGTTGTGCTGCAGAGTCAGCTTGCCAGCTGAGAGCATCATACTGTGCGTGTGTTTTCTTCACTGCTCTGCTGGCTACTGAATGGCTCTACATTCACTGACAAACTGTTAGACTCAAACTAAAAGAGATGAAAAGACAACCAATTTAACTCATCAATGTCAACTTATTATATTAATATTGTATTAATAGTAATTAATATTACAAAGATGCAAATGTCACAGATTAATGTAAAGACAAAAAAAGTATTGAGAAGAAGCCATTGCTTTTTTCATACTCCATTTTGGATAGCTAAAATGGCAAGGCAACACCTTTTTGGGTGACAGCTGCCATCCTATGCCACCCTCTGTGGCTTTACCACTGAACAAGCTGGTTGGTGACAGGTGATAAAACGACATACAGCCGGGTGCCAAGGGCCACTTAACAGCCAACAGCAATCGCATATCTGACATCCCTGAGATTTACCATTTGCTTATTAGCTCCAAATTGGCAGGTGTGTTCTCGATGCAGGAGAGATACAATAAAAAATATAGAGGTGTGTGTACAAACACTGAGTCCACTTGAGTAGAAGAGCCAAGTGGTGCCTTGTTAAGCCTCCCACCTTTTCAAGTCCTTTCTCTCCTGTATAACAGGTTGCAACTCATAAATTTAGGTTGTAAAATGTGTCGGCAGGGCTTATTTGGTAATGCCCTCTGTAATAACTTTTCAGCATAGGTTGTTTATGTATAGTAGGATTGGGTATGTGCAGAGCTTTTAACAATACATTGTGCAACTGCAGAGTAAAACAATATTAATTGGGATTAATTTAGATAAAAAGAGCAGGGGGAGACTGAGACATGGGGGAAAAAAAATAAGTGAGAGAAAGTTAATGGCAAGGATAGCTACCGCCGTGACATACTTGTGGTCATCCAGTGCCAACATGTAATTCCCACTTAAAAAATAGACAGACTGGGACAGACGGGTAAAAGAAAGCAAATCACAGGCTCTACCTCCTGAATTTCCTTCTATCTCTCTGATTTTCTGGTTTAAGGAGTGAAACCCTTTGCTCGGTGCAGCACGGCGGAATGGAACGCGTTAGGCCTACCTTCCGGATCCTGACCCCTCCAGCCTGTGCTTGTGTTTGTTTTTGCTTTAAGTTTCACCAGAATAGAGCCCAATTTCTCCAGTCATTCTACACTGAACAAAAATATAAACCTAACATGTTTGTTTTTGCTTCCATTTTTTACGAGTTGAAACAAAAGATCAAAGATTTTTTCTATCCACACAAAAGGCTTATTTCTCTCAAGTTTTGTGCACAAATGTATTTGAATCTGTGTTAGTAAGCACTTCTCCTTTGCAAAGATAATCCATCCACCTGACAGAATTGGCATATCAAGATGCTGATTACGCAGCATGCCTATTACCTGTGTCTTGGGCAAGTCACAATAAAAGATTACTCTAAAATGTGCAGTTCATCTTGAAAAAAGAAATGTATCTCTGAACTATCGATTTCACATGACTAGGGCTACAGATATGCATTTTTTTGTCACAGGAGTTATCTGTGAAAAAAAAAAATTCTCCAGTGCCATCTGCCATTGAACATAATCATTTGCCCACTCAAGTCAGTTATGACGCACTGCAGTCAGGGTGAAGACCCTGCTGAGGATGACGAGCTCACAGATGAGCTTTCCTGAGACGGTTTCTGATAGTTTGTGCAAAAAATTCTTGTGCTGTGCAAATCAATTGTTGCATCATATGTCTGGGGAGCTGATCTCAGACAATCTTGCACTTGAAGAAGCTGGATGTGGAGGTCCTTGGCTAGTGTGGTTACACGTGGTCGGCGGATGTTATGTGGATATACTGCTAATGTCTCAGAAACTACATGGGAGACGACTTATGAACATTCAATTCACTGCAACAGCTCTGGTGGACATTCCTGCAGTCAGCATGACAATGGCACGCTCCCTCAAAACTTGCCACATCTGTGGCATTGTGTTTTGTGATAAAACTGCATGTTTTAGAGTGGCCTTTATTGTGACGAGCCCATGGCACACCTTTGTAATAATCATGCTGTGAAATCAGCATCCTAATATGCCATGCCTGTCAGGTGGATGGATTTTCTTGGAGAAATGCATATTTAACAAATTTGTGCTACACATTATGAAGCATTAGTTAAGTATCAGTAAATTCTATTTTAAGGAGACCTATTATATGCTGTTTTCAGATGTTAACTTGTATTTTGTGATTCTACTAGAACATGTTTACAAAAAACACTTTTTTATCATACTGCCCACGGCTGCTGCACCTGTATTCACCCTCAGTCTGAGACACTATGTTGGAGCGCTGTCTCTTTAAGCCACCATCCCGAAAAAACCCCAGTCTGCTCTCATTCGTCAGCGTGCTTCCATCTCAGCTGCTGTTGCACTCAAGGGGGTAAGCTTCGCTTCAGAACTCGAACCTCCTATGGCGCCATTTTGATGCTACAAAGAGATCACCTCCCGTTAGCATTCCACTGACTAGCATTCATTTTGACGTCACTTGACAGCGAATAACTTTACATCTGAAGCGTTTAAAGACTCTGTTTGTCCATTGTTTATTTCTGAAGAAACAGGACAATGTATAAAAGGCTCCATTACCTTGTACCTCACGTTATGGCTACGTAGCAGAGGTTTTTGTAAAAATAGGCTAACGATTGTGTCACATAGTAGAGGAATTACCGTATAGTACAGGAGAAGCTCGCAGGCAGTTTCTACTTACATGCGCTGTTTAGTTTTAATTACTAATGTTAACTAGTATTTTAGTTAGCAATAATTAGCCTGTGCCCATGTTATCTCCTTACATATACCTACGCTCTCCGTCTCTGTAAGATTGGGAATGATTGAGATTTATCTTGGCACAGCTACCAGAAGACTTACAACTTTCAGACACGTTGCTCACGTCACATTTACGTCGTCTCTCTCAGTTGGAGGTTGCGCAGTAAAGCAAGAGATCACCGGAAAAGTGCTTCTAATAGCCTTCACTGGTCTCCGTCCAGATCAACAGGGTCTATTGGTCCATTATATACTGTCTATGGTTGCACTCCGAGCCTGAGACTGACTACAACGCAGCAGGACTTTGTAACGTGAAAAATCACCAATAAAGGCTTCTAAATCAAATACTACCCAACCGGATGTGTTTCAGCAGTAATGTGACACGAAATTGGGGAGAAATTAACAACAATGGCAGCCAAGATTACAGCTTTCCCTGACTTAGCATGTAGTTAGTCCTATGTAAACATAGCACTAGCCTAAAAAAACTGAAATTGCATGCCTGGATCAATCATAAAAGCCTGGCTCGATGTTACGTGACACCAAGCCGATAGTAGGAAAAAGCGTTGAAAGCGGAACGTTCAGAACACTGGGAAATCTCAGGTTTTTGCTCATAGGGATTTCTCTGAAACATGTTTATCTCATCATTTGAAGCTCTGGCCATGGTTAAGAATTCATACTACTGTTTTTATCAATCATGATCTAAATTTTAAGTCAATAATTCATTTGATACAGTAAAGTTGCAAGATTTGTATTTATAGTCGCTAAAATACATTTAATATATTTTTCTGCACATACAACCAGATGTATACAACTTCTCAAATTTGCTCTTGCAGCCTCTCAGATATTGTCTTGTGCATTATAAATGGTAAATGTACATACGTCAGAACTGACTGTTTAATGCAGCTGTGCCTTAATGTGATTACCAGTTGCTGAGCCATGTGGGGACTGGTGTTGCTGTCAGCTTAATTTACTCACAAACACATTGTCACAGAAATAAGTACTCAGGCACACATCTAAGTATAAGCATCTAAGTATGCATATAGAAACGCATATGCACTGTACAGTATACACACAAGCTGACATTTAGCTGCAAGTCCAGCAGCCATACGTCAAGACAGTTTATCTTGCTTATAGTCACAAAAGCCACTGAGGTCTCATTGAAGTTGTGAGAGTCGTCAGAGTTACATGCACAAATATGCGTGCAGTAAATGAGAGTACAGCCTCATGCACATACAGTATTAATGAACACAAAAGCATCTGAATGCACAAGCTACATGTCAGCAGATTCAAAAGCAGACATGGTGCTCTCTTATATTAACTATTTTCTTCCCAATCTTTTTTCACACCAACAAAGGCACAGGCTGACCCGTGAAAGATTTTTCCTCTCAGAACTATCTTGCCCCGGCATGTTGTTATTGATTCACATGTCTGTATAATTATATGGGTGTTATTCTGGAAAAGCTACACTCAACCTTTTCATTTCAAATAAAAGAAATATTGTTTGGCAAGTAGGATTGCCCCAGTTAATTCACATAGGCAGTATTAAATGCAACACATACACGTGACGCACTGTATATCCATTATACATAATGAGAAATAAGGCTGCCCTTAAAATTAGATAGACAGATAGCCTTGTTGTCATTGCACATGGTAACAATTTGGAGAGCTGTTTGTTCATTGAAGTCAGTTTTAACAATAACAACAAAACAAGACGTCACATACATTCAGGTCATAACATTTAAATAAATCAGGTTCAGGTACTTGTGTCGACAAACATCTGCCCAGTGTTTTTAAGGAGGACTGGGTGTCCTTTATGGCAGTTCAACTCCATGGGTGCTGTTCTGTAGCTAACCTCTATATATAATTTATTGCACAATCCATACACTATTCATTTCAGCCTTCTTTGCCATGCCATATACTCTGGCACTCCTGTAGAGTTACCAACCAGACAGGTACCCAGTACATCATTCACCCACTGTGTATATTTATGTTGGTTTGGCTTCATGTTTTTCTGTATATACATTCATCCTAAATATAATAACTGTGGGATGTTTCCGTGTTCATTGGTTGACAGCAGGAGTCAAATCACCCATATGTGCGAGCACAAGCTTGACCAGTGAATTTGATTCTGTCTTTGAATCTGTTTTACAGTGGTTTGCAGCCCTGCTTGTTTTCCATCTTTAAAGGTGCTCGAATCAATGTCACGCATTTTTTATGCTACAACATTTTTTGTCACATACAGCAAACATCTCCTCACTATCCGCGAGCTGCCTGTCCCCTGAACACACTGTAAAAAAACGTGGTCTCTGAAGACAGCCCACAAACGCTAACAACAACAAATTGTACCAACCTGCACCACGAAACATAACAGTCTTCCAGCGTTCCAGCCAATAACTGACAAGAAGGATTCGGGGATAGGGATTGGAAGCACGGAAGGAAGGGAGAGGGGACGGGATGAGGAGGAGGGAGGGGCGAGCTAGCCTTGTTTTGTTTGAAAATACTTCAAACGTCAACAAGAAGTGCTGTCACCCAACATCACTTAGAGCACCTTTAAGACTTAGATGAGCCTGACAAATGAAAAAAAAACGCTACATTTAACATTGTGTGCAGTCAGCTGTAATAATATTTTGCTAAATATGTCTAAGAAAAAGCTAATACTTTGACATCTGTATTATAGGACAGAGAATGTCTTCTAACCTGTGTGTTTCATAGAGTTGGGTACTGAAACGTGGTGCCAATAGGGGCACAGGTTCCGACGTAAACGGTAGTAACAAGAGCGAATAAGAACAAAAATTTCGGTGCCTCATTTCGGTGCCTGGCTTTTTTTTTTTTTTTTTTTCGAAGGATCGCTGTATGGGACGCTACGTTACCCGTTAGCTAGTAGCTGGATTAAACACAATGGTTAAAATGCTGACAGCTTACGTTACGCGGTGTAAAGTGTGACTGTATTTCCCTGTAGAGGATCCCAACACCGGGACGTAACAGTCTGACTGCAGCTGCCATTGTCAGAAAAACAACACAAACGGTGCGTTTACTTCAAACTCGCCAGCCTTGTGGTGCATTTTAAAGGTCCCATGACATGATGCTCTTTGGATGCTTTTATATAGACCTTAGTGGTCCCCAAATACTGTATCTGAAGTGTCTTTCCCGGAATTCCACCTTGATGCAGAATTACAGCCACTAGAGCCAATCCCACAATGAGCTTTCCTTAGTATGTGCCATTTCTGTGTCTGTAGCTATTAAGGAGGAGAGAGGGGGGGCTCATTATGACCTCATAAGGAGCAAGATTCCAGATTGGCCCATCTGAGCTTTCATTTTCTCAAAGACAGAGCAGGATACCCAGGGCTCGGTTTACAGCTATCGCCATTTCTAGCCACTGGGGGACCATAGGCAGGCTGGGGGAACTCATATTAATGTTAAAAAACCTCATAAAGTGACATTGTCATGCCATGGGACCTTTAAGTTATTTTAAAATACCCCTTTCCCATCTGGTTCTTGTTTTTGTCGTTTACCAGCAATTTACTGGTGAAATAAGTCTTGTTATTGTTATTACATTATTAATCAATCATTTAATTGTGACCATATGGCCTTAGCAATAAACAAGCCGTTCTTTAATGTCGCCAACTGTCGTTTTGTGTTCCTTATATATTTTATATTATATATATTATAAATATATATATTTTGGTTCAGGCACCGGTTTAGGCACCGGCACCGTTTTAAAAGTATCGCTTTAGCACCGGTATCGGAAAAAACCCAAACGATACCCAAACCTAGTGTTTCAGCACATTCACTACAGTATAATGAATGTCTGCCAAAAGCAATTTTCATTAAAGATTAATCTGTTGATTATTTCTTGATAAATGAATTGTCGTGTTGTTGTCCAAAATAGTAAAGAATGCTTATCACAATTTCCCAGAGCCCAGACGGATTTCTTTTGTCCAAAACCAAAAGATATTCTGTAGACTATCATAGAATACTTTACGAAAACCTGAAACTAGTCCCAAGTCATCTGCATAGAATAGACTTTTTACTTTGAGGTCTGTCCCTGATCTACTGCCTCTGAAAACAACACAACACACAAAACAACTTTGGGCTGTATTTGGGTCCATTACTTCCACTCACTATTACTTGGTTGGTTTTGGAGATGGTTGTTGTGGCAGAGGCGCATGCAAGGATTAATGTCCTGTCAGTCTAGGAAGACACAACAAAAGGCTCCCAAGAATAGATACATAAGAAATAATCACAAATAAGAGTGTAAATTGAGAAACAATTATTTCTACTCACAAAGTGGTGGGAAATCCATGGTAATGTGAATAGTATTGGAGTTTAATGCAATCGTCTTGCTCTCTCAGTCTTACTCTATATTTGTTCCATGCTTTGCTAGGTTTTCTAGTGTGAGCTGTTTTTTGTGCTGCAGTAAATACAGTATATTATTGTACTACCAGAGTGTGATGTGCCCTCCTCCTATGCAGAAGATGATTAGTTTTTACTATTCAGAATAAACTCATCACTTCACGTCAATGCTCTACCATAACTATTAATCATTCTCATTTCAGGAAGGATTGGAAAACAGTCTGCTTCTATCTCTCTCTCTCTCTCTCTCTCTCTCTCTCTCTCTCTCTCTCTCCTGAACTTTCTGGGCCAGATCTACATACATTTGTGAATGTAGTGTTATCAGCGCCATGGCCAACCCGCAGAAAGCGCACGCTGTGATACTTCAGTTTACGTCGTATTTACCAAACATCCAGTTCATCCGGTAATCAGCGCCTTTCTCCGCCCACTATACCGTAAATTGTAAGAGCGCTGTAGCAAAGCGGTAGTGGTGCTATGATACGGCTGAGGGCAGACTGCGATACTCCCACTGCTGATGCTATGACTGTTTCAAATGATCCTGATGCTCATTTGTAATGTAGCGAGGAGTTTAACAACTGCTGGAATGTAATGTGAACACTGAGTCGGAGATTCAGTGTCATCTTTGATTTCTTCCAGTAACTCTAATATTGCATGGCTGCTTAATCTGTTACGCTTAATGATTTCGTGTTCACTCCACTGAAAAAGTGTGATCCTTGTGGCAAAAATCTTTTCAGCTTGGCCTATCTTCGTCTTGCTATTACTGCAGCCATTTCCCCAGGAGGCATATGAGGAAACCCGCTTGCGGCTGGTTTACACCTGCTTTTAAGAGGCGGAGAATTTCCCCCGCAGAATAGAGGCGCGCTCTTACTGGCAGTCTTTGTAAATACCACGGAATATATAATCGCACTTTAGGCGTATCCTCCCGCCTTTTTGGGTGGAACTCCCACTTTCCCCACTTACCCTCCCACGAACGCATATTGAAAGCGCAACTTGTCTCTTCTCGCTCATGTGGCAGGCAATCTGCAATTTTACCCAAGTGCGCCCTGTTTGTAAGTAGCCCAAATCGGTTAAGGCAGTCTTTGCGAACAATTAACGCCTGGAAACAGGCGCAAACGGCTTGATAAATCTAGCCCTCTGTGTTTTCTCACCATTTAGCGGTCACACTGTCTTACCTTCTCCTTTAAACCCTTTTAACACCAAATCACATAATCCTTGCTTCAGTATATAGTTGTGACATCTCATTCTCCTTTTGCCTGCAAAGCATTTGTTTATAGCTGTTTTATTCTTTTCCCTTTCTCTGTTTTTTTTTTGGTTTTCTACTTTTACGGTCCCTGTTTTATGTTGGCCCATATCTGCAATAATCAACTTATAGCTACATTAACATATTAATCAATGAGTGAAAATACGAGCGCGCTAAAAGATAAAAAAATATGTAAGAACTAATGTCAAGTAATCACTAATTAAAACTCACACTCTCTCACACTTAATCATTTCCCAGATACTTAAGAAGCTTTCTTTGATCAACTTATAATTAATATTATTGTTTTTAAATTTTAGAAATTAGAAAATTAATTTAAGATTTGGACTGCTTTGTGATGAAATGTGACTCCCTTATGAATTGAGATATACTGTAAGAAAACATTAACTAAGTCTGCTATTTCATCTATAAAAGGTTTGTAAAATCTGTGCAGTTGGAATGAATACATTAACTTCTGAGGTGAAGGAAAAGAGATTAAATGACAAAACATATGTAAGAAAATAAAGAAACGGCCACCAAAATGTAAATGAATTATCAAGAAAGAGCAATTGCCACGGTGCATTAGCAGCTCAGTGGACATCAAAATCAATTTCAAGTTAAATAACTACAGTACACACAGTCTCAACTCTCTTTGTGGTATTGTAAAATGATCAGTAATGTATTTTTCCTGTCTGTGAAGCTGTTCTTTTGTATTTTAAACAAGTGTAGTTCAGCTCCCTTGCACATCTTTTGTAATATGTTCACCTTTTTTCTGCTGTCATTGAGATTTGAAAAAAAAACTGGCCAGTTAGATTTTCAAAGCCTTCCTTTAATAGGCCTTTGCAACTAACTAAAAGAGACCTAGGAATTAAGCTTGGTAAACCCACAGGAATATAAAGTCAATTATATATTTCTATCATTTGCATGATCCTCCTTCAAATACATATGCATAAAGGATATGGGGTAACATTGCACCGATCACACAAAAGGTGCGGGTGCGTTGACAGACTGTGTGTGTGTGTGTGTGTGTGTGTGTGTGTGTGTGTGTGTGTGTGTGTGTGTGTGTGTGTGTGTGTGTGTGTGTGTGTGTGTGTTGACAGTTGAATTGTGCTTCCAGGCTAGGACACTCGTTTGATAAATAACACACAGAAGAATACATCTGAAACAAGGTGCATAAGTCTTTAGAAATCTGGCCCTAGGTCTTTCCTATTTCACTGCTTTTCTTCCTTTTTCAAAATGTTTCTTCCTCTTCCAGTGAATTTTCTTTTGTCTTGATCTTGCTTTTCTCTCTCTCTCAGCGGTTCTACCTTCCAAACTGTCACATAGAAACATCAACTCCCAGAACACTAAGGCTAAACTCCAGCATGTCTGTACTACAAATTTCAATTACTGGGGCATCCCGCTTTCACAGTCCCTCTCACAATCCAGAAGTCCTTTAGATCATTTAAGAGTCCTCTAGGTCTTTTTTGTATCCTCATCTGTCAATCTGCTTTGCCTCCATCTGCATTACTCTATCGTTGTATTGTTTTGTTGCAAAACTGTGCCTATAACCGACTCACTATTTTCCCTGCAAAAAATAAATCACATTTATATACAGTTAAATATAAAATGTAAAAAATGTTATAATTACTTCTCAATTACTTTAAATCAACACTTTGGAATGGTGTAAAACTTTCTTGAAAATATACATTATTAGGGTGCCTGGGTAGCTCCCTGGTAGAGCACGCGCCCATATATAGAGGTATTCTCCTCAACGCATCGGCCGCGGCTCTACTCTGACCTGCGGCCCTTTGCTGCATGTCATTCCCCCTGTCTCACCCCTTTCACATCTTCAGCTGCCCCATACAAATGAAGGCCTAAAATGCCCAAAAAATATCTTAGAAGAAAATATGCATTATTCATTACATTCTCCTCAGTCACCGGTATTGAGACTCCTATAGTTTGAAAAGGCAAAGGCATCATTAACATTCTTCCTCAGGTATCACAACAGCATGTTTTTTTTGTGCAAAAAAGCATATGCTCTCAGACTATAAAATCACATCTCACCTCAGTGTGTTGTGCGGGATACAAGTTCCAAATGTAGACAAAAGGGAAGGCAAATTGGTTAGTCAATGAAAGAACTTGATCCCTTTTTTAATATGCCATAATGTTGAATGTTCAAGATCTATACAATCATCACAGTTTCAAGGTAGGCACGATGATTAGTGTTACCAATTCAGTGTCTGACCAAATGTAAAACATGGTCACAATCTCTCCCTGAGTTATGGTGTTGAATAATGGCCGAAAAATTATTTTTACACAACATTATGATTTCAGAGTTTATTTGACCTTTTAAGTATTAAATGTCATCACGTCATAATTTTATCCTATTAGACGTGTGAAATGTTGTCATAGTTAGCGCCATTGAGTTATGGATAAAATGTGTTATGTGAAGTCACAGTGACATTGACCTTTGACCACCTAATTCTAATCAGTTCATCCTTGAATCCCAGTGGAAGTTTGTGCCATATCTCAGGAACGTCCACAAGAATGGGACGGACGGACATACATACATACAGATGAACAACTCAAAAACATAATGCCTTTGGCTAAAAAACTAAATATGTTGATGATTATAGAGCAATATGTTTTGCCACTGCCGTTTTAGCAGCCAATTAAAGGTAGGATTGCGTAGATCCAGGACTTAGCCAAAAAATGTGAACATCGACAACTTCTCAGTCCCTCCCCCCTTTCCGCTAAAGCCCAAAACGGTAGGATTTCAACCGTTTTTTTTCTACTCTCTGTTAAGTCTTACGTAACTCTAACTCCAGGATTTCCACTGAATGCAGAACGTCTGCGGACCTATCTGCCATGTGTTGAATTGCTGCGGAGCTCTCTCCGGCAAAAATAGAAGCTCTGCGTATCTGCTCCAGAGGGCTGCGGATCGACGGAGCTGTGCTGGTGTTGCACCAAATTCTGTGACCTGTCGAATTTTGTGACTCTAGAGGGCGCTGTTGTATTGGAGTCTATGACTGTACTGAGCTTCACTGACACACTGATGAGGCACTTACGCAAATAATGTAAGCTCATAGAGGACTTCTGCAGTGGAAATACACACATTGACTTTAATGGAAACCTAATGACTCCGCCACCGTTCCGGAGCGGATCCGCAGCCGTTACGCTGTCGGTGGAAATTGGGGGTAAGCCGGCCTTCTATGACTGGTCATCTGCTCCAAGTAGGCAGGAGTGAAGTGTTTTTTTTTTTTTTTTTTTAAAGCCACTGCGGTGTTAACATTGTCCCATGTAACTACAGGCTAACGGCAGTAAACAATGTCATTGTCTGCCAGTGTTGTTAAATTCTCCCCAATTCCGGGTTGCATTACTGCTGATACATGTCTGATTGGGTAGTGTTTGGTTCAGAAGCCTTTATCTGCGAATTTTGAAGGTAGAAAGTGCTGCTTCCTTCCACTACAATCTAACGTTGGCATACTGCTAACTATTAGCTAAGTAGCTACATGCTAACGTGACATGCTGTAATCTTGACCAATGCTGGTAATTTCTCCCCAAATTCTGGTGCAGTAGCTCCAGCTTCAACTAGTGAAAAGCAGAGCGGAGGCTCCGGACATTCCAGGAAGCGTGCTGGCTAATCAGAGCAGACTGGGCTTTTTCGGAAGGAGGGACAGGCGCTCCTACAGAGCGTCTCATACAGAGGGTGAATACAGGTGCTGCAGCCATGGGCAGTATGAGAAAAATAAAGTTTTTTTTTTAACATTAAAGCATGTAAACATGTTCTAGTACAAACACAAAATTCAAGTATAATCCTGAAAATGCTATATATTAGTTGCCCTTTAAAGTAACACGTTTTGTTTTTTACAGTGTGAACAAGTAATATTTTAAGACTGATCTGTGAATCCGTCGCTGTTCCTTTTTTATTTTTGTTCGACTCTCTGTTCATGTCTCTCTTCCTTCATCTCTGTCAACCACCTCACTTGGCATGATCCAACATGATGCATAAATTCAGAACCAATTTTACACCACATTGCCTTGGTTGGCTCTGCTCTCCAAATGCCGCCAGACTCTCACACTCAAAATCCAACTCCACTCTCGACCTGTTTAAGTGCACCAGACCAAAAGAGTGACTACAGCTTTCTGTACGAACTTTTTACACAGACTTAATCGAACTTTTAAGTCTAAAATCTTTATGGCATATTTTCATGAGCTAAGTATGACATAATGTTTATGGAGTGAGTAAAGAATGGAATTTTACCTGCATTGCTCCGCAGTTGCACAGGATTTATGACTGTGTAGTAAACAAGGAAGAGAGAATATGTTGCTCTATTGTTGACAATAAACTGCTTTTAGGAAGGTTTGAGGTTTAAAAGAAAAGAACAGTTTTTAAGGTGAATAAAAAAAAGGTTGAGTGTCCCTTATGCACCCCTTATACCTTTCTGTATTTAAACAGTGTCCTAGCTAGAAGCTGAGAAACTACATTTTTCTTATAATTTATTTATTTTCCTCTGTGAGTGTACCAGCTTAGAAAGAGTAATTAACCCATGTTTCCATAGTCTGCTGTCAATGAGAATATACTGTAGTTAAATATTAGATGATTGACTTTCTCCAATCTAGTTTTTACACAATGCAATATTCCTGCAATATTCCTGAATCAATCAATTGCTTGAATGCCGTGAATGTGCTCTACCATCCATTGATTTCAGAAAGAAGTTATTATATTTCAGTGCCCAGTCTTTGCAACGTGTCCCCCCTGATGTGTACAATTTGTAACTGATTAAATATTTGAAAGTATTTTGTGACAAGCTTTTGTCACAGAGGGCTTTAAAAATAAGCAGTGGGCCGATATTTATCAGACATCTTTACAGCATGTCATTTACTGGGGCTGGGCAATATACCGATATTATTTTGATATCGTGATACAAGATTAGATATCGTTTTAGATTTTGGATATCATTATATCATTAAAGGCTGCGTTACAGTATAGTGATGGAATTTTCTGAATTTACCAGAATGTTCTAGCTGTTTTATTACTTGCCTTTACCCACTTAGTCATCTTATCCTTATTACTGATGAGTATTAGTCAAAAACCTCATTGTGTAAATCAACCCTACAGTATCAATATTGAGGTGTTTGGTCCAAAATATTGTTATATTTGATTTTCTCCATATCGCCCAGCTCTATCATTTCCCCTCTCTCTCCCCCTTCATGTCTAAGCTGTCCAATCAAACGAAGGGCTAAAATGGCAAAACAAATCTTTAAAGCTATAGTGCATAGTTTCTGTCTCCCCCATGAGGAATTCTAAGTAATGATAACGACACTGTCGGGGCGTTCACATGATACAAGCCTTACGTGATCGCGCCCCCACCCCTCCCCCACGCAGTTGCTAGTAGCCACCATGGTAGCCACGGAGGCCCCTCGGGGACAATAAAGTTACCTTGACCTTGAGGACAAGGTAAACGTTATGGACTCTTCAGAAGAGGTAATTATGTTCACTTGAGTTTCCACATGCAAAAGTCACCGGACGACACAATCTTCTGAACATAGCCATACTAAGAAATACAGAGAGTGTTGTGTGGAGCTGATAGTCTTGATTAGCTTCATAGCAACTAATTTGGCAATGGCTTGAATGTAACGGACGTTCATTAATATTAAAAAGTTACACACTAAATCTTAAAAACAACAGCAACCTAGGAGTCATAAATTATTTGTGTGGGAGGAATGGGGCATGTTATACTGGGTTGTATCATGGCTTTCACAGTGTTGCACTCGGTTGTTCACATGAAAAGTAAAAAAGTAATCAAAATTGTAGCGTAAACAATTAAAAAAAGTGAGCTAGCTTATTGTTTATCATGACCAATGATTTATTGTACAATCACTCCAATATGTCTCAGAAGGTTTATTCTCACCTCTGCTGACACCTGGGATCTGTCAGTGGAAGATTTTAATTTTTATCTTTCACTCATGTCCAAATGTTACTTTTAGCAGATAATTGATTTGAAACTTGGAAGAAGAAATTCATCACCATATGTGAGTCCAAAAAATGTACTACCACTCTTTCTCGCAATTGCACTGCATTTTTTATAAGACACAAATACCAACTGACAGCACTTAGAAGCGTAACATCCCTGTGGAGGTAAAGCTTTTGCCTCTTACAGAAGAGTAAATATTTATTAGCGATTATCAACTGTCCTCACTGATATGATATGAATCACACCACAACCCTACATTTTCTTTTTTTTCTGCTTCCTTGTTTTAATTTGTTGTCAACAGGTGAAGAATTTTTTCTCAGATGCTCCTTCATAGTCAAGAGAAAAGCATTGATTTTCTTTCTGTCCATTATCCCCTTTCCACTCTGGGAGATTAGGAAGTATAATCACTGTGATCCTAGGGATTATTCAAGCAAAACATAGGTACAACCATGAGGAAATTAGATGGATTTTATTAGCATAAAGACACTTCTTCAGGCTGTGACTTTGGCTTTGTTATAACAATGCTGACAAATGTGTTATGTAAGTTACAGTAATAAACATGTGAGAATCTCGCTGGTATATCAGGTTTAAAATTGAAGCCGTCCATACATATGTTAGCTTATTTTAGATTACTTATTTATCCATCAATGACTTAACACTTTGCAAATCCCTGCCAATTATCACTTTGTGGCTGCCCCTGTGCATTTAGCAGCGATGTGTGTTTTGGTGTTAAAGTGGCAGCGCAGTACAAACAAAGCCTCTTTACTCTCACAACCTCTCTCTTGCTCTCACCCTGACTTAAAAACAGACATGCACATACTCTGGGGATGTGACCCAATTTGATTAACAAATTGAGCTCCAGAGACGGTAACGATGGACAAATTACCAACCAGATCAGACAAGGAGGGGCAGGAAAGTCTGGAGAGGAGTGGAATTTCTTACTTCCTCAATAGAGGTTGAATATAACAACAATGGGTGGTGAAGAGCAACCACATTAAAAAGGAAAATAAGTTGTGTGTAATTTATTTTTCAGGGCTACATGTGGACATCACAAATGAGTCCGTAAATTTAGAGTGAATGAAGTGTCCTGAATGGTTGGTATTTGAATTAAATTGACTTTGAGCAGAATTTAAATTGATTTGAACTTGAAATGGAATTTTTAACCTGTGTTGAATATCTTTCATACAGTCTTGTTCATACAGAGCTTACACATTTTTCTTTCCTGTGTTTTGTCTTGTTCAGAGTGCAAGTATTGATTACCTGAAAACGTACTGGTTAAGAGTTGCTATCCTTCCAGTTTCCAATCATTTTTTACAGCATAATTGTATCCTTAAATATGATGATTGATTCTTCACCAATTTCTTTCCACTTTTCCCCTCTTATCTTCTCACTGCCAGCACCTGGAGGTGTGTTTGGTCCTCAAGGGGAATCAGGGTCAGAGCCTGAAGATGACAGCCAAATGAAGTTTTACACAGAACAGCACAGAGGACGAAGGCGCAGCAAAGGTGAGAGGGAATGCAGGTTTACATCGTTGTATATTGTTATAAATGTGTTACATTTTAAACACATGAACTGACACAGGAGGGAAGCATTTTATCCATGGCATACTGCTGAGAAAGCAATAAAGTAAAAAGGTAATTAAATTCAATAAAACATTTTGAAAACAAATGAATTCCAAACTTACTCGGGTTGAAGATAAGCCTATAGCTGAGTGAAATGAGGCTAGCCATTTCTGGAGTTGTCAGCGTATAGCTGGAAGTAGGAAGGAGTCGTGCACATTCCCTGTGGGGTTTAAAGTGCTGAACCATGGCACAGCTCAATGACACTCAAAGCAGATATATGAGCTGATGTAAATGGAGGCTCGGTGATGAGTCACATTACTTTGATGGGAAGCATGATTTTAACTTCCCTTCCCACGTAGTGATATGTGATATTGAAGACTGTATATGGATTTTGCATTTGTGTGTATGTGGGTGAGTGACCTGAAGAGGATGAAACACAGAGAATTAGTCCGTGTGAGTTCACTTGGGTATCCACATAGTGATTGAAAAATAATGGAAATCCATGTTTCCCTATTATTTCCCATGCCTGCAGTTCACTGTCACGTAGCACTGTACCCTGTAGCAGGAGGAAAAGCAATGTCTCATATATTAATCTCATTATTATTATTACAGAGCCCATATGTCTGGACCTTTTTGGTTTCCATAGTAGAAGAGTTAGGAGTAAGTTGTTGACGTAAATTATGCCTGTATGTTAAGTTCAACCTGAGAGGCGGAACTAAAAGCAAGAAAATCTCCTGAACTTTGTAGTCATTGCATTCTATTCCATTCAAATGATGGCAAAGTCAAAGATTAAACAAGTGACAACTTCTTAACACAGTAGAGATGAATAAAACAGAGGTCAATGTGTTGAGGTTTGTAGTTGCGTGACTTTGATGTCTGAATCAATGTAATAAAGGAGATGTGCCGAGGTAGAAAAAAGCTAGAAAAGCTAAATATTTCACTTTTCTTTGGAGTTTTGCTTGCTTTAGTAAATAGCCACAATAAGACAGTGACCATGCTCTTCTTTTTAAATGTGGCTTGGTTATGTTTTGCCAATCATTAAAATTCAGCACAGAAATCTACCTCTGTAGTTCCTGGGCAGGCAGAATAATGTGTCAGGGGCAGAGCTGTATAGTAACGAAGTAGAACTACTTCACTAGTCTACTTAAGTACTAAAAGGCTGTATCTGTACTCTACTGGAGTATTATTTTTTTCTCCTACTTCCACTTTTACTTGAGTACATATTTTCGATGAATGAAATACTTTTACTCCGATAGATTTTTTTTAAGTGCTGCATCGTTACTCGTTACTGTTGTGAATTCCTCACGGAGACTGTGTAGGTTAGTGTGTGTACGTTAGTTACGTACGCTAATTATGTAAGAAATCCCCGAGATTGCATCGTGTTTCTTTTCATTACGGTTGCCTGTTCAGAGGTCAGAGATGATGTAAGTTTGTACTCTTTCTATTTAGCTGTTGTTGCAGCAGATGAAGCTATTCCTGAGTTGTTTCAGTCTGCAATGAGTCCTAAATGTTAACCGTTTGACCCTGTGATGTGAAGCTGCTAGTTTATCTGTATTTTGCTAGCTTGCTAACTTTCCTGTCGCTACATCGCATATCTTACTTACTAGCTAGTGTGTGATACCTTTTTTGGGGCTTCAATCGTTACTGTGCTCGTGCAATGTTCATTTTATTTGCACAGTGTGATAATTCTACATTTTATTTCAGTATTTGTTAATATTGGTTATTTTTAATATAATTAATATTTGTTAATTCCTTTTGGCTACAGCCTTGGCTAAACATTTGACATAATATAAACAATATGATATTCAAACTTTTGACTGCTTTCTTGAATAACTAAATAACACAATACTTTTACTTTCAGTACTTGAGTAGTACATTTTAAAATAAACTACTTGCAATACTTAAGTACAAAAAATGTTGAATCTTTTAGTACTTCTACTTAAGTGTTGTGCTTAAAGAGCACTTCTACTTCTACTCAAGTCACTTTTTTGATAGAGCACTTGTACTTTTACTCAAGTATGGTTCTTTAGTACTTTATACACCTCTGGTCAAGGGCAGCAATGTTTTTGCGAAGCAGGACTTACAACCCAGGGAAATAAAACTATAACTAGATTCCCATGGTGGAAATGTTACTAATTTCCTACAAAGTTTATTTAAAACCCATTATTTTGTGTACATCATATGTAATGGTGATGACTTAATTTTGAATTGAAGAACTCAATCCTTTATTTTTCCTGAATATAATAAATATTTTTCAGCATTGTTATATATAAAACATAACACCCATGACCATGATCTCTGTTAAAGTTACAACCTGTGTAAAAAGGTTATACTTTCTCTAGAAGATGGGGAGAGGGAAATAAATAGAATGAAGAAGTTGTAAGTTGAACTTAAGCTTTTAAGCTTTAGGGTTGCTATGTGTATTGTATTTGCTTGTTGCTTTGCATTCACTTGTGTATTTGTGTATGTGTCTCTGTTTCTGTGCGTGTATGAGCGCACTGATAGGTGCTTGGTTTGTGGCCATAAAGTAAGTGTTTACCATCGTGAGTGGACATGCCTTTGTCTACTCAGTAGGCTTTTATAGTAATTGAGAGACCCCTTCACGAGCCCAGTGACACCACCCACACCCCAAAGGGATTAGCAGCTCTGCCATGTTTGCCACAGACAGCTGTTGTTCCTTCACAACATCGTGACTGTGGTAGACGTGATTCAGTACACGAGGACTCATTATCCTAACTTTGTCTCCCTGTTTTTGACCTTGAGATGCATTTCTAAACTTTGTATGAAATTCACTGGACTCTCCTGTCCCAGGTGGTTACTTATTGAACTTGTTTTTATGATGGTGTGTTCAATGTTCATTTCAATCCATTTGACCATTTGCACATTGCATCAGCGATTGATAAAAACACACCACAAGGGTGCCTGGGTAGCTCACCTGGTGGAGCGTGCGCCCATGTATAAAGGTTTACTCCTTGACACAGTGACCACGGGTTCGGCTCCGACCTGCGGCCCTTTGCTGCATGTCATTCCCCCTCTCTCTCCACTTTTATGTCTTCAGCTGTCCTAGTGGGGGCCTAAAATGCCCAAAAAATTATCTTAAAAAAAAAAAAACATTGCAGTTGGACAATGTAAAACATCTGGAATTATGTGGCTCTGTTTTTCTGATGTATCCACTGATCTAGTAACATAACTCTTATCAGCAAAAAGGACATTTGTATGTCCACTGCTCAGAACAGGGAAACAACAATAGGCCTACTATTACTATTGACTTTTACAACACACCTGTATAGTGCAGGGTGCACACTGGGCAGAATCACACATTTTCTAAAGCCTGCAAATTCTGAGACATTGTGTGATATTTAAAACAAATCTAGTTAGAACAGTGTTTCCAAACCAGTGCTATCACTACCATATCCCTATCACATCCCAGTAAGCCCCCCTTCAAAATGCCGACCTCGCTCCCATGATAAATATCAGTAGACAGAGGTTAAGAGGCTAATTTCATTCCCTGTATCTGGCTTGGAAATGGGAGCTCTGACAGAGCCAAAGGGCAACCAAAACAACCAATCTATAACCCTGTCAGTAGCAATAAGATCATATATCACGCTGAGGAATGATTCTGGGCTGTTCTGCCAAAGAAAGAAGCCAAACTTGAACCTGGGTTAGATTCGTATATCAAAAGTACAATTAACTAGCTACATTTTCAAGGATTGACGGAGACTCAGAGGCTGTATTTTCAACAAAGCATAGTGCTGGATGATTTAGTTTGAGGTCTGTGTTATGTGTCTGTGTCTGTGTGTATTACGTCCCTGTGTGCAAAAGCTCTTCCTATCAATGATGGTCAAATACAGTCATCTGTTTGAGACCCTGATCAAAACGAAAGGGCTTCTGTCAAACTGTTAACTTTTTTACCTTTTTCTCTTTCTCTGCCTCTAGGCCACCCACACAGTCCTCTAAACAAGGTCACCCTGACGTTGATTACCATCAGCACATGTGTCATTGCCATTGTCTATGCTACACAGGATTCCTGTCCCCTCACTGTCAAGGTTACCCTACATGTGCCGGAGCATTTTGTTGCGGATGGTAAGCAACACACACAAAACACAATCAGTTTGACTCACTTAGCCTTGTATCTGTTTACTTTATTGAACTAAAAAGACAGTAAAATAAGGTATGACTTGCACCCACAGAAATTGTAGTTGGATATGATGTCCCTACCTCAGCCTTGGGCAATGTAGGGCTTCATTTATGAAGCTAAAAAAGGATATATATTTGTGAAGCATGTTATCCTAATAGCCATATGCATCATGGTACACCTTTCTTTTTTAGTTTTTTTTCCAAGCTACAATTGAAACAGTTGTCCTTCAAGCAGCATGCTGCAGGGATGACTGTCCAGTACACACTGTTATTGAGTGGTGAAAGATATTATGTAATTTGTATAGTTTTTGTTTTGTTTGGAGGAACAGCTAATGGACCAGGGACAGCTCTAAATGCTTCCTCTGTTTCTATTTACAAATGGCTTGCAGTAAAATCCCCCCTCCCCCCTCCGTTATTTGTGGTTTTCAATTTTAATGCTTTTTTAGTGTCAGTGTCCATCTGCACCACTGATAAAGTACAAAAGACACACATCCATCCAACAAAAAGTAAATCATGTGCTGGAACCAAAAAATGAGCAACAATCAGGACATTAAAGCCCACACACTGAAAGCTCCCAATGGGGGGAAAAAAGATTTATTGTCACCACAAACCGCTGAATGACATTTTGAGCCATCAGACTGATGAAGAGCAGTGTGCTCAAAATATGATTTTTTTTGCAGCGGGAGCTTTCAGTGTGCAGACTTTATTACATGTGACTGCACACAGTAGATTGTAATACTAACATTTTCTATATATGCTTCTTCTTCTATCATCTTTTCAGTTGACACAAACATTCTATTTCACTAATTTGACAGAAGTACTCCAAGGTTTATTTCTGTTTTATTCATGCTGTATACAGTAGCAAGCTGTGTGTGTGGCATACAAACAACATGTTGTGAAGAAAGCAGAATAAATAGAAGGAAATTGAGTTGTAAATACTGTCTTCTGTCAATTTACATGCTAACGTGAAACTACACAAAAACTTTTTTACAAAAAAAATAAAATCAATTCAGGATAATCAAATATGTAGGTGCCCAGACAACTGCTTAGATGTTTGTCCCACTGAGTGTGTTTTAAATTACCCGTTGGCTGTGGGATAATTGTACATTTGTTCTGTGTTTGGCAAGATAGCACAGTATTATAAACCTTGCTGGGAGTTAAGAGAGGCCAATGTGGAAAATGTGCAAGGAGTTAAGTGATGTAAGAGGGAGTGAAGAGCTGAGGCAATTTAACTAATGATTGCCATATCTCTGAAAGCATTCACATATCAGTCGATCAGGTGCTCCTTGCCGCTGGGGCCTCATTTCTAGTCCGCACACACACACACACAATTTGTTTGCACATGGACACACAATAGAAGAAGGAACAGTACACAAAACTTCCAACTTCTAAAGTATACTTTGTAATTGCATGTAAGATGAACACCTGAAAACATCACGTCACACACAGTATCATTGGCTTTTGTCAAATCCCAAAAACATTGGGCCTCATGCAAACATCACTCTTAGGAAGAGATTTTTTCTTCAGTGGCATGTATAAGTGATTGAATTTCCTCTTACTGTATGTACAGAATTCAAGAGTGGTCCAGACCAGTTGTATGAGTCATGCACAGATATTCTGCCTTTATTTTAAGAATTATAATGCCTTAATCTGAATGAATTTGGAGCTGAAATACAATTTTCAAAACTAAAATAAAATATATATCTAAGACAAACTTGATGCAAAATGAATATCCTATTCATCAGATCATCATCTTGGTTTGACAATTTCCTGAGAGACTTTTTTAGATTTCATGAAAGTCAGAGGTTTAGACTACACTACACTATACATTGCAAGATATGTTTACTGTTAGTCAGCGTGCTATGAAATATAATATGTACATAGTAGTCCTTGTAGAATGATTATCTCTGACCTCCTAACCTTTGCTCTACCAGTACTAACAAGGCAGACTTTCCACTCATACACAAGACTTCTCAAAAGTTTGGATGCTCCTTGAGCTGACCTGTGACCCAGTGCTTAGTTCTCCACTTTTGACATAAAATATAAACAATTAATGGTAGGAGTTTGATGAAATCTGCCATGGATATTCACAATCGCCAGAGAGTTCATTATTTTAATGTTGATGAATCCATGGCTTTTTATTTAGTGCCACTCAGGACAATCTTTTCATTTTAGCCCCAATACAGGTTAGGCTCTAAGAACAGGAACATCAATCCTCAGTATGTTGTGTGTTCCATACAGCGTTTTTTTTAAGCAGAGCTTTTTACTTTAGGTTTTGTTGTTGCTCTGCAAACGTGTGTATACTGGAATTGGACTCAGAAAAGCAGACACCTAAGGCAGAGCAGATGTGATTAAAGGCAGCTTAACCCGTTAGTCTGGCAAGCATGCAGTCGGCAACATGCAGGCAGGCAGGGCAACCAAACATACAAATACAACAGATACAACAAACACAGCAAATCCAAACTGGCAAGCCAGGTATGAATTTAAGTTACTCCAGGATAGGAACAGGCAGACAGGCAGCAATTGCTACAAGGCATATGATTTGACATGCATGATGTGAGCTACCCACTGTAAACTACTCTTTATACTGGGGAAATAATGAATGATGAGGTCAGCAAACTGAACAGGGGTGACGATGAGACAGGTGAGACATGACAGGAGATGGTAAATGTAAATAGCCTGTATTTATATAGCGCTTTTCTAGTCTTAACGACTACTCAAAGTGCTTTTTTAAACACAGAAGCTAATATGTAGGTAGGTAGCATGAAGAACTTGATAGAAGAATAACAGACTTGTTAAGTCAACATCATGACCAACTCATTGTTAAATCTAATATGGGTGGAATTAAATATATCTATGTTAATAAGCTTAATACTTAATATTCCTTTTTGTGTGAAGTGAATAATTGGATTTTTACAAACTAAGGAGGAATTACATTTTTAATATTAGGTGTAGGAAAGAGATTTTTCTTATGTGACAAAAGATAATCAGAGAGAGGTTATGAATAACTTAATTGAAATTAAAGTCTGAAGGTGGTAATAGAATCAGACAAAAGCATAATTTACTAAGAAGTATAAGGAATAATCTGTCATTTAGTTATGCTTAAATAATGCAAACAATGATTATTAATAAGGTGTCAGTCAGTGTAAATGGCTCCTTTTTTGGGGGGGTTGGGGGACAATTGTTGCATATGTTCGATACAAAGACAACTGCTAGATGTGCACAGTTTCTTTACTTCTATGTTGCCATGACAGAGATGCCCTGCTTTCTATTCCAAATATTTTCCCAAACCGCTGAAAGGGGTTTATTCTAACAAAATAATTCCCTCTATGTTTTGCACTCAATTTACAATATGCACATCGAAATTGCCAGCAATCAGGAATGTTCTTACTGCTCAGGAGGTTTTTTTTCACAGGTCTCAGAGAAACCAACCCACAATCTAACAATTGCCTCCTCACTGTGTGAGCTAAGACCATTAGATTTTTCCACTCTCTCAGCAAATGAGGGCTACTGGCAGTTCTGTTCACTAACTGCAGTGCTGCAGGAATGGTCTTGACCTGGGAGATGCTTTTAGGGATCCCATCTGAAGAATTGTGTGTGCATTTCAGCTTTTTGGGAATTTTGGTGGGTTCTGGATAATTCATTTTCAAAAAAACAACAGGAACCCTTGTTTCTAAGGGAGTGGCAGGATATGATTGTTTAATATTTACTCATACAAAAATGCATTATAGTGTGCAGTACCAAGAAAACATGCAGTCCTTGATAGCCCAACATTTTGAACCACCTCATCCAGTAAGTATTTTTACAATGTTTTTAATGTCAGGCACAATGAAACAAGATCTTACAGTATGCTGCTCATATTTCCACAGACTTTTCACTTCACCATCTGAGGTGGACACACTTCAACTTCACTTCAGTCTATACTCTAGGTGCAGCAGAATAATGACTAGAGGCAATGCAATATTTACTTAAATGCAACACTGCAGGGCTGTTACACAGTCAAGTTGAGTGGCTTCAGTCGAGTTTGCCAGGTAGTCAGAGACAATACGTAGAATTGAGTGTATTTTTGTCACTCAATGAAACAGTGAAACAGATTTCTGTCAAATGAAAAGAAGCAGCCGGTGACTTCATATGTGTACGAAGAGGCACATGGCAGTGTATTCTATTTTGAATTTGGAACAACTAAAATGGTAAGAAAGGAAAAAAAACTGAAAGAATAAATGAGACTTAGGATAGTTCTTTATATGCATTCTTTGTGGTGTATTTCTTCTGAGTTGTGTATTTTACTGCAGGGCATTGGCCTTGTAACTTTTTCCTGTGACTCAGATTTACTGTACTGGCTACTGTCTAAGCTTTTCTATCTGCATTAATCCTCTCTTTAAAAAAAACAGCCTGGAGACTACCTTTACAGGGTTTTTTATGTCATAATACAGAATATGTGTGGATGCTTTTTAATCTCACAATTGCTATCTGTATGTCCTAAACTGGTTTTTGAAGTACATTTTTACTTGAACAGAAATGTATACTCACTGCAAATGCTTCCGCAAATGTACCTTTCACAACCCAGCACTATACACATAATAGAAATGTATAAGAATCTTTGTGTTCACCAGAGGGTTGAAGCACAATCTCCCCGAAGCTCCCTTTGGAACCAAAAGTCATTGGCATCAATTAGGGATAATCTTGTTCACGATCAGAGTTTAACGATTGGTCTGGGAGCAGTAAGAAAGAAAGGTAAGTCAGCGTCAATGAGCATAGCCTTTACTGATTGACTCGTGAAACTCTTTTAGCCCCTCTACTGCAATTACCAAGGAAATCCCATCAATACACACATTATAGGTCTTAATTTTCTCATTTAAATTCAGCCTGGTCAGGAGGGGAATTAAAACTACAATGAAAACAAAAGAATTAGATACTTCCCAATTGGTTTTGCAATAGAACCAGGAAACGAGCCTTTAAAAATACCAAACAATCAAGCTTATTTCAACCTTTTTATTGTTTGTTTTTTATACATGCAAAATAAAAATAAAAAATTCTTTTCTTTACAGGAAGTAGTTTTGTGGTGAGCATGGGCAGCTTCCTGGATGTTTCTAATTGGCTAAACCCAGCCAAGCTAAC
Organism: Perca flavescens; assembly: GCF_004354835.1. NCBI lineage: Eukaryota > Metazoa > Chordata > Actinopteri > Perciformes > Percidae > Perca > Perca flavescens. The sequence continues at coordinate 19,669,452 of NC_041346.1, read as the reverse complement.
CCTCTACTATCAGACCAATTCGTCCACACAATGGGTCCTGGACTACTGCGGCCAGAGGACCACTGAGCCCTGCGAGCAGATTTGTGATCAGGACACAGGTTAGTCCATACAAACACGCATGACATTGAGTCAACTTGAAATTCTATGCACTTGTTAAAATGTAATTTTAAAGCTATATTTCAAGCCATATTGAGTATGTTGATTAGAAGAAAATATAAGCATTTGAATCTCTTTTATGTTGTGGTAATTGCAAGGACTGCAATGTTGAGGACAGAAGGACAGCTACTTTTTGCTACAGGGTTACCTTCATAAATGAATTTCAGTGTTTGTGATCTGAATAAAGTCTTTGGAGGAGTCTGATGGGACTGCTTTATGCACATTTAACCTTTTTTTTTAAATGTCAGTGAGAAAGTGTTCATATTAATATTTGTCATGCAGTAGTTAAAGCATTAATAGTTGGATTCAGATTTGTGTAGTTATTATCACCAGCCATAAGTGTATCTCAGTCAGCAAGTAAATAAATTATTATCAAATGTATTTTTTACATTTTACTTTTAAAGCCCTTTGATATTACTTAAAGTTCTACAGTATGAGAAGAACTACAAAGTAATTTGTAAAATATAAATAAAACTGTATGTATACATTCCCCAATTTCTACTCAGAATTTCTTATAAAGATAGTTTTATATTTACTTGGTTTAATTAAACAACTAAAAGAATGTATGACATGTTAAACCATAAAAGCATTATGAAATGCAAAATTAGCAATTTGGGGATAACAAAAACAAACTAAAATACCTATTGTATCATTGTATCAACATGATATTACAACAAAATAAAGTACACATTTTTTTGGAAATAAAACACACATTAACTCAACACTTGGTTTACTCTTGATCCTGCCTCCTTTTGATACAAGTAAATGGGTGTAATAAGGGCGCAGAAGACAGCATCCTAAAACCAATTGCCAGTCAAGGGCCCACACAAGAGAGCCTGTCCCTGCAATTGTTAATGCTATTAGTAATTGTGGCTGGAGCGTGTTTGCTTTTCTTATACTAATTGTTGAGTAAATGTAACATATTTCTATAGATGGTGTCAAAGCGTAGTACAACAAGATAGACAACAACATTATTAGTGTGTAAGCAGAAGCCCTCCGTGCCTGTTGCCCCATCCAGGTAAATAATCCCCAGCCTCCACTGCAGTATACACAATCAGCTCTTACAATTGTGTGCCTATTTGTGCTGACATTTAAACTACCAGCAAAAGCTGAGCGTGCAGCATGATGGTATTTATCTTCCCTTGAGTAACGTAACTCCCTTGTGTATTTTGTGCCCAACTAGATAAAGTCTAAGCTCATTAGAATGGATTACATCTGTAATGTATGTGAATTTTATGTCACCCTGGTCAAGGGTATGTTGAGGGCTGATGCATAATGTATTAGAGCTCCAGTAACTCAACTTAGTCTGTACACATGAAGATGCCAAAGATGGAGTTGGCACGTACGTGTTTGTGTATTCCTAATGTGTGCGGACACGTGTGCATATCAGTGTTTCCTCTATGTTGATATTACCGCGGCGGCCCACCATGGTATCAGAAATAGGGCAGACGCACAACAGGGTTTCCGCTATGTACACCGCGCACTGCCGCTCCTTCAGCTGTTTATGAAAAGTTATAAAGTCATAATTACATGACTCTGCAGAGCAGTCTGCTCTACTGAACTCAAGCAAACTGTCATCCGCTCTCTCTCCCCTTAGGGTCAGCAACTGGAACAGTGACAGGACGTCATCACTCGCAAAGTCATGGCAACCAAATAAACAACAGGGCGAGTACTACTTGTCACTCAATCTTAGGCAAAGTGACAAACAGCGACAAAAGCCGCGACATGAAATCTGCACTCACGCCGGTCTCGTGAAATATGACCGCTACAGTTTATTGGAAAATAGCATTATGGACACTGAATTTGATGAATTTACTGTTTATCAGACCCCGAATGAGACAAGAAGCTAACATTAGCGAACGCTGCAGTGATGGTCCCTCTGCCTCTGACTCCCGTTGCAGGAGACGCTGTATTCCTCCGACACGCTGTATTAACGTTACTGTTTTAAAACCGTTTTCCAGGTTAGTGGGGGTTGTTGGAATCAGATGGAGTCGCTGTTCGTTATACCACTCAGGAAATGGAATTTCCAATGCAAAACTCAACACAAACGAACATCCACAACCAAACTGCGTCTGTAACCTCAACACGTCCATAAACCCCACCGCTGAGCTGCACGCTCTCAATTTAAACAAAACAATCTTTTTTACAATTTTTCACAAAACACACACAGCGCGCGCGAGTCGCTGCCGCAGACTCAAATCCCAACACCACAATTCTTTTAAAATGTATTTACAGTAGGCCTTTCTTTACAATTCCTAAGTGTTTTCACACAATTTGACTATACCTATTATTAAATTGATTTTCCTATTTCCATACAATGGCGCTTTATTTCCGCCGTCGCCGCAAAATCAGCCTTACCAAGTCCTACTTCCCCACAGCTGTTAAGCTGGCTTTAAAAAAGTCTTAATGTTTTCTTCCGTGCCTTCACAAAGACTTATTCTCTGTCGCCGTCCCCCGGGCCTTTCTATTTAAAATTTATTCACTGGTCTAAACCCGGTCGAGTTCAAATCGATCCTCTAATACTGCACGCGAATCAAACGCTGTAACCGAGTTAGTGCACTTCATATTTAAAATTTATCACAATCTAAAATCAGCCAAACTCAAATGGACTTCTAATAAAATGCACGCGAATCAAACGCTACTCGGGTTTCCCGTCCCGGTCGGTCTGTGCATTTTTCCATGGACCTTCTTTCAGGCTTTTTAAGCTTTAACCCATACAAATCACACACAATCACATACATTGCCCTTGACTTATCGCTCTCAATGCAGTTCTCAATTGGGCATTACTTTATCAATACTTGTACAGATTTTAATAGACTTACGAGTTTGACGCTGCTGATCTCTCCCACCTAAATCTTTCTAAATTAACTTTTGCAGATTTTCGATAAAAACAGGTTCTGGCTCACCTTTCAATTTCGGGCCCTGTGTTAGAGATTTCTTTCTTTCATCCTCCAAAAATCCACGTCGCGGGGTCACCATCTGTTAAGAATTTTCTAAAAGACGTGTTCTTCAATTTCTGGAGGAGGAAGGAGAGGCTGTGGTCGAATTGAAAGTTAAGCAAAAGGTTTAATGAAACTGCATGAAAACGACAAAACAAAACACAATCAAACATAAAACATAAAACACTGCAGCTGACAGTGGACTGATCTCATGCTTCTCCTTGCGGAGTTACAAAAGAAGAAGTCATGTGACATGACAAACAATATGCTGTAAACAGCGGACTTCAACGTGCTTCCCCTGTCGGGGTCACAGATTGAAGTGCCGACATCACCTCAGTTTCCGAATTATATTCCTGTGGAATTGTGGGTCTCTGATTAAAAACACACCTCTGATTTTAGGTTTACCCCAGGTCACAGACAAAGGTCGTTTCACATGGTAGTGCCGATTCTGTCTAATCACGTCTGGCCCTGCAGGGAGTGGCTCCCCAAAACCAGAAACAAGAGGTAACAGGGTGCATACCGATCAAAACCAACATGAAAAACGTAGCTAGTAATGTTCACTCAGCGTTTAGTTTTGTTGTTAAACTGTGTGTAAAATGAGTGGTGACGTTAAGTCACCCTACGGTACCGTCTATTTGCTGGATGGTTTCAAGGTAACGGTCGGTAGCTAACATTAGTAGATAAGCCCGTACGTTTTGACGTAACAAAAATAAAAATTCTAGAGGAAACACTGGCATATGCTTCCATCAGTCCCTGTGTGTTTATGCGTTGTGAGATCAGTAATGGTTGTAATTTAATGATGGAGTCATTTATTCATCAACACCCCAATACATTTGGCAATTTTTATTACCTCTGTTTCCCCTTGTCTCCTTGTCTTTCTCCATTTATTTGACTTTCCATCTGTCCTTTTCAGCAGCGAGATTATTTGATCAGTAATTGCCCTCAAGTATGTTGTATCTCCTCAGGGCAACCACATCCACTCGGCAGCAAAATTAAAGGTGTTAAAAGAGCATTCTATTTCCGTCACTGTCTTCTAGGATGCAATGGAGCAACCGTACAGTAGCACTAATTGATATACACACACACTCACACACTTTCACACAGCATACCTGAAACAAACTTTCATCCAAGCACATCCACACTACAAACCACTGGTTGTAAAATGTCAAAGGGTAATTCACATAGGGAGGCACTGCTGTCTGTGCACTGACATTTTTGAGCATGCTGCAATTGTGGCAACAACAATAAGCACTGTCAAAGTATTTTACCTTTTGACAAGTGGCAAACACCTGCATGGACAGGCCTTGATTAAACATGGAAAACACAAAGAAGCTGCTTGCCATACACACGTGGACTGCTGGTCTTTGAATGTAACTGGCTGTTGAAACATGACTTTGCTTGACATTTGACATTTTGTTGAATTGCCACAAAGTGAAATGTCTAGTTTGCCCATTGTAAAATGGTCAAAATACAGATATGCTTGTGAAATTTGACATGCATATTGGTGCCACAAAGTAACCAACACCCTGTGTCCTGTGGGTTATACTGTACATCCACTAGGGGTGGCACGGTTCATGAAAAAACATCCGAACAGTTCGGTCCGCTTGTCTCGGTTCGGAGCATGTGTGCGTTGTATGTGACCTCAGACAGTGTGTTTCCATTTCACGTGAAATAAGAGGTGTGGACAAGTAGGGCTGGGCGATAAGGAGAAAATCAAAAATCACAATATTTTTGACCAAATACCTCCATTTCGATACCGCAACGATATTGTAGTGTTGACTATTGCTGCTTTCACAAAATATTTACACTATGAGATTTTTGATAAATAGTCATCAGTAATGTGGATATAATGACTAAGTGGGTAAAGGCAAATAATAGAACAGTTACAACAGTCTGGTAAGTTCAGAAAATGACATAACTTTACTGTAATGCAACCTTTAAAACCAGTAAAAGACAACACTTATGCCATATTACGATATTGTGATATCCAAAATCTAAGACGATATCTAGTCTCATATCACAATATCGATATAATATCGATATATTGCCCAGCTCTATGGACAAGTTATCAACAAAACGTACAGTTAAGACCGTGCAAAACATTTTAGACCGTCCTGCCAACGTGTATACATTTTAACATCAATGTACGCTGCGGTTTTTCACTCTAAAGCCGCTGAAGCGGCTGCTGTTTCAATCCTGTTGGCTCTCTGCAGCGAGCGGGGCTGCTCAGTTCCCCCCACGACTGATGCGCGCACACACACAAACACACATGGTGGATGCAGGAAAAACCGGAGATGAGACGTACAGGATGACCTAAATTGAGGACAGCTACGCTTGTTATTGTAAGTGAAATGATAAGTTAAAGTCCAAGAAGTACTTTATCAAACCATATGAATTTGTGTCCCAGCCCTGGCCAGGATAGGAAATTAACAATGTAAAGCTCAACAAGCCACTGACAGACATTTTCAAATTCGATTCATTCATGAATTATTATTTTTTGTCTTAAATACACCAGCCATTTTCATATTATACCAACATTTGCAGCATCCTGAGCCTTTTTGGTAAGGTTACTAGGAAAACTCAGCCCAGAGTAATTTTATTCTCCCCAAAACAAGTTTGCTTTTTATTTTTAAAGAACTATACAAAAAAATGTTTAACTGATAAATGCAGTTGGCAGTTTGATAAATGCAAGTTATTTCAATTGATATTCTGTAATATCTCTATCTTTGTGTGCTAAAAAGACACATATGTTCCTGTAGATGGCAATACACATTCTCCTTTTTTTGCCAAATAAATGAAACGCTTGTTGAAATCATCAATGTCTTCCCTCTTGCTGTATCAAAATCTCACCTAGCTTTCCTCAGAGTTGGTCCCAATAATGTGCTTAAAGTAAAGTCATATTCTTTGTGCATGATTACATGATATAATGATTTTTTAATACTGTATCCTACATTGTGGATAATTAAGCTAAATATCATATGCTGAAGTATATTTCTGGAGTGTTAAAGATTAAAAGAAAAAATAACAATTGATACTATAAATAAAATTTAATTGAAATTGAATTAACAAGCACCGTACAGAACCAAAAACCGTGACCCTAAAACGTGATATGAACCGAACCGTGGGTTTTGTGAATCGTGCCACCCCTAACATCCACTGCATTGATTGTTATCTCTTAAATTAGTTGGTTAGAAGGTTGGAGATTTTAAAAAACAATCAGTGTTGCATAATCAACCCAATCTTTGGGTTTACAAAACCAAACCTATTAATGGCTACTTGTGTAAAATGGATCGTCAAGGGCATTTTTGTCATTTGCCTTTTAGTAGGCGGTGCTATACTTTGAAAAACCTGACCATAATATTAGAAAACTAAGTAAAACTAACAAAATTTAAAGGATAAATATATTGCAGGTGACAGTAAGTTGCAACACGATCAAAAAAAATATACTATAATATACTTTATATAGCCTAACTCATCCACATGGGTGTGGGAGTGCTGCAGCACTGTCAGCTCACCTACCTCCCGTGGGTATGATTTTTTTCTTCATTCTAATAAAAGCTGGCCCTAGTGTTGTCTGTAGGTTTTCGCACAGAGATTCTAAATTTAAATTCTTCAGTTCGACATCTATGTATGTAAGCATGCATTGCTGTCTACCACTGTGTTTCTTTATATTACCATTGTGGCTGCCAAGGTTACATTTAGATTTGATTAAATATGGTGGCTTTAACACATTGTTTCTGCTGTCGATTTAATCATCTAAAAATGCCCACAATTCATGAGGAAACATACTGTATTTTACATATATTCAAGTCCATCAGTTTTTTTTCCCAAACATGTATACAAACTATAGACACAAACACACTGGCGGTCACACTTTTCTATCTGTCTTTGTGCTCTATCATCACAAGCGGGTTTCGTTTCACCAAACATTCTCACACCATCTCTATCATCCTGCTTCACTGTCACACTGGTTGACTGCCACTGTTGATTACCAGTCACAGTATCCATGTGCCTGGATAATCAATCCTCTCTGCCTTCACCTTCACCCCCTGACTCAAGTGCTAGCGTGGAGGTTAGTGTATGAATGGCATGATGTTTTTATTGCCTGATAGCTATATGGCATCTAGCAGACTACAACTTTGTAACAACTGATGATGTCATAACAGCCCAATACTGAAGATGTAATAAAATGTCTCTGTAAATGGGTTGAGAATACAATGCATCCATATATGTAAAACATTTTTTGTACATCTTTTTTTGTCAACTTATTGAAAATGTAAAAATACAAACACAAAGGAAAACTTATAAGCAATAAAAAAGAAAAACAAACGAGATCATCTGCAACAAATAAGCAACAAATAAGCAACTCCAATAATATTCTTCATGTTCAAAAGAGGTAGGAAGAAGTTAAAACCTTTTCTAGTCCTATCCCCACTAAAATTATTCATAATAGAAATTAAATTTGCATCCATTAGTGTCCATGTTTAACTCAGTCGGCTTTAGCAAAAAAAACACAAAAACAAGAACAAAATAATAAAAAATTCAATGATGATTGATGTTTTTTTTCATTAAACCAGATCTTGATCCTGCTTAATTCCTTTTCCATAGTATCCAGAAGCTGTTCCAAGTTGTCTCCACAGCAGAGTTAAGTTGTGTCATCAGCAAAAATGTACTCTGCTGTGGAGACGACATGGAACAGCTTCTGGATATATAATAACATTGTGACTATATAATAGGTGATTGTAATTTAAAAATAATATGAAATAGTTGAACCGATGATGTAGCCATGATAAAGTGATGACACAAGTAAACACTTTATTAATATGAGTTATTACATTATTAGTCAGGGTGTCCTATCTCATATAGTTATACGCCATACTAAGGAGGAATAGTCCATAACCTTTCCTTCTATCATCATAACTAACCCCGTTAAGACCTGGGAACCTCCTTAGCTGCCTTTGTTTTCCTCATTTCCTCCAATCTCACCTAATTGGAACTGAAACTGCTGGGGTGTTAATGTATTCTCCTGCTTTAGCCTTCCATCAAATGCATACATTACTTGCATGTGCACACACACATACTCCTGTGAGTCTTCTGTTGAGCCCAAAGACCTTGGGCAGAATGGCTTCTCCTCCTAGAAATTTTATAACAAGAGTAAATTTGCATAAGGACAACAATAACTCTTTTCTGTCTCTGTACCATGAACCTTAAAATGTTAAGTTCATCCACACGGCCACAGTGAGATACTAGAAATCATTATTATGAAACACAGTATTAGGTTTGTTATACAGGTGGAAGAGTGAAGAGAATTGATTTGTGTTCTCAAGTGATTGCCACTTGAACTGCTTTACATTTTTGGCTCTTGATTTAGAACAGAAGGATGGTTACAGTGAGAGAGCAAAGGAAAGAGGTGGAGAACGAGGACTCAACAGGCACATAATGTTGATACATTTTATTGGCAATCTAATATTGGTGTTTATTCTAGATGGTACTATCCCCATGTGCAGGATCAGGTTGTGTGTCTGTAGAAATCTGGCTGGAATGGGAAGGGAAAGGACTGTGTGAGCACAGTTAGATAATTGTTGTCATCAAATGGCCATTTCCAATCACAGGTGATTAGCTCTAAATTAGGCCGACAACATGGTCCAATCAGTCAACCATAACTTTTTGGCATCACTGTATAGGCTCTATGCACGAGTCTTTCATATTTCCGGTGAAATCTCAGTTTCCACACTCATTTCCCAAAGGCAACAGAAGAGGTGGGTAGTTAATATCCAAATAGACCACTTTACTATAACTAATCACACTAAAGTCTGCAGACAGAATGTTCAAAGTGCAGGCCTAATCAAGCCTCCAGCTCCAGCTGAACGTAGACTTCAGAAATATGGGGCTGTCCAAATGCTTTTTCAGTGAAGCAACTTAACCTGTGTGCCTCATGGCCCAGGGTTTGGCAAAGACCAAATACAGGCTTAAACCGGAATAAGGAGCCTCTAATGGATGTATCACCACGATCACGACTTCTCTAATACTACTTCTAATCCACTACAAATCTGATTATGCCATTCACAGGCAATTTCCCTTCCAAATACAGCTCACTCTATCTCTGAAACCAGCTTCTGATCACAAACCCTCACACCATCCGTCGGCATCATAAACTTCCAAATCCATCTAGGTTCGTCCAAAATGTCAGCTCACTTAATGTGTGAAAATAGACAATTCTGTCAAAAAAAGTCACGTTTTGCAGCTCATATATAACAAACCACCTCACAGTATGTCTTTGTGCAACATGACATCGTGACTTTGCGTAAACGTATGCTTTCTTAAGCCAAGTGGCGTGTTATCTGTATGCATTTTGAGCTATCCGCGTGTATGTCTATGCTGTATACAGCGGACGTAAACATACACGCCACTTGGCCTGTTATCGCGTAAATATACATGCCACTTTCTAAAGCCAAGTGGTGTGTCATCTGTACGCATTTTGAGCACTATATACAGCGGACGAGTTCGGTTTAGGAAAAGAAAAAACGGTTGGGTTTAGTAAAAGAAGAAAGCAATGGTTGAGTTTAGGAAACGTGACATGCGGGACACAAAGGAAATGTGACACACAGGACACGATCCCCGGTCTCTTGGGTAAAAGTCCTGTGTTTGACCCATCCACCAATCTTCACATTTTGGCATTGATTATGCGATTTGGTCTACATCCTCTTGAAAGTCTGTTATTTATTGCCCTAATATGTCGTCGTAGTAATTAAATTTGACAACCCTTATCCTATCATATCTGCAATTCAGTAAAGTAAACACTTAACTCACCGGATGGCCTTTTAGAGGCAGATATGTTGTGTGTGTAATACAGTATATTGCATCAGTCTGGCTTCGGTTTGTTTTTGTCAGTGTCTGAATAAAATATTATCAAATAGTATTAAATATAGTATTAACCTTTCAAATGTATTTATTTAAATTAAAAGTCAGTTATGGTCTGTCAAACAATCTAAAATGTAAAAAAAATCTTATTTTTACAGTCTCTGCATTCCATTGATGAATTATTTCTCTGCATTGCCTACCTTTCGTCAGGTCTGTTTCAGAAAGGTGTGGCCCACAGTTTAAAAATCCAACAGTGAGCCGCATCGTCACTGCATGGGATAACTTTCTTTACTTTGTACTTGGAGCTGTCTGATGAAGCAGTAAAGGCTCACCTGTCAGATGTTTTTCAGAACTACTCTGATACACAAGTGGTGTTGACTGCACTGAAATGTGCTACCATACTGCAAACTCCTCTTCTCCTTCAGAGTGAGGTGCTTTCAAACTATAAATCCCCTTGCAGATTTAAAGGGTTTAGAATAGCTCCTCATGGGGCAATAACCTTTGTCTCAGTTCTTTATGCAGGCTCCATCAGCGACAAAGAGATCCTGAAGAAGATTTAGCCATCTAAATATAGCCATCTAGTTTTAGTTTTTTTCTGTTTAATGACTCATTAAACTTAACAATGATGCATGAATTAATTTCTTCAGCATTGTGGCTCTTCAGGAATTTTAGCAGATATGTATAAAAAACACATCCCTTTTTTAGGGTGTTTAACACAGTTGTGTCTCTAAATGGGCTGCACAAACCTGTCGTCATGGGCATGAACAACAAAATCACACCATTCAATACCTGTAATCAGCAACTGCCCCTGTCGATAATAAAGATGGCTTTCCTTCAACTTGTGTGTGCCATTGTCCACTGTGAGGTACCTGCAGTCAAAGCGTATGGTATTTGGACATTTCATTTCAACTAACCCAAATTATTGGGGTGGCTGTGGCTCAGGAGGTAAAGCGGGTCCGCCTTTAATCACAAGGTTGGAGTACAACACTAAACCTCAAGTTACTCCCATTGGGCAGGCCAGGGACTCTCATGGCAGCTCCGCAACCATTGGTGTGTGAATGGGTATATGGCAAATTGTAAAGTGCTTTGTCAAAAGCTTATAAAAAATAAACAAATCAATGAGCCATCAAATAAGCAACTGTTCCAAACTCATAACATAGCAGATTGATGGCACTAATATGGCTCATGTCCCTTAAGTTAACTCCAGCCAAATGCCCACTGTACTGTAAATGTAAAAAGGATTGCAGTTGCAATAGTGCATTAGCAGCTTAGTGAAGTTCAAGTTTAATGACCACCTCCCCATCCCCTCCTTGAGTGGCGTTTTTACTGGCTTTCATTTTTTCTTGTTTTTTTATTAACTAATCCAGCACAGCTCCCCCTCTTTCCACTTATTTTCTGGTACACTCACCTTTTGTCTGCTGCCTTTGAGCTCTCTAAAGAATAGCTGCAGTCAGTTTACATTTCTCTCATTAACCACAACCTTCTTTTTTTAACACCTGCACTGTATCTGAACCAAGTTTTTAGAGGCAGAGAAACTGACACACAAAAGTGATTATTGCAAGTCATCTAAAGGTTAGTTAATCCAGCGGAATGTGTAATCAACCAGACATATCACTTCCCATTAATTGCTAGGTCTTTCCTTAAAGGCATTTGCATAAAAGAAAGAGACACATGTCCCTGATTACTTGCAAGGTACGTCTCAGATTACACTGTGCTTCCATGCTGGTGCACCTTATCCGAGATAAGGTGGAATAGACTTTGTAAACGTGTCACCTTACAGCCTTCAGGCCTAAACACTTATGGCTCTACAATATATATGTTCTTATGTATAAGCTACATATTTAATTCAATTAGTCTTGCTTAATTGAGTGTGATTGCCATTTAATATAGTTGCTAGTTTTGGTAATTAGATTGTGTGGACTCTGCTCACTTCTAAATGAGCAGTGTACAATTTCAAATAGCATAAAGACCAACTTCTCCAATATCTAATTCATGTGATGAACGCCATCTCTCCCTGTGAATAAGAGGACGGTTGTACGTTGCAAAGTTGTGTTGGATTATTAATATTCAGAAATAGAATTGTACATTTAAAAAAAAAAAAGTTGTGTTGACCGTTTGACACTACTGCAACATCACAGGAGCCAAGACAAAAACAGGAGAGGACAGACTTGCTTTGATCAAAGCTAAAACTTCCAATTTCTAATTTTGAAAGACGTTATGTTTTATGCTGTTATATTAGCACCCAATATCTCATTCAAGACTTTCAAGCTAAGATGAAAATCAAAGCAAAACATAACATCTATACACTTGTATTTAGTAAGATGCACTAATCACTCATGCACACTCAAATAATAACTGACTCAATTGTTTACAGTAATGCATGATCAATGTCCATCCACTTGGGCTCAGAAACATTTCCACTGCAGTTAGAATACTGATTTTGAATCAGTAAAGCAAAGAGCAGACAGTATAATGTTAATAATATGCTTGTGTACAAGCTATTCCAGTTTTGTTCTGGTATCTATGCAGGATCTGGACACATGCATATTTTTCACTCAAAACACGAAAACGACCTGCTTCATCTCTGATCCTAAAAGCGAAGACTCTGCTTTGATGCATATGCAACCTTTTTGCTACATCACCTTGGGGCCGGTCTAGGCCTTGGGGAATAGGCTAATCCCCACTGACAATATGTTTGCTAAACACAGTTGTTTAAGTTAAGCTGAATAAGAAAAAGTAACCTTTAATTCTGTTGTTTGACACAATTTTATGTTAGGGTGAGGGTCTGTTATGGCTGGGCCTGTGATTGAAAACATAACCATGATGGTATTTATATCAGTTTAAATTCATGACATATACTTGCTGTAGGTATGAAAAAATCATATACTGCATAAACCTTTCTAAGGTATGGTAATCGTATTACACTCTATGATATTATGACACAAAACTAGCATTACTCTATTTTTGTTGGATAAACAATATTGTTTAATGTGTATACTAAAAACATCCAGTAATATGTCAAAATACAAACAGGTGTTTGGGGCATCAAGGGAATTAATTTCATGTGTAGCATTTAGCTCTGTCACTGCCACTTGATTCCAGACTTTGCTTTGCTAGCAGCTCATTCACCAAAGAAACTCTGTTATTGATTAGGTTTTTGGTGTGTTTGAAATATGTTGACCATGTCCTATTAGATGTTTCCTCTTGAACCAAGCACAAGCTGGTGTATAACACTTGCCAGCAGCACTTATCAGTGGTGCTCCTGGATGCAGCCTGATCCCATGTCCATTCTCCAATAAAGCAGACATGCAGTCAGGCATTTTCACTGACAAATCAAAGTTTGTTATGTAAATGTTTCCCATTGCATATGTTAGAGGGGAAATTGGCACTAACACACCTAACCTTTTACAGAATACTAATGCCAATTAATGCCAATTCTAGCAACTGGCAGACAGAAAAGGGAATGAAAAGCAAGAGAAACTTCCCTACCTACCTCTCCAGCATCTAACTGGTAACATGTGACCTGACTGCACATGTGCAAAATGGATTTAATTAAGCAGTGCCACTAGCAGTCAGGAATAATTAACTAACTAGGTTAAATGTGTATCCAAAGAGTAGCAGTGGGAAATGGAGGTGTGTATGTTTGAATGTGTGCTTTTGCAATGTGAACAGAATACATGTTAGTGTGCCTGGGAGTATGAAATCAAAGGAGACTGTCTTCCCAAGAAAATGACAGCATTAATCATTTCAGCAAATGCCCCTAAAATGGTATATGTTTACATTCAAAGCCCTTGAGCTTAGAAGGAAGTGGTGTGACGTTGTTATGCAGCCACAAAGTCTGCAGAGAGAGGAGTTCAGAGTGGATGAATGGGTCAATAAAATTTCAGACAATTTTAACACCAAGCTCCGTTTGTTTTCCATTTCAAACCAACAGTCAAAGTTTCCTTTACCCATGGCCACGGCCGTTAAACCAAGTGGCTATTATTGTAACTAGACGAAGGGCCCGTTACCTTAATGAGGTAGTAATTTAAACCAAAACCACGATCTTTCCCTAACCAAATCGTAACCATAACCATTTTTAAACCTTGATTTGTAACTGCTTTGGAAGGTAACAATGTGATCCTTCGATGAGGGACATTTGGATGAAACAAAGTGACCCATGGCATGGTTTACTATTGTTACTATTGCTTTTTTCGATTTTTATTTTTTCTTTCTTTTTTTCTTTAGAGACTTGCAAATTGAAGAACATTATTTTGTTTACTATTGCTTTTTATTAGTCTCAAACTGTCAAAATATACTGTCATTGACGACAACAAAATAAGTTATTTGATCAAATTATGAAAATAAATTCTCATCATAGATGCAACTATTATCCTGCTCGTCAATCATCTTCTATTTGAAATGCCTTTTTGAATGTTATTGATGTTGACTGGCGTCCACATTTTAAAGTGGAGCAATTTCAAGAGTATTTGCTCTTCATTTAGTGAGGACACATGAAATTGCTGCAAGCAAATAAAAACATGTTTGTTGCTTCTCTGTGACTGAATCCTGGTGGTGTATCACTCTGTGAGTCAGTCTTAAACCTATAAACTCAACCAGTAAATTATTAAACACTAGGTGATAAAATGTGAATGGTGTTGCCTGGGTGGCCATTACACATTTTTCCAGTGTTATGCCTCCATATAGGTCAACAGAAAGCATTCAGTAGCATTTATTTTGGGAACACTGCTAATAAAAAAGATGGTAAAGATATCAGTGACTTAAGATTTCATGAATGCACCCATCTACCTTAAAGGCATTATACATGTATTCTGAATATTTTATTTATCATATATCATGCATTTCTATCTTTATGAAACTCATAGAATTAACCCACATAAAGTAATCTAAATGCATATTCATTGTTTTTTTTTTATGTTATGAGTAGTATAATAGAATAATTGCTTCATGTCCGCTGCTGCTGGCTTTGTTCTTTCAGGGAATGACTGTAAAGATCTACAGAATATGTTTACAGCATTTACTATCTGGTACATTACACTGGTAAGAGCAAATTACGCTTAACCATGTGTCCATCTAATTTAAATAGCTCACATTACTGTATTGTGTGAGCAGTTAACTTCTTTTAATATTTTATGTGGGGTTTTCTTTTGCTGGGTGCAAATGTTCCACCAAAGCAAGTTTCTTCCTGGGACCATCTAGCAGAGCCACCGTCGCTGCGTCTGGAACTTAGCGCCGCTCAAGGCGATTGTGATTGGTTTAAAGAAATGCAAACAACCCAGAGCGTTTTTTTCTTCTTCTTCTATTGTATGTGTGGAGGAGTCAGACCTTACTGCATGCGCTGTGGAGATAGGTCTGGCAATTCGAGGCTATCTGAGTAGTAAGTAACCTAACAGTATAGGAGTCCACAAATATTTTTCCCATTATTTATAATTCTGATAAACAGGAGAAATGTGGAGCCTGATTAAACTTATGTTTTTCACCAGAGATGTATTTCAAATTACTGTTTTATTTGGGAATCACATTGTTCACATTCCATACTGTTTTTTTTTTGTTTTTTTACATTGTTCAGATATTTTTTAGATACAGAGCTAACATAAAACAGTAAACTCAAAACTATAAAAAAAAAAAGAAAATGAGTAAGGGCTTACCCATTTTGTTTTAGTATTTTAACCAAGTTTTCCATGTATTGTTACCACAGACTATACAATGTTGTAACATGCTAGGCCTTTAGATATAAGCGTAAAATCCACCATTCTTTTCAGATGTCTTTCTGTTGATTCATTGGGAAAGTGCTGTACTTATCTGTATCTAAGGAAGAAATACATCTTATTTCCAGAAATTCAAACTCCACACACCTTTCACTACCAACTAGGCACTGTTGGTAACCAATCAAAGGATGTATTATGATGTACAAAAAGTAATGGGTGATTTTAAACTTAATGGATAACATGTGAGGCAGCAGCCCCAGTAGCCAGAGAGGTACAAACTGACCTAGCTGCAAGACTGGCAGCCTCCTGTACCAAAACAAAGTGGCTCTGCTGCTGTCTGAGTGTCTCAGCTCATTCTGCAGTGGGAGCTGTCCAGCTAACTGAGCAGGGCTGAGTGGAGATCTTGTACCGAGACACAAAATGCTCAAGGACAAAAATACCTCAGTGAGGATGATAAAGACTTATAGGAATACTGGCAACAAAAAGAAACCCATTTACTTTTTCTCAGATTCTAGCCAGCATAATCCATGTCACTGATCCCAGGGAGTGACAGTGTGTGTATGACACCGTTTTCTTTTTTGAGTGCTGGCTGCTGGTGCCATGTGTTTTTAAGTCGTTACACATGACAAAATATACGCACCCATAAGCGTTGTCTAAAAGGCCCTTAACTTAACCAATGTAGCTTATATCCATAGTATTCTGGGAGAAAAAGCTATAGTGGACAGTGTGATGAACAATCCAAGAGAATGATTGCTTTTAAGTTTTGTAAAATATTCCAGAAGATAGCTGAGCTAATGGTACTGATGTCACTGTAAATGTACTCCAGTCTTGTTCGCTGGAGAAATTTATCTGGGAAATTAGGTAGCATGGCAACTGCTTATTTGATACACATCTAATGAATGAGCAGGCCGGGTCTCTTACATGGTAATTTATTCAGCTACTGAAGATAAATAAATATCTGCCACTGTGCCCCTTATTCTTGTACTCTTTGTCGCAGGAGAATGCAGCTGTCATGAGGGTTATTCCCCCAATCCTGTCCATAAACACCTCTGCGTACGCAGCGACTGGGGTCGAAACGAAGGGTAAGTCCTGTCTGCTCTATCGACTCGTATCTAAAAACTCACTTGTACTTAAATGACCTTATGGCTAGTTTCGCCGTCCCTACTCCCTACTCCCAACTCCCAACTGCTTCAGCAGTTATAGTAACTTTACATAAAGTAAGGGTGAATTGTTCGCTGTGATGGATTAGCTATCTGGAACAAGTTTCACATCTCTGCAAGTTAATCTCCAGAGTATTGAAATGAATGGAAACGAAGGAAGAAAATCAATTTTATAATGTACTGTATGCTTTCAAAAATGGTCACCAGTAATGTAAAATATAAGCAATTTGTAGCTAATGGCCTAAAACATGCAAATGTACCTGTACAGTCTTTTAACTTGATGAAGGAGACTTTACGATACAGATAGGAGTGAAGTTACAGCCTGTAATGAAACAAAACAGCAGGGGATGGCAGAGAGGTGAGAGAGACGAATAAATGGAGAACAACACAAAAATGATAAGTAGTAAAAATGGACATGATAGGGATAGAAAAGTAAGTCAAATGAGCCCTCTCTCTGACTCTGACCTTGTTTGACAATTGCCTGGCTTCCCCAATCATTGATTTAATTAAAAGGATCCCACATTATTATTCAACTCCACCTGTCATTTGCTGGATTCAGTGCCGTCACAGATCAAATTTCCATTTACAGTTCTGAAGGAGTAACAGCTGTCAGAGGGTAATCTTATCCACATAAAAACTACGGTGGCCGACAGGGGCAAACGCCCTGCAACTTCAGAAAACACATGCAAATAGATAAAACACAAGCAAATTAAGAAAACAACTTCATTAATTTGACAACACATGTGCAGCATTCAGCAAACGCGCTGCAAATACACACAACACAACCAAATATACAAACGCGCTGCAATTAAAAAAGGATGCAAAAAGAAAAGCAAACCCCGAAAAAAGAAGCGATGCAAAAAGAAAAACAACTTTATTAATTTGACAACACATGCGCAGCATTCAGCAAACGCGATGCAAATACACACAACACAACCAAATACATAAACGCGATGCAAATAAAAAACGATGCAAAAAGAAAAGCACACAAACCCCGAAAACAAATGCAACAAAAAAACGCTGCATCCAGATTCCACAACGGAAGTTCTCCAGACCTCTAGAGGGAACAGCTAATCAGCTGGATTTTCGACCCCTTTTCTACCTTTTTATTAGAGTCGGGTATGGCTGCATAGTAAAAAGAGAACTCCTGTCTCAGGCCCTTATTAATAACATAATATAATATATTTGTAATATACAGTCTATGCTCCCGTCTCAGCCGGGAGGCTGGTGCCGTGCTCGAGCTTCGACTTTTCAAAATAAAAGCTCGCGTTTGGTCGGCTCGTCTTCCTTTGGTGTTTTGGATGTTTTTGAACTAAACAGTACGGCAATCATGCTAATGAATACAATACATTTTTCAACAGATGTCTTACTTACAACACAATGGAGCAAGCAAAGCAGTTTTGTCTTTATTCAGTTTGATAAATCCCACGGTAAATTGGCTGGTTTACTAAACAGGGAGGGATTATAGTCTGTTTTTTGTATTTCAAGAGCGAATTGCTCCACAATATGAATACAGATTGGTCACTTATTTTGTTTTACAATCACAATATTACACTTGAGGGAGGTATTATATATAGGGAGTATTTATATAATCTTTTGTATTCATCTTTTGATTTGGTGTTCCCTCTGCTCTGTCCTCAAGTCCTTGGCCATACGCTAATCTGGAGAAAGGCTACGACCTAGTTACAGGAGAGCAGGCCCCAGAGAGGATCTTCAGGTGAGTCTGTCACTTCCGCTGCATCTCCTGAGTGCATGACTTCTGCTGGCCATCTGTGAGTCTTTGGTCACACAATGGAATGATGGTTGTGTTCTTGGCATGTTTTTGTGTGTGCATGTCTGTAACGGAGCATACAGATGAGCAGATACACATAGACACAGTTGGATGGACACACAAATACACCTCGTGCCGGGGTGAAGTCTCACCCATGGGCTTTTGTGTGGAGAAATAGCCCAAGGGGCAGTCTTGGATGGACTCGTTTCAAATGCTTTTACTGCCATTTTTGTTACACTACTCATTCTTGATGGGGTCACTGTGTCTGACATTCTTCAAAAAGTGCAAGATTCAAAGTACCCATTCAGCATCAGTGTTTTTATTTATTTCCTTTAAATAGATCAACCTGACCTAGTGTATTACATGTGCTTTCAGACAAAGGCTTTTGTATACAGACAAAATATTTGATCACACTGATGATGAGGATTTTGGTTAGCCCTTCCAACACATAACAAACAACCTAGTTATAATATGGAATTCAAATATGTGCCTTGTTATTTTACAACAACAAAGGGAGCACTGTTAGTGTATCTACAGCAAATCTAATTGTTTTGTTCTTTATTCATATAAAATATAACCATAATAAACAATCACTATTTTTAACCAATTATACTGAATGTGTAAAGCAAGTAGTATACTTTTCACTAGACCATCACTATGCTATTATTTTAAATTAATGTGTGTTATTTGGGAAAAGGTCAATTACAGAAATGCATTGCTTTATATCCCAAAACACTACAAGTAGCCTTTTTGTCTTTCCAGTTGATGTGGTCATTTCTTCATTAAGTTCTATTAAGGTCTGTAATTTAAATGAGTTAAAGGACAGCATTTGATTTTGTTAAATCCACCTTGAGTTCATGCTCACTACCACTCCAGAGCGTAGATAGGAAGTCACAGTAATCTTGCAGCTCTACACACTGACCTTGCAGAGTTAGCTTCTCTGCTTGTGTCCACTCTAAGAAATTAGGTAAGAACTTTGTTCTGCACAAAAGCACATTTCATCTTTCTGCTGTCCACTGCCAGCTAAAAGCACTAAAGTATGTTGGAGATGAGACTCGGATTGCGCCGCCACACACACACACACACACACACACACACACACACACACACACACACACACACACACACACACATAAAGGCAGCAACCAAATCTACTGCTTGGTCAAAGATTTGTGTCAGTCCAGAGTTTTACTTTCAGCTACGTACACACTCATACATATAGCACACAAAATGAGTAAAGATGCAGCAACCAAGTGGAAACCCTTACGGGGTTCCTGTTGGAAGGGGTCTATATCAGTGCTGTGTAGGAGAGGATAGGAGAAAAGATTGCATTGCTCTTCAGCTTGACACTGTTAGAGTCAGTCCTAACAGGGATTGGTTTCACAGATGGGGATCTTTGTAAGAAACCAGAGCTGCCTCTCACTTTTTTCTCAATGCTATAGGAACAATAAGTGTGGGACCTCTTCTTCTGCAGCTCTCCCTCTCCCCTCTCTGTCCATCCCCTTCCATCAAACAAGCATGCATATGCCCATGCTTCATACAGTAACCTGTATGAGCACTAATTATTCATTTCATCCCAATGCCGTTATAAAGCAGCAATTATATGAGCATTACCGTCCTATTTTCTTGGTAAAGGCATACTGTGATTCAAGGGACTACTCTCTACCACCACCAATAATGCATTCAGATTCTCTGATTATAATTATTAAAATACCGACAGCTGCATTTTGTAAAAGTTGAAAGTTTTTAATACTGAGGTTTGGCTCTCCAGAAAATTGTGTTCCAGTAATCAGGTCTTGTACATACAAAGGCGTGTTTGACACGAGGGATGTAAGCAATATTTAACAGTGGATACATGTACATGATGTTGCGAAAGTGAAAAAAAAGCTCTTTGTGATACCTTTTATGCGGGAGTCAAATGAGAGTTTACATGTAATACAAGCTTTTTGACAAGCAAATCCGATCATGCTTGGTTTCTGGACTTCTAGGAATGTGTGATTTTGTCGCTCACCTGCTCAGATACAATAAAAGCACATAATGCAAAGCACAGCCATGTTCTGTGCAATTTGTGAGGCCTTACCAGGTGTTATTCCCAAGACAAATCAAGGCCCCCAGGGTGTCCTTCTGGTGATATTAATCTTCTGTCGAGAGAAGCAACTCTGGCAAAGCCAAATTATTTTTTTTCACACCATCTTCAACAATGGTCATCAGTACACATATTACAAAAAACATTGTGCTACAGAGCACATTATGTTTAACGAGACAGGAAATCTTTTTTTTTTTAAATTAGTAATAAAAAGCTAGGCCACCACAGCTACTTCTAATGTATTTCTCCAAATCTGTTTCAAACTGTGTTGATGCACCACATGTGAATACCAATTGAATTAGTTGCCACACAGGATTGACATTAAAAGCCAACGATTATTCACTAGAAGGCTAAACAAGTGTCCTTCACTATAACATAACTGTGTAGATCCAGTTTTAATAGGTAATTAAGTTTTGGCTATACATTTATTTTCCTGTTAAATTTGGTTCTACCTTTGTTGTTGTAAATTACAATGTGGAATGACTGTCGTCTAATTGTGTCCCAGACTCTTCCCACATCAATAACCATATTGCCCGTTAAATGTATTACCCTCATTGTATGAATTCTGTTCGACAGGCCCTCACCACCCATGTGCTCCACTTTTCATTGTGCTCATTCCTACAATAGTATATTTGCATGCTTATATATGTACATAATGTACAACATGTGTGTAATAACAAAATGTTATAATGTGACAGTAGTTTAATTAACATTTATGACTTGCGGTTGTGCCAAAACAGATCATTTTACAGTCTGGGCCAAGGGTTGTGGCTGCCAGTCAGCAAGAGCTTTGTGGTGCCACCAGTGGAACTGTCAATCAACCCCATCGCCAGCTGTAAAACAGATGTGCTGGTTACTGAAGATCCAGGAGAGGTCAGGTCAGTCTGACTCAGCTCAGAGCTCCACACTTGTGTTAAAAGAGAATGGTCCATATAAACTGTATACATACCTTTATTTTTTTATTTTTGAAGGTCTCATCAAATACAGTAGAAATCATTTGTGTTTTAATTCTAAACCCAGGCTTGTGCGGCGCAGAAAAACAAATAATAAAGCTCCTTTGTGTCGTGGAGTGACCAAATAATACATGGCTTTACTTCAATTATGAGCTGTTGCCATGACACTATTGTTATTGTTAATGCTGCCATTCTGAATTTAGGACAGAAGGTCATTATATATTGCATTTCCATATGACTATATAACTAGGGATGCACCGAAACCCAGATTTTTGGGGTTCGGCAGAATACCGAACCCACTGGTTAAGGTTCTGCCGAACACCGAACCGAATCCTACTCCCATCCTCAGTTCATTAACACAGTAAATACATTAATGAAGTAAACAATGTCTGGTTAATGCAAGTTTTTAGCTGTGACTGGCCTTCCTTTGCTTTACCTGAAGTTGCTGCATTTTGGCTGCTAATTCCACTCTGCCAGGCTATAACTCACATCACGTTACCGGTACATGAAAGCACACAGGCTAACAATTTGCATGTAAACTGTCCGAGCTTACATTACTTTTCTGTCAGCAATTACCTAAAGTTAGCGGTTGGCCCAGCCAGGTATCTACCAAGAATGTAGCTATACCGTTAGCTAACGTTGTCACTCTCCACAATGCAGCCTTTCTGGATCTCCCAATGGAACATTTGTGGAAACTTTGTGGTGCCCATCTGTTTGATTTATTTTTACAATTTCTAAATGCACACTGAATCACCATGTTGCCTAGTCCTTAGTTTACAATCCAATGCTTCAATACCAATGTACTAGGCTACTACTAGGTGTCCAGACTGGAGTGTGCTTCTCTGTTTACTTTTTTGGCGCAGTACTACTAACCAGAGCTAAGTAAAATTCCGCCGCTGCTGAGAAACTAGTCCCTCAAAATGTAATGCGATCATTGAGATGCAAGTGTAGTTTTATTTCTAACATTATTCTATCAACAGACATTTACATCAATATTCTGGCATTATAATTTATTTGCCTCAGGTGTACTGTGGAGTGGGTAAGACTGCTTTTAATGGCAGGCTAGCAGATACTGTTGACTTGCGCTAGCCTAGCACCAGCGAACTCTGCAACTGGAAGGACTGGATGAAAAGTGTTGAAAACTGTCTCCACTGATAAATAACACACTGGCTAACTTGGAAATGAGGTCCTTTGTCCAAAATTCTGAACCACCCCTTTAAAGATGAGCATATTGTATGTACATGAAAAAAGGTTTAAGCGTATTACTCAAAAAAGTAATTTGTCTACTTTGCTTTAAAAACATAACAACAATGTAAAACTGCTCAAATTAAATAAGATGCAAAATACCCATTAAGCATTTAATCAGGTCATTAAATCCTAATAGCGTCTCAGATTTAAAAGACTGAAGTGACCGTTACAGCAGCATTATTGTACAAAAACTCAACTTTGGGCTTTGCAAATACAGTAGTTACCTAAAAACCCCAGATCTAAACAGGAATGTAGTGGTGACAAGGTTATGGATTTGGCAATCCCACAGTGCAATAACAAAATATTGGCAACCAGCCAGTAGGAGCTGACATGCATCAGTGCAACTGAACATCACAAAACATGTCAGAGCATCAGCTGCAAATTAAAACAATCACCCATCTATAGAATCCAACTGACACCAGCCTGGGAAGTGATATTTCATTTGAAAACCAAATTGTCTGCCATTGCGCCATAGAATATGTCACAAAATGTAAAGGAAACAAATAGTATTGTAAGTGTTTAATGTATGTATCATTGCAACTCATTATCATTACCACACAAAAACATTTATACCATCTATCAACAATAATCATCAACACATGATAGCACATAATGAACATATATTAATAGTGATAAAGGGATTTATGTTTTAATTAAAATACTCGTTTGGCAAAAATGATTCACTTATGTACTGTATAGATACTAGAGGCTATGCAGTTGTACCATATGATGTAGCCCATGTTCTACCCCAGTAGTACCATCTCTACACTGTACATCCTGCCAACTAGAGTTTTTTTTTGAGAAATGTTTTGCAAAAATACATCCTTAATCAAAGATTCATGAAAAACATACATTTACAACCATTTTCAGAATTACAAGGAATCAAGGGGGCGCTATAATCGAGGTAGACGCATTTTGGCCTATAACTCAATGAACGTAAATTAGGGATGCACGATATTGGATTTTGGCCGATATTCAATATGCCGATTTTTTCAAACTCATTTTGACCAATACCAATATATATACAGTATACACATTTTTCCCCTGATATACTGTTCACTTTAATTCTACTGAAGAGAAATCCAAGTATCTCTCCTGTACTACCTTTACTTTAGATCCTTTACTCATGTGTTGTAGACAAGGGAATACATAGGACCAACATTTGATTCTACCATAAATGTATCATTTTACAAATCTAGACAGACATTCACCCCTGAAAAATAGTTAAATTATTTAACTTGGAGGAGAATAAATTATATGCCAGTGCCACATTTTATTTTTAAGTTCAGACTTCAAACTTAAGTCCTTAGGAGTAAAATAAATAAAAATAAATTTTCAAATAAAAAATGTAACTCATCTCCTACTTGAACATGTCTGCCAAATGCCTTACATCAGAGGCAACGCTAAACAGACGTTCACTGTCAACACGTAGCACGATGTGCACTCGTTCTTTCGTATTATCAAATGCAGATGCAATTGCAGCTGCTGTGTGAGAACCGGAGAATTCCTGTGAGTGTAGGTCGGACAGCTTTTTTAAGGGTGAAGTCTTCGTCTATCCACTGGGCAGTGAGGCTCAACATGCTAACAGGACTCACGCTTGATGTCCAAATATCCGCTGTCCGTGGTAAAGCTAATGTGACTAGCACCGCGAGGAGCTTTTCAATGTGACTGGCGACAACACTCTGGAGCTCAGATAACGGCACATAAGAAAAGTAGCGCCGGCTAGGCATAGCATACCGCGGCTCCACCACGCTCAACGGCTGGTAGGTTATTCAACTTTTACCTTTGGGTGGTCACTGCTGTATTTTCTAGCTTTGTCAAAGGACTGAAGTAGTGTTTTTTCTTCTTACTTTTCAAAGTCTCGGTACTGCGTAGCTCCTCTTGCGCCATTTTGATGCTAACAAGCCATTACCACGATTAGCATCCCATTGACTGCCATTCGTTTTGGCGCCACTTAATAACTTTACATCTGAAGCGTTTAAAGACTCTATTTGTCCATTGTTTATTTCTAAAGAAACACAACAATGTATAAAAGGCTCCATTACCTTTTACCTCACTTTATGGCTCCGTAGCAGGAGTTTTTGTAAAAATAGGCTAATGATTGTGTCATAACCATGCGACTTACTGTCGCACAGTAGAGAAATTACCGTACAGTACAGGAGAAGCTCGCAGGCAGTTTTGACTCACATTAGCTGTTTAAATTTAATTACCAATGTTAACTAGCATTTTAGTTAGCAATAATGAGCCTGTGCCTATGTTATCTCCTTACATATACCTACGCTCTCCGTCTCTACAAGATTCGGAATTATTGAGATTTCTCTTGGCACAGTTACCAGAAGACTTACAACTTTCAAACAGGTTGCTCACGTCACATCTACGTCTTCGAGCTCAGTTATCACCGGAAAAGTGCTTCTAATGTCCTTCACTGGTCTCCGTCCAGAGCAACGGGATCTAATGGTCCATTTTATATATGTCAATGATAACTGCTTGCAGTTCTAGTTTTTATTTATTTATTTTTTCATGCATGCTGACTTGACTTGAGTGCCTTGGTTGTGGTGTGACTGCCAGATGGAATCACTGATCCCAGTCTTCATTGGTCACCCGCTTCAGTGTGAGCACACAGGTTTTGGAGAATGAATGCATTTGTCTATCTGTTCCGCTTTGTATTCTCTTAATCACTTTTCCTTTTTGCAAACTTTGAGAACGACACCTTGCTCCCATATTAGCGATAACTGACGAGTGCGCATGCACAAACACTTCAACGGTTCAGACAGCTAATTAGGAAAATGTCCCTGATGGCTTTAAAATGACCATGAAATGCACATGTAGACAGTACCCAAACTGAGGGTACTTTGGCAGTGATTATAGCTGACCTATACTGATTGGAATCACAGTAAAAATAACTGAGGTTGTTTTTATGCCCCAACAAGATATCTTGGAAAATACCTGTTGCATGATTGGAGCAGAGCAAGTGTCAGTACTAGGACTGACCCAAAAGATGACAATCATAGCAGAAGGAATGTTGATGATATAGCTCATGACATGATGCTAAACAATGATCATTGTCCAGTACCTCATTCGACAACTTTTAGATTGTAGACCACATTTTAACACAGTGTCTTGCCACCCCAGTGGGACACAAGCTGCTATTATACTACACATGTACATGCTGAAAATACAGTCAGCCACTGCACTGAAAATGTATTACATTGTATTTTAACATGTGTGCAGAACATGCTCGCTTTACCTGATTGGTAGATTTTTCAGAATCCTCTCTGCATTCAGTCTTGGGTGTTGACTCCAAAGATTCAATAAACTAATTTGTAATTCAGAATGCTTAACTCGCAGTTATCACTGAGTACAGAATTTTTATGTCTAATGTGTATCATATAAATTGCTGTTGTAATTGTATCCACTATCCAAACTTTTCACAGGCTTTGTTAAATTGCCTCAGGAGCAGAAAACTCCCAAGGCAATTGTACACATCTGCTTATTCTGACGTAAATGGGATTTCAGGACAGCTCTAGATTAATTAGCAAAGGTATGTCACTTACTTTGAAAGAGGGTTGTGATAAGTGATGGTGAGCTAAGAATGAAGACGTGTTTTAAAGCAACAACAGTTTATAGCCATACATCTGCTACATGTTGATTTGATCAGATTCAGAATAGTTATGACAAAAAATGACTGTCTCTTCATTTAGCTACGACGTAAAGCAATTACTTTAACACAATTATTTCTTTTGTGCTTTTACTTTGTCTTGACTATCACTCAAGTTCCACCGTTATTGTGTGATGAATTTACCTTGGTGGGTTCCATCATAAACGCAAGTTGAGCACTACAGCAAGAACTTAGTTTTTGTTTACTTTACAGCAGAGGAGCTCCATTTGGGTAATAGCAAGCTAAGCTATTCATCAGTGGAAGGACGGGCATTCATGAAAGTAATGAGCATGTCTGCGGTTGTCACGTCCTGAAATTAAACCAAGAGTCTTATTAAAATACACTTTATTCTGTCTCA
The DNA here is from genome assembly GCF_004354835.1 of Perca flavescens. Taxonomy (NCBI): domain Eukaryota; kingdom Metazoa; phylum Chordata; class Actinopteri; order Perciformes; family Percidae; genus Perca; species Perca flavescens. The sequence continues at coordinate 19,642,554 of NC_041346.1, read as the reverse complement.
CTATGTGAGCTCCATTTAGAGATTAGGCATTAAGAATATCTTATTTAGTATTGGTAACTTCAAGTGAGATATTATATCTGACACTTTATAGCAACATGACATATTACATATTAACCATTGTAATAGATAGAAACAAACCCAACTTTATTGTCTACTAATGTGAGTTGAACTGCTGGGAGATTAATCATTCCCAAAAGACATCACAGCAGAAAATAAATAAGAAGTTGAGAACATGACTAATTAAAAGCCCACTTTAATTGGAATAATAAGTTAATAATCTGTATGTGGTTAATGATAAGTCCCTGTAACATAGGAGGGTCTGTCAGATTGTCATGAATAATGCAGACAACTCATTATCCAAAGCATTTTTGTCGACCAATGTCCCGTGGGACTTTATGGAGTTTCTGGCAGATGCACTTGTTTATGCAGGCATTGATGTAATCAGTCACTCATGATAGACATGTTGATGCGGGAAGTGGTGAAATGCACTGTAGCTATAGCACTTCAAAGGATGCAAACCTATTTCACTTCTGCCCATCGGCTCACCGACACTAAAATGTCTTCTATATGAAAAAGCATCAAGGTAAGTGTTCCAAGCTACCAAGCTCAGCTTTCAACTGAAGGTGTTTTGTCTCTTGGGATCAACATCACCCAACCTCACATCAATTAGGCTTCTTTAATAAGCCTTTTAAATAGAATTGCTTGGTATGTTTAGTTTGTTTTCAATTATCAGGTATGTGGCATCTTCAAGAAAAAGGCCTCTATATTTTAACCAGCTTACAACATTTGACCAAAATCCGACACACAAAAAAGACATTGCCCCAGTTTCCTGTAGTTGTATCTAGCCATGGTAAGTTCAGTTTCATTTCTCCAGTTAAATGGAATTGTATGTATTTGTGGTGCTCAAAGCATGAATATTACTTTTGGTTAGTCTTTGAAAAAATCCACATACCTTGCTTTTTGCTGTTTTCAATGAGAACTATTTTCTACTGGAATTACTTTTTTATGTTTTTATGCAGCCATTGAATCACAACATTCATATCAAGAATTGCTGGTTTTTGATGGTTATGCAAATAAGGCCAAGATGGACAGTGTTGTCTCAAAGAAGCGGAGTTAAGGTAAACCTTGTTCACAGGTATTCTTGTTTTTTTCAGGTAACTTTTTTTATTCACCTAAGGAAAATTAATTATGGTTTTGGATACATTTAAAATACAGGCTGTTGTGTGCTGCGTACATCCTGATTGGCTTAACCAGTGTATGCAAATTTCAGTGCACTGCTCCACAGGGGTGATTGTGCAGAGCTTATTAGAGGGTAAGACCTGTGTGAAATAGAATTAAGTGCTTCCCTGATTTCACTCACTTTGACTACATACCTTCTTGGTAATGACCTCTTGACACACAGTATTAACCTGCTTGATTAAAGGTTACCTAAAATAGCTTGTTCAACTATTTACCTGTAACAGAATAGTTAAAATGCTGCCACATATAAAATCACAGCCGACTATAAAGCCAAGCTATATCTGAAAGATTTGTTCCCTTTATTCTCATTATATTTACACTTTAATGACTTTACTACTGTAACATAGTCCCTGACATTTAAATCCAGACATTTTAGAGGAAGATTAATTCCGGTGAATTTCCATACTATATGGCGTATTTAAATACAGGAAACATAAAAGGGATAAAATAGGTCATAATAATAAAAGCAGAGAGTTCAGTACTTAGCTCTGGTTTATTATTGCTTGTATAAAATGGATTATTTACGAATGGAGACAGTCAGTACATATATTATGTACATACCACACTTGAATTCATTCATTAATCAGTAAATCAAGAGTCATACATTATTTAATTTGTCTCTTTGCATTTATTCAAGTGGTTAATGCAACCACATGAAGCAAAACACTCACACTGGATTAGCCTTCAATAAATACTTGCCTTGACAGTGTAGTTGGTCAAAGTTAGCATTCACACACTTCATAAGGTTTTCATTTAACAGCAGAACCCTGAACAGAATAAAGCATAACATATGTTGTAGTGTTTTGCTGTATTCAGTGTTCTGTCTGGTTAACTGATCAATAGCAGTGCCAGTGTTGGAAGTCAGGCTGAGCCTTTCTCTTTTCCTAGGTCGCTGAGAAACAACGAGACATTGTAAATGCTGGACCTCCAAGCCAGTATTGAAATATCTGTAATTTAAACTAACCTTGCACTTGTACTATATAAAAAAAAATTCTGTTTCTGTCTACAACTGTAAATCGGAGAAGTTGAGCTTTGATTAATTCTGTGTCTGTGTAGTCTTTTGCCAAACATCTTAATTTATCAAATTGTCATATTTGAAGAATTAGTTCTCTGACTCACTGTCCCATTAGCCATGATTGAAATTGAATTGTATCTAATAGTAGCTTTGCATGGCTGCTGCTTCATGTTGAGCCAAAGCCAATGTTTTAACAAACATTTCATGAACATCACCGAATACAAGAATTCAGCCACTCTAAACTGTGCTCCAAGACTAGTATTTCTGTCGATAAGGAACTGTTAATAACCCAGTAGCCGCTGACACCCCATACTGGTGAGTAATGACCTCACTCACCATGATCAAGTGAACCATTAAAATGTGCGAGTGCCAGTGACCCAATACAACTGCAAGAAGTTGACACCATGAAAACATTAAGTACATACATTTCTCTTACTCCTAATCTCCATCAAAACATGTTTTACAACTCAAAGAATTTATGTATCAGTATTTATTTTATCATTTAGGGTTACCTTTTTTACCAACTTGAATTTGCTTCAGTGATTACAGCAAGCTTAAAGAAAATGCACTCTATCCAATGACAAAAGTGCTTGATGAGAGTCAGCATATTTGTAGGGAGCTGGTACAAGAGCATTAATCAAGTGCAGGGGCAGACCAATAACGGGCTCCGTAATCATGCTGGAGCAGCGCTCTAACTTTGGGCAGCATTGCCTGGTCATTCATCATCTGGAAAAGCAAGCGGCAGAGAGGGAGATTAATAACAAGAACATTAGTCAGTGTTTAGATGCAACCAATGTGCTTCTGGGTCAAGCAACAGTCACAGTGCCAAAAGAGATGATCGTGATTTGCTAATGATTTGGAAAATAAATATTATCAGGATATACTGTTGATTTTGATAACCAAATAAAGTGCATTACTCTTCCATACACCTCTATGGATCAGTTACCAGGCTCCTGTTAATTAAACAATGAGAGGTAAACTTTGCTGAATCCTTCTAATGCTCTATACCATATGTTGTGCAACATTATAAGACACGTTCCAATAGCCTTGTTTTTTCTGTTTTCTTCAACATTTATTTTCCCATTTTACCTTCTTCTGGACTGTCTTGCAACAGGGATCTTGGAAATTGATTGTTTTTTTTCATCTTCAACTCAATATCCCCTCTATCCAGGAGAAGAGCCTGTTAGCATGCACCTCACAGCTGAGGTAACCCATTATTTGTGTCTGCCTCACCTTCCCCACCCTGTTTTCCTCTGAATTAAGGAGTCATTTGTCAATGCTTTGAGTGCCTGCCAGAAATAACTGTTGCACAGAATGCCATGTGTTGTCTGTCTAATTCAGAAAAAATTGAGTTGCCAAATAAAGAGAAGAAGAATAAGACATGGGAGACCAAGACAGAGAATGAACTTTCAATATTCAGGGTGACTGATGCTTCATCTGTGACTCTGGAGAGTGCATCCCACAGTTTAGCTGTTTTTGATACCCTCGCCCCTTAATGCAGAGTGCCCTGCAAAGATACTTGAGGAGGATTGGGTCTAGTGGATCGGGATCCGTTGAGAAAGGGCATGTCTTTACAGACTTGTGTGTAAGAAACAGATGCTATGAAGATTATCCTCACAAATACTACAGTTTTTGCTACCAGATTATATACAGACAAATCAACCCAAGCAGATAATGGGCACAATCAGCAAGAGTGCGCTAATTATCTGTGACTCATCGCTTAACAACACTTTCAATCCTTATTAGTTATTTAAAATAGGTGTCCTAAAATCAAGAATGATTCAGAAATTGCAGAATGGAGTTGGTGCTTGTAACATAAAGCGTGCCCCATACTTAACCTGCATTTATCTAGATTTAGAATAAATATGCACACTTTGTGGAATAAACTCAAGTTCACCTATGCCTAGTGTGCAGCTCCCATGTCTCAAATTTAGGTGTTATAGTTTTTGTAGCTGTGGCGTGACAGCTTACCAGCCATTGTTGCCTAGCAACCAATACGTGCATATGCGCAAACAACAGTAATAGTTTTTCTCTCTACGTTACGCAGCCACATTATGGTGACCCTTTCATCCACCGGGATAAAGTCCAACTGTGCAGCAGCCAGGCGGTGATTTATCAGTAGTCCCACAACTGCCTGGCACATCTCGCCATGGACAATTCCTGAGTAGGAGAGTCCTCCGTCTATCAAGGAGTTTGGTTCCAGAGCCAAAGCTGTGCATAGAGGTGAGCCCAACTGCATTTTGTTGGTACCTTTCGACTCCACGCACCAAATTGGGCACCTTCCACAAAAAGCGATTACATCCCATGTTCTAAGGGCATGTTTCCATTGCTGAGGTCCACACTGACTAAATCTGTTCCACCCCTGGCCTTTGCCCTGGAGGTTTTCCACTCATCTCTACCTTTTGGCTTGCATGGTCCTTGGCTCTGGAACAGTTAACCACCTTGTTTGCCCCAAGAAAATATAATTCAGTTCCAGTACACTAGGGAAATCTGTTTCTCTTTTTTGGCAGTAAGTTGAACACATGGAATGTGGGCATCACTCTAACAAGAGTGCACCCTGTCCTCTGTTTTTTATATTCTTAAAGGCGAAGCTCAACTCAGCTCTTGAGACTGTCCAGTTTGGTGATGATATGGCGGCATTTCCACTGTATTTGGATGATGCTGTCTTTCCGGCTCCATTGCTCTATGATCTTTGACATCGAAGAGCTTGCAGCTGAATGTGACAATGTGACACATCAATACCCCAAAGTCTAAGGCCCACTGGGTATGACCTGAACCACCCAGGAGGAGAGAGCAGCAGTTTTAAATTGCAAATGTATTGGGGTCTTACTACAAGTGTAGTATCAGATGGTGGTTGTGAAAAAAGAGTGGAGACATGAGGCAAATATCTTGATTTTCTATTTAGCCTTTTCCTGACCACAGACCTGAGCAATGGTTTGTGACCAAGAGAATTAAACTGAGAATATAACCATTTGGGTCCTACACAAAGCGGCCTGCCTCACTCTGCATGATTGGTTAGAGGTTAGTTAAAGGATCAGAAATCAAAAAATACATTGGTTTTAGGCTCCTACTCCTCCACATTGACAGTTGAGGTGTTTCAGGATTCTACCATATTAAGAATGACCCCGCCTGTCTTTTTTCTGAAGTGTACAACAACTGATGACCTAATGAACTGATGGTAGCCTCAGGATGACTCATAACTAAATCTATTTTGTGAACTGAGCAAAGGGATATGTATTTCTTATAGCTGAAATATGTTTCATGAGAACATTTTACAAAAAAATGATTACGGTTTAAGATTATAATCAGGAGAGACTTTATTTAGACTGAACATTTATTAAATGGTGCACAATAAAGTTAGAATTATATAGAGTCTTTGGCGATTAGACCCCATCGAGAGAGAGTATATTTATGGGAGGTAGTGATGCCATGGTTATTACAGCAAGAATATATCCCCAGAGTGTAGACACTAGTGGTGGTGAAGGGAGTTGGCTGAAAATCTGGATGATGGGATGTGGAGAAGGACTGGGTACTGGATGTGATAAAGACTGGAGGGTTGCATTGATTCATCTGAAATAATTGACAGCAGCAGAGAGAACAGATATTTAAAGTTTGATAGCAACGATATGATTGGCTTAGGGAAATTGTGGCAAAATCTCGTTGGCCCACAGTCGGCTGATACAGTAGAAGCTGGACAACGAGAGACAGAGAGATTTGTAAAGGAATGAAAGCATAAAGAGAGTCTGCCTGACTGAGCAGACTGATCTCATGAAGTAGCGTATGTATGACATGCCAATTCGTGTCATACATACATACATTGGCGTGTTATCAAGACGCATACTTGTTTTTTAGCATGTTTATCAATGCCGTTTGGCCTCCGTTGACTTACATTACCTTGCGATTGCATGTGAATTGACGCCATAGCGAGTAGTATGAAAGGGCAAAAATCTGCATAGGGATATTGGTCGGGGTGGAGGATGGGTAAAACACAGGACTTTTACCCAGGAGAGCGGGGATCGTGTCCCGCGTGTGACTTCGTGTCCCGCATGAGATGTTTCCTTTCCACGTTTATTGTTTTCCTAAACCCAACCCCCTTCTTTTCCTAAACCCAACAAGTTCTTCTTTTTCCTAAACCAAACCAGTTCTTCTTTTTCCTAAACTCAACCAGTTCTTCTTTTTCCTAAACCCAACCCGTGACGTTTCCTAAACCAACCCCGTTCTTCTTTTCCTAATCCCAAGCGGTTCTTCTTTTCCTAAACCCAACCCGCGTGTGATGTTCCTAAACCCAACCGTAGGCTCACGATAACACGTAGCCTTGTGATAGCACGTTGTTTATGCTGTGACGTTGTAGACTGCCATCCGCTGTATAGAGCGTAGACATTCACGCGTATAGCTCAAAATGCGTACAGATAACACGCCACTTGGCTTTAGGAAAGTGCCGTGTATGTTGCGAAGTTATGATATCACGTTGGGAGAACAAACAAATGTGGACTTTGTAGCAGTTTTGTGGCATCCTGATTTTATGTATTTGGGGAGTTCAGTTCACATCCTGCAGCTATCCCAGAAATGCTAACCCAAACACAAAGCTGAATAAATACATAAATATGAGATATCCGTCAGCGATTTTGACTGGTTGACCAAATAGTTAATTTCCCACCCTGTTTACAAATGCTGTTTATTTGGCCTTAAGAAAGACAAACTTGACTATAGCATAGCTGCTTGTGTGGCCAGCGAACCAGTAAACTGAAACGTAATGCCAGAAAAGTGTCCTTGAAGGGTTGCATTTGTGCATCGATCTTGAGTTCTGAGAATTACTGTACGACATCAATATTAAAGCATAATGGGTCTGGCATAACCACATCATCATGTTTTCTATTGGGGACCATGAAACATTTCTTAGTGCACTGCAAACAGAAAGCAACACTTTTTTTAAGTTTTGGCCGTTTTAGGCCTTTATTTGTATAGGACAGCTGAAGACTTGAAAGGGGAGAGAGAAGGGGAATGACATGCGGCAAAGGGCCACAGGGGGCAGAGTCGAACCTGCGGCCACTGCGTCGAGGAGTAAACCTCTATATATATGGGCGTCTGCTCTATCAGGTAAGATACCCAGGCGCCCCAGAAAGCAACACTTTTTTATTATAATTATTTTAAAATATTGTATTACCTGTAATATCATTCTCCAGACTAAAAGTATTGTTTAAACAAAGGGTTGTTATAATTGAAATATTGTAATTGTATATACTATTGTTGATATGTCACACTCCCTCTTGTGGTCAACAGACTAAAAGCATTTCAAAATGCATTTTTCTCTTTTTTGTTGATGTCATTCATATCCACATTTGAATGAATGCTCGAACCAGAAGAACCATAGCCATAGTTAATTAGGTGGCGTTAATAATGCAGAGTGCAAATAGTCAGAAGGCTACAGTACCATATACTTAGATTACAAAAACAAACAAAACAAAAAACAAACTCCTGCTCCATTAATCAAATAACAGAATATTCACATTTTGGAGTGATGGGTTACTTCTCTGGGCTCTTTTGGGAGACATATATATATATATATATATATATATATTCAGAGTGTGTGACAGTGAGTGATTTGCTAACCGCACAGCACTGTCAGGAAAGAATTGATTTTGCAAAGGGGACCGTTTCTATGTGCTGTCAGTGAGCGGTAATACTTCACCGCTCACACAAGGAAGATGTGCCAATTATGGGCTGATGTACCATAAATCTAACATGAAAACCAAATATGTAAAATAAAGAAACCCTTTGCTGAAAACAGTTTGAGGTTTTAAATACCATTAAAATGCTGATCACACAGGGTCAGACACACTATGAAACAGAAAAAAATATGTTTTGTCATTGAAAAGGGTGGTAGGTGTCTGCCTACAGCAATACATCCCTGATTATATTAATAAGATATGAATTTTGAAGGTTTTTTGTAAATGCTCTGTACAGAGCATTCCAAACTTTTGTGATGAATGTTAATTCTTTGATTTTCATCAAAGCCGCATTTTTTCAAATATGCTGCACTTTTGCTGCATAAATTGCCGATTTCCGCGCAAAATATGCAGGGCTTGCATGATTTCATAATCCCCGCATTTTCGTCGCAAAAAAGTCACATATATCTTAGCAGAAAGTTGAAAAATGTTGCGTTTACTTCACACAAGAGTAGCCATTTCCCCCTGTTGCCATGGGAACGTTATGAAGTGACGTAATTCCGTGACATAAACATCATGGAAAAGCAGGGTGTTGGGGGAATCACTTTTTTTTTTCTATTTTTCATCAAGCTGCAGTATTTGCAAGTTCCCGCAATTTTTGCAAGTTCCCGTAATTTCATCGCATAAAATTGCATAAATATCCTGCATATTCCATCGCATTTTTTAAGAAAATGTGCCACATAATCACGGATTTTTGCCTGCAACAATCACAGAAAAAAAAATTCTGGAAGGACTGAATAATTCACCTGAACACACCTGTAAGACCAGCACCCCATGGGCGCAAAGATGGGCGCAGATACATTTGCTATTTAAATGACGCGGACGCTCAAAGGGAAATTGACAACTGCGACTGTCTTAAACTAGCAAAGACGCTTGCGTCGGGCTTTGTGCTGTGCTGCGCCGAGTGCAAGATAGGGCCCATAGACATGCAAGGACAGTGACAATACTCCAAAATCCTCCTCGCTCAGCAGGCTATCTGTCTTCCCATCATTCAATATCTTGTTGCTGTTTGTAGAGTCGAGTCACCATCACAACACACTGTGGTCCCTGCGGCCCCATTGTAAGAGACAGTGCTTTTATTTTGTTGCAAAGAAAAACACAGAGGTTGCTTACCCCTTCGTTCTCTTTGACAGCAGGCATGCAGAGCTCAGTGTATGGGCATGGCTGAGCATGCTGAAATGAAGCCAGCAGCTGACCTGTACAGCATTGTTCAAGCTGACATTTCTTAGAAGAAAGCACAGAGATCCAGCATTCCTCCTTTGTTTGTAATGATTTATTTTAAACTGAAGTGGCCCTGGCAGTGGCAGACCAACATGGCATCATGACTTTGCGTAAATATACACGCCACTTTCATAAAGCCAAATGGTGTGTTATTGTACGCATTTTCAGCTATCCACGTGTATGCCTACGCTGTATACAGCTGATGTAAACATACCCACCACGTGGCCTTGCCACATTGCGTGTTATCGCGAGAACGCGACGTACTATCGCAAGAACAACGTCACACACCTGTTAAAAAAAATAAATAATAAAAATGGTTGGGTTTAGGAAAAGAACACAGGGAAAGGCTTTAGTAACAAAACAGTGACAAAAACACGGAAAATAATGACAAAAACACGCTTAGGAAAACAAATGGTTGGGTTTAGGAAAGAAACATTGGGTAAGGCTCATTAAAAAAAAAAAACGGCTGAAAAATCACCACACGCGGGACGCGAACCCGGCTCTCCCGGGTGAAAGTCCTGTGTTTACCCATCCACCACCCCAACCTACCTCCTTACTCAATTTCCCGTTCCTTTATACTACTCGCTACGGCGGAAATTGACTCGTAATGTAGGTCAATGGCGGCCGATTTGCGTTGATATACACGCAAAAATGCGATTATGCGTCTTGATACAAATTGACGTGTCATCCATACGCCAATTCATGAGATCAGTCTGGGCAGACTGACACTTGCTTACTTGCTTATGGTTGTCCATTGTGTCCGATGATGACCATCTTCTTCTTCATTTGTTAGATTTTGGGTGACTGTATACGCCAATTCTGGAAGCACATCTGCGGTTGCAGACAGAGCATATGTAGACTGGGTTTAGTGTGGTTGGGACATAGCTTCCTAGCATGCCTTTTTGCCCGCTTTATCTCACACAGCAAGACCTCCAGATGGTACGGTAGGATGCTAGATCTTCTACCTGTGACACCTCTTCAATGAGGCTTTGATTTGGTCCTTAAACCCTAACACACACACACTGTACTAAATCAATAGATCTCTAACCATACTTAATCCCAATCTGATAATCTAAAACTTTCTAAAGATTTTCGGCTCCAGGGATGGCAATCCTTCGGTCTAGCCACCACTCTGATCTGGACTGAAATAACTAAAATAAACATGTCACTCAAAAACGATTGCCATGATGATGATAAACATACTTGCTAAACATTTGCATGTTAACATTGTCATTTTGAGCATGTTAGCATGCTGGCGTTAGCAGTGAGTTTAATGTACCGCGGTGCAGCCTCACAGAGCCACTAGCATGTGTGTAGACTCTTAATCTTGTTATAAATCCAATGCTAATTTCTGTATAAATATACAATAAATGTAATTTTAATGTTTCATTAATATGCAAATATATATATATATATATATATATGTACAGTATGTGTGTGTGTGTAAATCTAGCTCTCTATGGAGTTCAACAAATAAAAAAACATGCTATCCTATATGTCAGAAACAAAATTAAATACATAAATAAAATTGAGTTAAATGAATGAGAAATAAAGAAATGAGGAATAAATGAAATGTATCTCTTATTGCCTCTGTTTGTGTTTGAGTGTGTATGCATGCATTTGCTTTTCCTTTTTTGTTCTTCTGCTGTCTCCTTCAACATTGCCAGCTAAGGCAGGCCTAGATGCCTTGGCCTTGGATGAGTCCTGAGAGGTTATCGATACAGAGTGATGATTTCATAGGCTCTGGATCAACACCCTGACCAACATGTCCAATTAATGCCAATATGCCACCGATTAGTCCCACAGACATGAACCAGCCAGACAGAGCATTAGGGCCACATCAAGGGGAAAACAATTAAGGAGGAAGATTTTTTATTTATTTTGCATTTTGAGAATATTGTCGAATATTGTCAAAAATAAAGACGAGAATAAAGTTGAAAATACCATTTTGAGACTAAAGTCGACATGTCAAGGAAAAACTTGATATTTCAAGAATCAAGTTGGACTTTTGAGAATAAACCAAACTACTAGTCTTTGACAAAATGCCTTGTGAAGTCCTATATGATCTTGTGAAATTATACTTCAGAATCGGTTTTAATAACAAGGAAATTCTTTCTCTTTTAGTGCATAAATACATTATTGTGATAGTAGGACTTTTAAGAGATTGTGCTGAAAATTGTGTCTGTTGAGAAGGAGAAACCACACAAACGAGGAGGTGGCTGACAATTGATCAAATTGTTTGTTCCTGAAGGAGTGGAGCTCAGGCGAGCGCGGCACTCCAAGGATGTAACCCATAGCCTATCTATGATGTTGCCTACATGGCAGCTGGCATGGCAGACAGTCACTCTAATGTGATTAAGTGAAAATGTCATTTCAACTTTAATCTTGACATTTTGACATTATTCTCGAAATGGTAGTTCAACTTTATTCTTGTCATGTTGACTTTATTCTCGAAATGCAAAATAAATTTAAAAAAAATCTTCCTCCTTAATTTTTTTCCCCTTGATGTGGCCCTAATGCTCCGTCGTATGAACCCCTGCATGCGTCACTCCAGTAAAACTTCTGTTGCAGGTTTCTTTCACAACTGAGCAGTTTGGTCAGTTTTAACCGAATCCTGGAGCATTTCGTGGGAAGCAACCAAACTCTGGTCTTGGTTTACTTCCAAGTGCACTTGAGTTCTGTTCCCCGTAGGTAAGAATGCAATCCGACCCAAATATAGGAAGTGTACCAAAAAGTAGTGCATTTACTATAGTGCATTTACTAGTCTGCAATTTCTACCTTGCACACAATTTACAGACTTATATATGATTTAAGGGATAATAACTTTCAAATTCATAACCTATTATGACCATACACCGCTTGTTGCCTGTGTGACAACACATCATAATCTCTTTCCAGCCCGCCCTATCCTTCACTCGCTGTCTTGTCAGGTGCTCATATTGTTCACCTTCTTTTAAAGGTCCCATGGCATGAAAATGTCACTTTATGAGTTTTTTTTAACATTAATATGCGTTCCCCCTGCCTGCCTATGGTCCCCCAGTGGCTAGGAAAAGCTCATTTTGGGATTGGCTCTAGTGGCTGTAATTTTGCACCAAAGCTGAATTTTGGGAAAGAGACTTCAGATACAGTATTAGGGGACCACTAATGTCGCATCCAAAGAGCACCATGTCATGGGACCTTTAAAATATTTAAATCACAAAAGCAAACCCAGAAAACCTAGCACATTATAAATTTGGTGTTGCTCCATTATGTCTGAGACCAGAAGTGTCACCCAAGTTTCACTTGGAATTTCTGTTTAATAGAACAGCGACCGTTTTGACCGTGTGACATTTGTTTACAAGGTTTGGTGTGTTTGACAAAGTGCAGTGTGAACACTAATGTTGCAACTTCACCCCCAAATCGCACCTAGTCTACCAAACTATAGGTGTTAAAGCGCCTTTAAAGACACTGTACACCTGGTACAGCACAACATAAGCCCTAGGGTACATCAGTTTTGAACTACTATTGGATTGAGTTTAGTAGTGTTTGCCTTTGTGCTGCCAGTCACACAATGAAACTAAAGCTCACAGAGGAAAGCTGTCATGTCAAAAGAAGTAATACTTTTCTGTATTTAATAACAGCTCTGTTATTGTTAGTGTTCATTCATCTACATTTTATTAATATTTTTGCCATTAAGCTGACTTTTATACCCTTTTACAAAGAACCAAAACATGACTTGCAAACATTTTAAGTAGTCATTAATTGTAGGTGCAAGGGTAAGAGCCACCAACAAACCATAATGTTGTCACATTATGAACAAGCATTGATGGCTTTTTAATTGCACTAACAAAGCAAGGTTATGAGGGATGTTCAGCTGCTCAAGCATTCTTTTCCACTTTCCATTGCTAGTAATTGTGTGTCTTTATTTACACTGTGAAATATTTTTTTTTTCTTCCTTTCCAGGGAAGAGGCCATGATGTCCACTTACTTTGAGACAGTGGAGGACCTACTTGCATCTTTTGGGCCTGCCCGTGACTGTTCCAAAGATAACGGTGGTTGCAAGAAGAACTTCAAGTGTGTGACTGACAGACAGTTAGACTCATCCGGCTGCATGGTAAGTTTAAGCAGGTGGCATGTGCTGGTTTTACTTCTACTGTTGATGACATGCTGACATGAATATGTTGCTGTACATGGTAAGTGTCAACCAGGGTCGATCCAAGGTTAATTAAATTCTCCTGTGTTTTTAAAAATGTTTATGTTTACAATTTAATACTTGATTGGCTATAGTAGGTATAATATCTATAATGAATTAAGTATGCAGTAAATACTTTCCTATTGGGAGTTAGATGTGCCTGTATTTTTATAGATTTGCATAGTAAAATATTATTCAAATTACATTTGTTGTATATTTATACAAAAATAAGCATTGGATTTATAACTTAATCTTAATATAAGATTAAGAGTCTACACACATGCTAGTAGCTCAGTGAGGCTGTATTTAGAATGCTAACATGCTCAAAATGACAACGTTAAAGGTCCAATATGTAATATTTGTACTGTAATAAATCCAAAAATGACACCAATGCCTCATCAGATATTAAGGAAACATGTTAAACTGAAATACTATCTTTTCTGACAACAATGCTAATTTCAATATTTTTCTTTTTGAAATTTACATTCCGTGACGGAATTTATGTTTATGTTTTGATCTGTGTGTTGTTATCAACGGCCCAGTTTGACAGGCAGGCCGGGTTGCCAGATATACCTGTAAAAACGTAAACCCAGCGCGCTACAGCTGTAACGTTAGTACAGCCATGAAAGCAGCAAACAAACCAACAGGATAAACGGAGATAGATTCTACATGACATAAAAAAATGAAACAGTTGCGTGACCAGAGACGTAACAACCCCCTGGTAAATATTGGAGATGTATTTGAAAGACGGAGACAGCTTAGAGCCCAAAAGGACGCAGAGTTGGCTTATTTTCTCCTGGACCGGTAAGCATTAGCTCCACGCTAATTTATCACAGCTACTAGGGATGGGCATTTTTTGTCATTTCAACATTTGTGTACTCACATTGAATTATATAGCTAGAGTAACCGAGTTGGTTACTCGCAAAAACAATTGAGACATAGCCAGTAAAGTGATCCCGACTGGTCCTGGCTAACTGTTAACGTTACCGGGAGGACCAGGCATGCAGCCCATGGCTGTTTACAGCGTGTAGCCTCTTCAGCGGCTGGAGCCGACAACGGTGAGTTATTTTAAGCCACGAGAGGGGGGCTGTAAATCGGAAAGAGGGGACTATGAGTTTGCAGTGTGTTTAGCGATTGTTGCCGTAATTCTAAGCCAATGAAGTGTGTTCCGTCGGCAAGGTAGTGGCATTTTTAGCGTTTCGTATTGTAATTCTAAGCCGAGGAAGTGTGCCTGACTGGCGTGTGGAGAGAACAGTGAGGTTGTTGTGTTTTTAGCGGTTCATACTGTAATTTTAAGCCGAAAAAGTGTGTCTGTTAGTTGGTTACAGAGCTCCACGTGAGCACGGGCTTTCATGACTGTCAATATAGCCAGCATCTAACGTTAGCTACTCGGCTGTGCTGTGGAGTAATGTCTGGCTATGTGAGACTAGCATCTAACGTTAGCTATTCCGCTGTACTGTGGAGTAATGTCTGGCTATGTGAGAAAAGCTTCCAGCTACATTATTGTGAATGCTGCGGTCTCAGCCTGGCAACCCCCGTGAACTTCGAGTCTGGGCAGGAGGGGGCGGGGGAGACGACTCTCCAGTATTTTGAATTGGTAGTGCAGTAACTATTTTAACCGCTAGCTGCCAGTATTACACACAATATTACATATTGCACCTTTAACATGCAAATGTTTAGCAGGTATTTTTGTAATCATCATGGCAATAGTTTTTAAGTGGATAGTTTTTTAGATATTTCAGTCCAGATCAGAGTGGTGGACTGACCAAAGACATTGCCATTGGGATTGTGTGTTTGTG
This sequence comes from Perca flavescens, assembly GCF_004354835.1. Classification (NCBI taxonomy): domain Eukaryota; kingdom Metazoa; phylum Chordata; class Actinopteri; order Perciformes; family Percidae; genus Perca; species Perca flavescens. The sequence goes on along the minus strand of NC_041346.1, from coordinate 19,627,383 downwards.
TGTGTGTGTGTGTGTGTGTGTGTGTGTGTGTGTGTGTGTGTGTGTGTGTGTGAGTGAGACACGTTTGCATGTGATAGACCTACTGATAAAAGGCCTAGCAGTTACACTTTTCATCTATCAGCCTGCTGTCAGCTGAACTGGTGCAGAGCTGGAGCAAACTAGCTAGCAGAGCTCAGAGGGTGTTGACAACCAATTGCAGACTAGAGCCACACTAGTAATGCCGCATTCAAGCCTTTAGTCGGAACAGATACACAGAAGCTACAGATATGTAGTCTGGGCATGCTACCATTTATGCATTTCCCATGTATTGTAGTCATAACAGCATACCTGCACAGGTTTCGGGTACACTGGATAATTCAGAAATGAAGATTAAGAGGCCCGTAACAATAGAAAATTGCCTCAAAACAGTTAATGAAACAAACAACAAGCTAAGTAGTTATTGCAGTACTTTGCAGCTAAAAGCTGCTTAAGTATTGAATATATTCTAAAATTAATTCATTTACATAATCACCTCTTTTTCTTTCCCAAGACAATGCCACTCATTACATTTGCATGCCATCTGCTGTATATGGCTTTTGTGATATTTGCAAGCAATATATAATATTGTGTGTGCTGTTTACATCCATAATTAGTATGCTTTGGTGTTATTGTAGGCTCTTTAGTGTACATTATATATGGACACTATGGTTCCTATGGTTAGAAGCAGTTATTACTCACACTGCTGTAGTGTGTGGCCCTGTATTCATCGTACACATACTCTGATAGAATGACACTGCCTTGCTTTAGTCTGGTTAAGGTATATGTGACACTCTTACAGTGACTTTTTACCCATTTGGAATTGAAGAAAAACACACAAATTGCTTTTTTGAAAACGATTAACAACACAAGGTGTAGCTGTTCACTGTGATGATTATGATGGGGCTGTTATTCACAATATAATATGGATCATCAAGGAACTGCTCATGTGACAACAGCAGCAAATTAGAAGCAGTGGATTTGTAATATGCTTCTTTGTATACTACATTTATGAGTAGAAAATGTATAGCAAATACATACACAATACATTTATTAATGGAGCTGTCTTCATAGGTCCTTTTTTGATTCATAAACCCTAATTTGATTTTATATGTAACATTGTAAACAACAGTCCAAAAGAGCTTTTCTGCTGGCATTTTTACAAGTACAGGGTGACTGGAAACTTCAGATGCCAGGCTTTTGACAGAATGGGGCAGGCCTGGGTTGTAAAGTAATTAAATTGATGAGCCATCTCAATTGCTGGAGGATGATTTTCTGGGTCATTAAGGGCTTGGACAGGGCTATAAATTGACTGGTCTTTTCATTGTTTGTGCCGACCAAAGACAAACAGGGTTAAGGCAATTTTCTTGTTTTACTTTCTTTTTTCTTATCTTTTAACAGAAATATAAAAGGCCTCTAATACAACAAAACCTTCTATTTACAATCTTCATGAGAGACTTTTGACACTAATCACAAATGATGAATAGCGTTCCTGACACTGTTGTCCAGGTACTCCATACCATAGAAGACTTTGTAATAAACTAAATACCAACATAGTGCTTACAACATTTTCAGCATTTTCTATACAGATTCTGCCTCTGCAAGTCATCCCCCTATGATTTACCTCCTGCTGTGTTACCATGACGACAACTTCATATTAATAAACCTGACTTATAATCCTCATCATTTATCAGAACCAAGACGGTTTCCACCTTTGACATATAGTATTTAGTAGCTTGTTGCTGTTGCTTGTTATGTTTTTGTCTACATATAGTGGTAATTGCCTCTTGCCCCATACTTGTTCACAGTATTTTCTTCATTTTGTTACTGATTATATGATAATACGTTATAATAACCCTAGATCTCTGCAGTTATTTGGTGTTCTTCTGCTGTGCCACCCGAGCACCCGCAATATGGATAATTAAAAAATATGCATGAACAGCGATGGTGCACCGTGTCACGCTTTCCTGCATAGCAAAATTATTTCCGACTCCTCACTCCGGCCGATGCCTTGTTCTGTTTGTTCTGTGACATTTTAAAGGATGCAAAGCTTTAGTTTATTCTCCCAGTAAATAATTATGTACACATATGACATTTTTTTATGTTCTCACCAATTTTGTAAATGCAACATTTAAATAAAATCTGAATAAATGATTTTGTGCTATTATATAAAAAAATGTTGTGATTAATTTAACTAATTCTATAGTATGTTGAAATGTATTAAAACAATATATTTCACTTAGGGTTTGTTCTATTATTGTTAATAAAAAAAGTAGTCATGTTAGCTTATGTAAATGCTTTGCATAGTGTAAAATAGCTGATACCTGTAAAATAATTACAGTGTCCGTAACAGTGGTTCCAGCCATGTTTTATGTATTTTAACAGTGGTAGTAGCATTTGCATCCTATACCGGGGCAGAGCAGTTTCTCATGCTAAAGCTATGCTGGTAAGATGAATCCTTATTAGACCCAGAGGTGGTAAGTAGTAGACATGGAAGAGAATGTTTGTCAGACTCTTTAGCCCCTGGACATATCGTGGCATATTTAATTAACAGTTTTCACACACGCATGCGTAAGCCATGTCAAAGAACTGCCAGTAATTAGCACCCTAAATAAAGGAAAGGAAAGAGAAGTAGAGAGAATACATACATTCTCACTCACTTAAGGGTTTAGTCAGCATGGAAAGACTTACTTTCAACTCACACTTTCAGAAAGTATGAATGTTGGATGAAATATTACGCCGAAATGATTCAGAACACTCTCACGCCTCCGTGTGTGGCTGATTACGCAGACAAAACGACTGACAAAGCCTTCTAGTCTTCAAAGATTAACTCAGAGGATCACAGACACAGTGGAATTATTTTATTTTTCCGACTCTTTTGGGCTGGTGTTATTTTAACCACCCCTGTCAGAGTGGGTGCTAACACAGAGCAGCGACATGCCACACAGAGGGCTTAAAATCCATTATCAGAGTCGGTCCCTCAAGGCTGTCTGCCGCTCTTAAGACAGTTGAAATGCCTTTACAATGAATTAAATTTTAGTCTGAGTGCTGAAGTTTTGGAGACATTGCTTTTTTTTTTGCCTGTGTTCCTTTTCTTGCTGCTGCTGAGCCGGAGAGGATGACAGGTGGTTTATTCTTGTGCTTCCTAACCTCTGCTGATAACAGCAGCTGTTGTGAGTGCAGGTTAGCAATTTCAGACAGGTAATGTTTTTGTACTGGCGCCTTACTTATTCATCACTTGGCTCATAAAACAACAGTTTGATATACTATGCATTACAGTAGCACTGTGCTGGATAACAGTTGTGCTGTTAACATTACACCCTACACTGCTGTTTCCATCACACTTTTGTCAACTGTGTGAAATAGGTAATGGTTACTGGAAATGTTTCAGGCAAATTGTTGTGACTGAATTTGCTGAAAAAGGAAGAGAGAAAGTATTGATATACCTAGTTATATCATTATTCCTTTATTTAAAAAGTATAGTCTCCCCAAGATCATAATCTTTAATAATAAACGAAAACATGTACAGTATAGAAAAGCACCAACAAACACAATTTATTGTAGAGAAATTAAATCCACAATAAAGATATATTTTTACATATATTTAAAGCTATAGTGTGTCGTTTCTGTTTTCGCCCCCATGAGGAATTCTAAGTAATGACAACAAAACTGTATGCGCGTCCACATGATACAAGCCTTACATGACCGCGCACGCACTAAAGCTTTCAATTTGGTTTAAATTTTTTTGTGAAACATCCCATTTGTAAGGAGCATTTTGTAACGTAAGAAATAAGTTTTATGACTTTAGAACAGATCAGAGAGCAAAAGTAATGAGGCAGTTTTTAAAAGCCTTATCGTAAGCTGCATCTAGTGCACAATACAATTCCCTTCTGTTGCAGAAGAATATATAGGCTACCAGACAGCTCTCCAGACAGATTCAAATTCCAGACATTATGGGAGCATGATGTGTATCTCAACTAACCCAGCAGGAGGCTCCTTAACTTTCCATTTTTGCAAATATACCTTCTGTTGCTCAAGCAGAAAAAAAACCTTCACAATAGCTTAGTTATTACACTAAAGTAAATATTTCTTCCATGAATCTCTCTTCATCAAAAATATGCTTAAAACTGGAGTTAAAGTTTTATTTAATTATGTTTGCAACACCGTAGCATAGAAGTGTAGGTGAGTGAACAGCACAACAGTGGGTTGTGTGAACAGCAACAATCTAGCATTTACCCAGTGGTGTGGAATGAATGGTCGAATTCTCGTTGAATCTGTGGTCAATGTACCGTGTCATCCACTGTGTTTGTTTGAGAAAGGGGTATTACCGATGCACTCTGTGAACTCTCCTGGGGCTGCTCAACGAAGTTCAAAACTCTGTAAACATGGCTTTTTCTGGTAGCTCGTCATTTTTAAACTTTAAGTTTGACAATTGCAACATACTGTGGTTTTCTGCTCTTTTAGGAAATGGTGGAATGTTTGTCTTTATGGCACATTATTGTATGCAGCTACAGTATCTGTCTTTCTAATGGATATACTCAGAGGCTGAGCAGATGGTAGGATATTAGTAGCATATCTTTCATCAGTTGATGTCCCTTTTGGGACATCTCTGGTAAAGTTGTTTGGATGCAGGGTTGGCAAAAATTTATTTTTTAATGTCAAACATCATCCGTAAGTTTAATTTTGGCCTGTCAAACTCCAGTTATTTATAATAGTTTAGAGAAGAGAGAGAATGTTGTCTCCAATCTTATTTTGAGGTGCTTGTATAGTGTCCCAGTATGAAAAAGTTTATTAAAATGTGTGGCACACTCCAAAAGTCAGGAATTAAATAATGAGTTGTCAGTGTGGAGCCAGATTTCTGCTTGGTTGCCTCTGGTTTGCATAAAGAGTCAGCAGAGAGGAAAAATGGCAACTCCACCCAAACAAAAGTTTTGTGCAAACCCTCATCCCATAAGCCCTCTACCCACCATCCCCTGGATCTCCCTACAGTTCTGTGTTACTGACAACTGATCATCATGACTCCCCCCTGCTCTACTGCACAGCACAGCTCAGTTTACCTCGTTACCATTGAATTTCAACGTTTTATGGTTTAAAGCAAATTGTAATAATTCTTTAATCCTTTCACTCTGACACTGTTGGTTGAATGCCGGATCAAGTGTGTTGTTTAGTGTACCACAGAGATGCACGTCACACTGCTGCAGCCGAAGGGTGGGAGCTAAGATCTGTGTTCAATGGAATACAGTTCAGTAAGAGGCCTTGAGAGGGGAATATTAGCAAGTATTTGCAGCACAACAGTAAAACTAAAACGCGTTATATTCAATAAGTCATTATTATTTAACCTAATCGGGGTGAAAACACAGTAGGAGCAACATCAGTGAAAAACTGAAGCCATAGTTTAAAGGGACACTCACTCACGGTGGGTCCAATATTTTAGATTAAATTTGACGAGTTAAGTTTTTGAAGTGGAATCAATTCCAGTCAATTAAATATGGCTCAGTTCCAAACCAAAGCACACATTAAATAAATTAAGAAAGATTATTCAAACACACAAGCTTTATCCCCAAGTAACATGTTAGATAACCAGAGAAAGATTAGTGTTTCAATTTCCTCTCCTTTTACCAGGAATAATTCAATAGGATGATATAGATGTTTCCTTTTTAGTTTGTGCCAATATTGAGATATCAAGGGCAGGAAATAGTTATTACTCCCCTGTTGTACATTGTTGTATATTGCTGCTATTTTTGTAATAACCTTCGGTGAAATCTGAAAGGAGGTGCATTTATATATCTGTCTCTCTGTATATATCTATGTATCTCTGGCTCAGAGGCTAATTTCATAATCTCCATAAATCATATCATGTCAATTACATAGATTGTATGAATTAAAATGATCCAATCAAAACCAACCTCTTTTAATCAATATGTTATATAGCATTTCAACTTTGACAACACTACTTAAGATTAGATTAAATCATCCTGTTCAACAGTGAAGCCTGTGTGAAATAGGACAAGGCAGTATGTTTTTATGTATATCCATCCAGATATACTGTTTTGCATATGTAAACCATTTGTACAAAAAAAATATAAGCTAAGACAAGCTAAATCTATTTTAAATAGCAAAGTCTATTTTTTTTTGCCTTTGGGCAACACCATTCCCCATAGCTGGAGAAATAACTGTGTGTTTTTTAACTGAAGATTAAGTATGAATTCACATAAATATAAGGAACAAACAGCTGGGTTGAGACTTCTTATTTCTCACTGGGGGACTGCATTGCACCCTCACAGTTTTTTTGCTCTTGCAGCAATAAAACTGTTGTGCCTAATTTAACCCATTTGAGCAGCAGTGGAGCTGCAGGGCATGCATCTCTGCCACCTCTATACCAGATTAGGCTGTCAAATATGCTTTTAGAGTATTTGATTTTCCCCCTCCCCCCACCCGCAGTGTGATTTAGAGCTCTGCTTTTTCAAGGACTTTCTTTGGTATGCCTGTTGTTGAAATTGTCTAGTGCACATCTTCCTTCTATTGTTTCCGTATTATCCGTATTTTTTATCACTGAGATGATTCTCTGTAGTCTTTATGGTTTACAGCATTTCACTGTTCCAAAGGCTGCAGTGGGAATTTACATCCTTGATCACTTTCTGTTCACACTTTTCTCACTATCTCTTCTCTGTGAAATGTGTGATGGCCACTAAGTATGAACATCTGGCATCTTAATTTTGACAAGATCATTAAGAGGCAGAGTTCTCAATAGATTATGCTGCAGTTCCTGATTAAAGATGAGGGCAGTAATGGGTAATTAGGGAAATGAATAGCATTCATTTAGCATGTGTGACCTTTAATTTGTAGGGGTGATGCATGTGCAGCATATAATGTGTAAGACGATGTAGATGCAGTTATATTTCATACATACTTTCTTTTCTGTTTTTTTTATCTTCAAACCTGCCTTGTATTTTAAATCCCATATACAGGTGTGAAATACCATCACTCTGGTATTTAATGGTGTCATAACATTCTCATTTGCAACTGCCTCCCTTAGTGTTATATGTAAAGCAGATATACAGCTTGTAAAAGAGAGTAAAGATAATATGTAAACATCCAGTCCATCAGATGTAATCTGATAGTTTAAGCTATTAATTATATTTCAGTGAACTTTGTAAGCACAGAAACTCACAGAAACACACTTCTTCGAAACATTTAATATATTCAATAATAAGTCATTACTCAATTGCCAGAATATAATGTTTTTTGAATGTATTTTCAATTAATTGTAGTAAGTAGTAGTAGTAGTAACAATGTTTCTGTCAATAAAGTTGTTTCTGTGTTTTTCAAGAGGCTGTAGCAGATTTCTCGACCTGTTCTCATTGTGCAGTAATTGCAGAATCACTACAGAATAACCTGACTGAAAGAATTTATCTGAAATGCAAATCCTTCCCCCTCCCCAGCCCTTGTGTCTTTGGAGAGTGGCCCAAGCAGAAAGAGCAAGTAGCTAGTGGCCAGCGCTAATGGCTAACCTTAAGTCCTTTTCATTCAACCGTATAGTGATGCACGGCAATTATGAATTATAGGCAGCTATTCCCACAGGTCTGCATCAGTGTGAGGAATTGCTCCAATCTCGTTCTGGTTAGCATTACATTCATGAGATAACAGAACATGAATCAGAAACTGGAGAGCCTTTCCATAAAATGTTGAACACATGGGCCTTTGTCCAGAACATAAGTGTGAACAATGCACAACATTTATTGCACATTTATCCTTTTTTTACTTCAGGATTCATGTGTACCCTTTGTGTGAAAACTACCTTTGTTCAATCCTAATAGGATAACATCATCTGCAATAATGGAAAATGACCCCCTGATTACTGTTAGTTGAGACACTACTGGTGATGGATATTAAAGTGTGCTGTTGATCATCAAATAGCTTTTCGGACTGATGATAACATTGAACAGTCCCATTTACTGTACTGTCACCACACCTTTGACTAAGCTGATAACTGAGTCAGGATATATCCATCCCATAATTGTTTTGTCAATTGTGAGTGTATACAATATAGTGGAAAACATTCTTGAGGTGAAAAATAAATACAGAGTAGTCTATAAATTAAAGCCTGACATGAGTCTTCGAAATGTCAAAACACATAATCCTCATCTCATCTACTGTACCTGTTCTCTCTCCAGTTTATTTCCTGTCTGCATTCAAATCTTATGCTTGATGATTTTCACAAAAGAAACATTGCTAACTGAAGATCAGCTGCTGCTCTGAGGGCATTTAAGGCTTTGGAGGTTTCACAATTGGCAGTATTGTGCTCTCCAGTTAAATTTTTTGTTGGTGGTAAGATGTTCAAAAGAAAAAAGTAGAGAAAGCATGCACAAGCATGCTCTACACAATTTTCAAGCACCCAGTAAGAGATATCATGTCCATAGCTCTCCCTACAATTTATCTGGCAGAAATTTTAAAATGCTACAAAACAGTGTTTTTTTTCCCCCCCACCTAACTCATACACATACACTATCTTGAATGGAACTAGAACTGATGTTATATTTCTCCTGTCCTGGCTGCAGTAAGCTTTTCCAAACACCTCTCCCATTATTAAGCTCTGCTTCAATCCTCTCTTTGTATCTCAGTGTAGTGTATATGGGTACTAATTGACATTAATTAATATTTAATATATCATAGAATGCCTGCATTCTATGTGGTTATCAGCTAAAGTTTTTTTTTAAGGTTTTAAAGAAATAAATAGATTCGGGGCACCATCTCAATAACGAGAAGCAGATAACCATGCTTTTTCAGTCTCATTAAATTGAAAGGACGATCTGCTACAAATTCTTGGTGTACAGCGACTTAATAATATTTCATCACAAACTTATATAATCAGGTTCTTTATATACGAAGGATTTATTTACCTAAGAATATGCATTACTAAATCAGGATAAGTATAAATGAATGAAAGAAAGGAATGAATGGAAACTAAGACAGAATTAACACATTAATGGCAAACAACGAATGAAGCAACCTATGCTGAATGAGACACAATCGGCAGCAGCTTGTCTACGGGAGATTAATCTTGCTTTGCCAGACCCTCCTCCAAAGCGCACTGGAGGAGAGTCTGGCTATTCCACATAGCATTCGGGGATGGGAGGAAAACATGATCTGGTTTATTGGCATTTCTTTAAACCAATCACAATCGTCTTGGGCGGTGATAAGCACTGGAGAAAAGCCGCGGTGCCGCTGCAAAATAGGCTTGGAAGGAACTCGTTTTGGTGGAATGTGTACGTTTAAAAGTTATTTTAGTCGTGCAACCGAAAACTCAGATTGGACAGATAGTCTGGCTAGCTGTCTGGATTTACCTTGCAGAGATTTTAGAAAAGGTTAACCATAGTCCTCATATATCGACCGGAGTTCAAAATGCCAACACAAAGGAACCAAGCCAACGGCTATCCGGCCTAAATGAGTGAAATCCGGCGGATTTTCTGGCAGCAACGGAGAAATCCCGGAAGTTTAACATCAAGGATGTAGACTAACGGGAGATTAACGTCTGCATGCCTTATTTGTTATATCTTCCCTTCACAACCCTAAGCATCAAACCTGGTTAGCAGGCAAACGAAAGTTCTGACCTACTCAAATGGGTGGATGGATGTGTGGATGAAGAAAGTCTTGACTTGGGTTCATCAGCTGGTTATCTCCCGTGGCGCGGAAGGGCTGTGTTTGTCTCTCTGTGTAGCAGGTGAAACTTCAATGTGTGGTACATGATGACCACGTGTTGGCACTGGTTCTTCAGTTCCAATTTTTGGCTAGCTGGGAGCAGTTAGGATGTCCTTGTTGATTCATGAACACATTTCACAAAGTCTTTTGCAAGCTACTTCAGCGCTTCATCCAAACTTAATGGATCTGTTTAAGTCAGAGCACACATGGGCCAGCGGCCATCTTGCATTACAGAAAAAGAAAAGAGGAAGAGGAGAAGAGAGGGAGAGGGAGAGAGAGAGAAAAAAACAAAGATGCCAGAGAGAGATGGCAAGCGAGTTGCGAGAGAGTTTTGGGTGTCCAGCTGTCTTTAGTCAGGGGTGCCTGGGTGGCATCCCCTTGTGGAGCGCGCCCATGTACGAAGGCTCAGTCCTCGGCCAGCGGCCTTTTGCTGCATGTCGTTCCCACTCTCTCTCCGCTTTCATGCCTAAGCTGTCCTGTCATAAATAAAGGCCTCAAATATCCAAAAATAATCTTTTAAATATTGATATTTTATTGATAAATATTGATATTTTCAACATAATGTCAATACTTGCCTTCTGTCAGTGTGGTCGTTATGCTGCTATCTGACAACATAACGACCACACTGACAGAAGGCAAGTATTGACATTATGTTGAAAATATCACGGATTCATATCCCCCAGGTATTGATCCTGATAGCACTATACAAGTGGATGGATCTGAAAATGTTTTCTGTAGGATAACATGTAGTACTAGTATTACTCCAGTAACATGTGGTACTAGTACTATTCCAGTAATTATCAACAACAGACCACACAAAGTGGTGAATAGAGGGGCAACACTTAACAACCTAATTGGAATTAAAACTACCACAGCAATGATAGAAAAGGATAGGAAAATTAGATGTGGATTACTAAATATCAGATCTTTGTCTTCTAAAGCAGTACTCGTAAATGAATTGATATCTGATAATCAAATTGATCTATTCTGTCTTACTGAAACCTGGCTGGGCCATGAAGAATATGTTAGTCTAAATGAAGCCACCCCTCCCAGTCATATTAATACTCAAATTCCTAGATGCTCAGGCCGAGGAGGGGGAGTTGCAGCCATATTTGATTCAAGCCTGTTAATTAACCCTAAACCCAAACTAAATTATAACTCTTTTGAAAGCCTTGTTCTTAATCTTCAACATCCAACACGGAAATCAGTACAGCCAATTATATTTGTTGTTGTCTACCAAGCTCCAGGTCCGTATTCTGAATTTTTATCTGAATTCTCAGAGTTTTTATCATGTGTAGTCCTTAAATCAGACAAAGTACTTATTGTTGGTGATTTTAATATCCATGTGGACGTTGACAGCAATAGCCTTACTACTGCTTTCAACTCATTACTGGATTCAATCGGTTTCAGTCAGAGTGTGCACAAGGCGACGCACTGTTTTAACCACACCCTCGACCTTGTGCTGGCATATGGTATTGAAATTGAGGATTTAATAATATTTCCGCAGAATCTGGTATTATCAGATCATTTTTAATTACTTTTGAATTCTTGCTACCTGACCATACTAAACCAGATAGCAGCTTCTACACTAGATGCCTATCTGACAGTGCTATAGCTAAATTTAAGGAAAATATTCCTACAGCATTCCAGTCTATGTCGTGCCTTAACATAACAGAGGACCTCTATGTTAACCTCAGTCCCTCTCAAATTGATACATTTGTAGACGGTGCTACGACTTGCCTACGGACGACCTTAGACTCTGTCGCTCCTCTCAAAAAAAGACGATAAAGCAAAAGGAAATTAGCTCCTTGGTATAACTCCCAAACTCGCAAATTAAAACAAATCTCACGAAACATCGAAAGTAAGTGGCGCTCCACCAAAGTGGAGGAATCCCGTTGGAATGGCAAGACAGTCTGAAAACCTATAGGAAGGCCCTAAGAAAGGCCAGATCAGACTATTACTCATCATTAATAGAAGAAAACAAGAACAACCCAAGGTTTCTTTTCAGCACTGTAGCCAGGCTGACAGATAGCCACAGCTCTACTGAGCCATCTATTCCTCTAGCTCTGAGTAGTGATGACTTCATGAGCTTCTTTAATGATAAAATTATAACAATTAGAGATAAAATTCATCACCTTTTGCCCTTAACTTCTAACAGTTCATCTTTAAATGCAGGACCGCTAGAAAGAACGACGACTCCCGACATATACTTGGACTGCTTTTATCCTATAGACCTTCAACAATTAATGTTAAAGATATCCTCAGCTAAGCCGTCTACCTGTCTCTTAGATCCCATCCCAACGAGGCTACTCAAAGAAGCGTTACCCGTGGTAAACACTTCATTATTAGATATGATCAACATGTCCTTACTAACAGGTTATGTACCGCAGTCATTTAAAATTGCTGTGATAAAACGTCTTCTGAAAAAACCCACCCTAGATCCTGAGGTCTTAGCAAACTATAGACCTATATCTAACCTTCCCTTTCTATCCAAGATCCTTGAGAAGGTGGTTGCTAATCAGTTATGTGATTTTCTACATAGCAACAGTCTATTTGATGATTTTCAATCAGGATTTAGAAAGAATCATAGCACAGAGACGGCACTGGTGAAAATTACTAACGACCTTCTAACTGCTGCAGACAAAGGACTTGTCTCCATTCTTGTTCTACTAGATCTTAGTGCTGCATTTGACACTATTGACCATACTATCCTGTTACAGAGACTGGAACACTTAGTTGGCATTAAAGGAATCGCACTAAGCTGGTTTAAGTCCTATTTCTCTGAACGATCCCAGTTTGTTAATGTTAATGATAAACCCTCCAAGCACGCTAAAGTTAGCCATGGCGTTCCTCAAGGCTCAGTGCTTGGACCAATTCTATTTTCCTTATATATGCTTCCTCTAGGTAATATTATTAGGAAACACTCGATTAACTATCACTGTTACGCAGACGATACCCAATTATATCTGTCAATTAAGCCAGATGAAAGTGGTCAGTTAGCAAGACTTCAAACGTGTATTGAGGATATAAAATCCTGGATGACCCACAATTTCCTGATGTTAAACTCAGACAAAACTGAAGTTATTGTGATAGGACCAACGCACCGCCGAACTTCGTTTTCGAAAGATATAGTTACTCTGGATGGTATTACCCTGGCCTCCAGCACTGCTGTCAGAAATCTAGGAGTTATTTTTGATCAGGATATATCCTTCAACGCCCACTTAAAACAAACCTCAAGAATAGCCTTTTTCCATCTTCGTAACATTGCCAAAATTAGGAATATCCTGTCTCAAAACGATGCTGAAAAACTAGTCCATGCATTCGTTACTTCTAGACTAGATTACTGCAATTCCTTATTATCAGGTTGCCCAAATAAGTCCATTAAGACTCTCCAACTGATCCAGAATGCTGCAGCACGTGTTCTGACGAGAACTAAGAGAAGAGATCATATTTCTCCTGTATTAGCTTCTCTGCATTGGCTTCCAGTGAAATATAGGATTGAATTTAAAATCCTCCTCCTGACTTACAAAGCTCTAAATGGTCAAGCACCATCATACTTAGAAGAGCTCATAGTACCTTATTGTCCCACTAGAGCACTGCGCTCCCAGAATGCGGGGCTACTTATGGTTCCTAGAGTCTCTGGAAGTAGACTGGGGGCCAGGGCCTTCAGCTATCAGGCTCCAGTATTATGGAACCAGCTCCCAGTCGGGGTTCGAGAGGCAGACACCGTCACCACATTTAAGAGTAAACTGAAAACCCTCCTCTTTGATAAAGCTTATAGTTAGGGACGAGGAGTTGAAGCGTCCACCTAACCCGGCCCACTGCTTCTCCTCGTAGTCATCAGTTTTTTCTATACTGTATAATTAATAATCGAGCGAGAGTAGAGGGAGGCAGGCCAGTACAGCCCGATCCGGTTGGGGGGAGTTCTAGCCCGACCAGGCACCTCTCTTTAACCTGCCTCTCTTAAGTTATGCTATTACAATTCTAGACTGCCGGGAGGCTGTTCCTCCCTAAGACACACTGAGCTGCTCTCTCATCTCTACTTGTTACTTTTGTATGCATCCTGTCCCAGAAATGCTTGTTACTAATCTAGCTCTGGGGAGTTTACTCCCCGAGTCCTTATGTTTCTTCTTCGCAGAGCTATGCTCTGCGATTCTCTGCATTCCCCGCCGCATCCTGCTGGGCGTCCTGCTGCATCCGCAGCCTCCACCCGTGCTCTGCAGCGCCACGTTACATCCCGCAACGCCCTGCTGTGATGTTCATACGCACAGAGTAGTCAGGATCCGGTATAGGAGACTGCACTACTCAGTATGACACGATGTGCCCTGCTATGACATGAACTTCCACGATAACCTTCGAAGTCAATGTGACTTCTAATGTGACTGTTATCACCACTGTTCATCACGCCCCCAACCGGCCCGTCAGACACCGCCTACCAAGAGTCTGGGTCTGCTGAGGTTTCTTCCTAAAAGGGAGTTTTTTCTTGCCACTGTCGCAATAGCCACTGCTAATGCTTGCTCTTGAGGGAATTACTGTAATTGTTGGGGTTTTGGAATTTATAGAGTGTGGTCTAGACCTACTCTATCTGTAAAGTGTCTCGAGATAACTTTTGTTATGATTTGATACTATAAATAAAATTGAATTGAATTGAAATTGAAAATTGAATTAAAAAAAAAGGTCTTTAGTCAGGAGGGCCGTGTCCACAAGATTCAAAGTTAAAAGTGGTGTACAGTGCTCTGCAAACTGTGAAATAATTTCAGTCTCTTGCAGTCTTTATTTTAAAACAACAGAACTATTACATCAATACTCACAAAGGAGAAATTACAGCAGCACTTGTAGCACTGAAATGTGATGTGTTGTTTGTTAAGAAACTGTTTAAAGTTGAGTGTTAGATTGTAGCCTCAGCATCAAATATTCAAATATGAGCATTTTTCCATAATGACTATAAACCAATAATAGTATCAGTTACTGTATATGCATCCATCTCTACCTTTCAAGTGAATAATTAAGTGCTGTTTTCCAGCAGCTACTGTCTCACTCAGTCGCATACAATATATATCATGACCGTTTCAGCAATGACACGATACAAAACTGTGAATATCCGATGCTCTTGCAAGGGGAGATATATATTTCTGGATGTGGCATACTGCTTCTCTGTACACAGTTATCTTTTCTTTTTCTTTTAAGACCCTATACTGCACCATCAACAACACTTTAACACATATTCTAGATATAATTGTTTGGCCTCCAGTTTGATGGTGGTAAACTGACCCAATAACACTGCAAAGCAATATTTTAAAATGCAAAGAAACAGAATCTCTCATTAGTGCAATACATTTCATGTAGCTTTGTTATGAGTATTTTGCAGTCTGAGGCTACCATTTGAGGTTGTCTAGTAGTGCATTACCACTGATCATGATGGCCTGGTAAACATATTCTTCCCTTTATTTAGAGATCATCTGACAGTAGTAAGCAGTACCTATAATATTACACTGACACTAACAATACCATAAAATCACTGAATGAGATTGATGAAGCGCTAAGCGAAACACGTTGCTCTTGTCAGTGTTAATAAAATATCCTTGATCATATTAAAACAATACAGTCAAAGTGTTTGATCAATGTTAATACTGCATTCTATGAGTCACTAAATCATATGCCGATTGCTTTTTAAGGATAATAAATAATTATTTATATAATATAAATATTATTTAAAAAAATGATAAACAACATTTTTGCCCTCCTCTAACACATAAGCTGAGCCAGCAGACAAGTTAATCAAGTGTAACCTCTTGGTTTTGGTTGCGTAACAATCTTTTGTTTACATCAGAGATGGATAATGCAACTCAAGTCATGAGAAAGTTATTAATGGTAAGTAAAATTACATGTTTTAATGGAGTCCAGCTTTGTTATAGAATGCATCTGCTGTTGTTGCATTCATGCTTAATTAGTATTTCTTAGGGGGGGAAATAGAATTCATTAAAAAACACTTCTTAAATGTAATGCTGTACCATAAATTAGTCAATCTGAAGTTTGGATATTGGACCCAGTGTTCCTCTTCAGATTTGTGTGTATGCTCGGGTAAATGGGATTTGTTGTGTCCGGAGGTTGCTGGATATCACTGCTAAACTGAGAGTTTAGAAAGTAAAACTAATTGATGAACTTTAACTGAAACTCTAACAAAATGATCACCTGTGATATCAGTAACTTCCTGCTAGGTCACAGACAGTGACCCAGCGATTTAATTTTATTTTTAAGTCAACTGACTTCACCAATACTGATTTCAAACCAGCACCCTCATGTTGAGGTTCTGAGTATGAAATTCAGATATTTCTGCTCATTAAAGCCCCTATGTTTATATTATCTAACACCACACATTTACAATACTTCCCCTTTTTAAGTTAATTGTTTCCATTTTTATTTCCAATTTGGAATGGACAATTCCCCGCACACTAAATTCCTTTTCATTGCTTGAACTGAGAAGGTGATTTGAGGGTGGATGCCATCCCCCTTGTTAGCAAAATGACCAAAATGCATGCTTATTTTTAACACGCCTTCCTCCCTCTACATCCCCTAGTAGCAGTGAGAGTGCCAGGGCAGAGGGGTTGTTTAGTTGAATATGTTAGCCTAGTCCGCCTGACTCATTGATCCTTTATCTGACTGAGGTTTATGCCAGTTAGTCTATGGCCCCGACGATGGCTCTGAGTAATATCAGCGTAAGTAACTGTGCTGTGTATTGATAGATCCTTGGTGCTGTCCATGGTGCTGAAGTAGCAGACAGATTTTTAATTTCCCTTCTGTCAGTTTCATCTTGGATCTATATTCTCTAAATAAACTATAGCCGGGGGGGGTTATATATCCCTTGGTGGCCTGGGGAAGGTGTAGATATCTCTAATCTCCTCCGATGGAAGTCCCCTGCCACTCTTTTCCACCTGTCAGTGTGGAGTCCCACCAGGAAAGCATAACACACGTGGAGTTGTGTCTGGAAGGAAAAAAACAAACACAGACCTCAAGTAGTGAGATGAGCTGTAAGGATGTCTCCAAGCTACCAGTGTTCACTGTTTCATATCTTTAATCACTTTAATCACATAAAGACCTCCATGTTTTCTGTATCCTTTTAAATAACATAAGTGTCATCTTTCATTTTACTTTCTCAAAATCCCACTGCCCACTTCTCCTCTCTTATCTTTTACACCTTACTATCTTTGTCTCCCTGGTGCCACCTGATCCTGATTAAAATGCCCACGCTGACCTCTGTGTCTTACTCTCTTCTTCTCTCTCCCTAATTTATGCTGTTTTCCTCACCCCCTCTCCACATCTCCCTCCCACCACCTCTCCTTCTTTCTCCGTCTCTCTTTTCTTGCAGTGTCCTGAGGGCCTGAGGCCAATGAAAGATGGCTCAGGTTGCTATGACTACTCTAGGGGCATTGACTGCACCGATGGCTTCAATGGAGGCTGTGAACAGCTGTGTCTCCAGCAGCTCGTGCCCCTTGAAGATGACCCCAGTTCCAGCAACGTGCTCATGTTTTGCGGGTGAGATAACTAACAGTAAAAAGAAATTCAAAGGTGTTTGCAGGCTGGAAATAAAGCTTTCTCATGAAATAGGTTTCGTGAGGGATTTTCTAATCAAGAAATTCTTCCTCAGGCAAATACTCGCATGAAGGAAATGAGATATGCAAATGGAAAATTACCAGTGTGTAATCACCGAATCACATCTATATGTGATGAAAGACATTTGCCCAAGAGTACATAAAAACGTATTGTTTTAACGCCACATGCGCGTCCTGTGATTTGGGCCTTGGGCCGCTTGGTAGTTTTGGAAATCAGGAAGCAATGTCACATTGTGGATGACCAGCAGAAACAAACCTCCTTGAGCAGAAATGGATTAAGAAAAGGGTCTTTTGAATGGCAAGTTCAGTTTCCAAAGACCTTCCAGATGGTTCTCTCGACAAGGCTGAAGTTATTTGCGTGTACTGTCGATGTGAATTGAGTTACCACCGGGGTACGTCGACGAGTCTCAAATACCACTTTCTGGCCAAGAATATGCTGATGCAGAGAAACCTACTCCCCCTCTTAGGCTACGTTCACACCGCAAGTCTTAATGCCTGATTCTGATTTTTTTGCTCAGATCCGATTTTTTGTTTGGCTGTTCACATTACCTTTTAAAATGTGGCCTATATCAGATTCCAGTGTGAACTGTTTGCGGTTTTGAACTGACCCGCATGCGCAAAAGAACAATAACAATGACATCAGACGCAGCACGTTGTTGCGCTAAAGTTAGGGAGGTTATGGAGGAAGTCAGCCTTATTTATTTATTTATTATTCAGCTTTTATTTTTTTATTTTGTATTAAAATGTTTGCGTAATGGCAGCGATAACATTAATGCGCAGGTGCTGAGGAGGAGAAGACTGAAGAGTGGGGGAGTTGAGGGAGCTGATCCCCGCCCTGGCGATGCGACGCGCGGTTGGTTAACCTCTAGAAGTGTGAAGTGGGACACTTAATTGTGTTCAGGTGCATTCAGGTCAATATGCCCATCTGTTGCTTGATGGGCTTGAGCTTGCCATATTATGCTTTCAGCATATTTTTTGAACATACAATACATTTGAAGTTATTCTGGAGAATATTCTAGACAGTATTTGTCATTGTTTTGGATTGTTGCAATAATAATAAACATTTGCATAAAGTAAACATATGTGTTTGCTCCAATGTTGATAATAGTATTAAAAACTGGAAAAATATCCTATAACTCCTTCTAAATACATTTAGAACAGATACAAAATGTGTGATTAATTTGCGATTAAGGCTGAACAGGTGAAGGATATCCTAATTCTCCTTATAATGTGTCAGGTCCAGAGTGTGAGATGGCATACACCCCCCCCCCCCCACCCACCTTTAGGCTCCCTTACACTATAAGTAAACAGGCCAACAATAAAATGCAATTTGCAGCAATGTCCACTCTCCCTAATGTCATCAGTACAATTGATTTGGACTCACTTTTCAATAAGAGCACCTCGGGAGGAAGAATTTGTTTCATCAAGAATATTTTCGTCCTATCAGGGTGCACACCCTCTGTGACATGGCTTTAACAATCACTCTTGCACAATGGCATTGATCAGGCTGTGATTGAAAGGGAAATAGCTTTGCCTTCATGCAATAGGAAAACACTGCTCCATCAGGTCTGCTGCATTTTCAGGACAGTGTTGCCAACAATGTCAGAGTCCTCTATCCCACTGATGCGCTGAGACCTGATCAGCTGCATGAGACCAAAGCTCAGCGCCAGCCAACAATACCAGGTACTCAACCATGTCTGTAAGGGAGGATTGTGCAGATAAATGGAGGAGATATGATAATTGTGACTGATTGCACGGTCTGCTGAATTCTGCCCCATTGGACTACAGTTTCCAGCAGAGCGATTGTGTCCACAATCTCGACAATGACAAGTGCACTGCTTCGCTTGCTAATATGAAAGACATTTTGGCCAAAGCTTGCAACAATAAGAGCCAGATTGTTTGTTTGTATTTAGCTGGGTCGGTGCTGTCCATAGATCGATGGTAAGTGTTCTGCAGATGGCAGGACTACCAAAAAATGGACTTGGTAATGTTGTGTTCCTGAATTGGTAATTTGTAGATTAATGTAGTAAAATGGAAACATCTATGTATGAGTTCATACAGTGTCAGACCCACATCTCTTGTGTTTTGCATTTTGCTGTATCATCAACCTGCAGAATTTATGCCACAATTGATCTACTAATGTTCTAGCCATCAACTATACATATTTTTTCACCTCAAGTGTAAATAGATTCACATACATTACATATTTTACATTACATTGACAGCTTTTCCCTCCTCCTCAGGTGCGTGCAGGAGTACAAACTAGCAGGGGACGGGCGCTCCTGCCTCCTGCTGTCAGACAACTGTGAGGGACCAAAATGCCCAAGGCAGGATGTCCACTTCAATGACACCCTGTTTGGTGAGATGCTGCATGGATACAACAACAAAACCCAGCAAGTCAACTTGGGACAGATATTCCAAATGACCTTCCGGTAACTAGTGTACACACATTTACACTTGCACAGATGCACACTAATCGTCAGAATTAAGAAATGCATTTTCCTATGGTTTGTGGATATACAGTATATTGTTCTTTCCTTTTCTTTCATCGGCTCTCATGTCTTTTATTACAAATCCTTTATCTTTCAATATCAAAAACATTATTTCATTATTTTACTGGTATTTACTGGTGTATATTACACTGACAATTTACCTTTGAGACGTGTTGCTTTACATGAAGACACACCATCAGGAGTAACGGCCGTCTTTTATCAGTTTTGTGTTGCAGGAGGGATAGAAAGGCTTGAGAGCTCAGCGGAGCGGCTCTCAGTATCAGTAGTGAGGGTTTGCCGTTGGGGTGTCGCATCTGTGTTTGCACAGATTTGTGTGTGTGTGTGTGTGTGTGCTTGTGCGTGCACATCTATTTGTGTGTGTGTGCATCTATGTGTGTGTAGAGAGAAAGAGAGAGAGAGTGAAAAGGGGATGAGAGAGTGATGGATGGTTGAGTGAGGATTGAGACTTATACCATTGCAGTTCTCCCTAAACTGTCAGCCCTCTGAAAACCTGGCTCATTCTGATAAGTCACATGCTGTTTGTGGTGAAATGCTCCTGTAATCACAGAGAGATGATGAGGGTATATATATGCACAAATACAGTACACACAGAAAAACATGCTCAGCCTCCATCTCACTATCTCTGTGTCTTGCCTTTTATTTGCTCACACACACACACACACGCACGCACGCATGCACGCACGTACACATGCACACACACACACACACACACACACACACACACACACACACACACACACACACACACAAATGTCTATACATTTACACAGTGTTTCAAGTAACCATGAAATGCGTTTTATCTGTTCTGCCCTATGGGTCACAATAGTTGTGCTTGGCTAAACACAGCCACATCTGCTGTAGGTCCTCTGGGTCCTTTGTAATGTATATTGTTGTGATTCAGGATTTCTACAGCATACATAGCACACTGGATACAACTTACATTAAATCAGAGAATAAGTTAACTTAGTTTTTCCTTTTAGAGATTTGTGTTATTGATGATAAAATCATTTGAGATCCAGACATATTTTATGGGTTATATGTAATGACAATTTCTTTGGGTCAATTGATATACTGCAGAGATCTTTTCTTTTTGACAGTGCTACAACTTGACTTTTATCACGAGAAGGCACATTTTCTTATTCAAAAGGAGCCATGCAAAGAAATGTAATGCAAGTGATTAAGATCGCTCTTTCAATCTATTGGAAAGCTGCTTTTGTGAAGGCTTCTCTCAGAAATGTGCTATAATTCAGGCACAGCAATTTCCTATAAATCCTCAAAGTAGCATTTACTGTTAGTAATCCACAGAAAAGTGCACGAAAAGGCACTTATGCCTTTACATTCTTTTATTCTAAATATGAAGGTCTGTCAGATGAAGTCGTTCTAGATGACATTAAGTTGAATTGATTTACTGGTGCACAATTGTGTCTTCATCTGTCCTTGAAGATACCTTTGGTAAGTGGGTGCCCTAAACTCCCCAAGTAGCAAGAGCCTGGCTGTATTGAGTTATTTTTAAAAGATGCCCAATAAACACAGATCTTTATCAGAGAATAAAATAGTATTTGCGCAAGATGGGAACACTGGCACAAATGTGTTTTTAATGCATTACAGAGATTTCAACAATTAGCATACAGCAGCACCTTTTCTGACTTGTCTGCATGGCCTATAGCATTTAGAGGGGGATTACTAACTCTGATCACCAGAAGAGTTATGAGCTAAAAGGGGCTTAAAATCAAACTTAAGAGAATTTGTACAAATGACTGACACTTCTTCAGCCTAATATAAAAAAAGGACTAAGAGCTTCGTGTTCCTCACAGATTAAAGAGGCTAAACCAGTTGGGGACTACCCTTTAATACACCAAACAGGACACTCTGACTGATAAAACAAAGGCACAGTTTGAGTATTTTAAAAGCAGGGGACAGTCTTGATCCATTTGCTCTCTAGCAGTGGAGAACCCAGTGGATAGTCTGCCTCTAGACTCCATCTCTACACACTAGGTTACATCAAACTACGGCCAGTAAAGGGATTTGCACTCAAGCCAGGACTCCGTCGGGATAATATACACATGACAGGTTTACACTAGTCAAACACCTTGGCGGCTCTGAGACACACTAGACAAGCAATGAAAGTTCTGAGCATCTTTTTATGGGGGAAAAGTACATAGATGTGGCACGCTGGGACAAAAAATTTGTTAATGTCATTGTTTGACGGATATGTTTTGGCTTTTGCCGTTTTCAACACGTTTTGCTTAAAAAGTTACCCTAAAAACAAGAATACTTCAGTCAGTAAAATAGAGGGCAAAAAAACAGTTAGGTACTTTAACTTTTCTATAGCATTTTGGTGATTGTCCGGCTTTGGTCGAGCCTAGAACCATTTAGCAAGGTCTCGGTCCTGCCCCAGAGGAACACAACATCTCTCTGGTCCCATCTATACTTTTCCAAATTACTTCTCCTTTTGCTGCAAGATCCTCAGTTCAAAACATATGCATGGAAATTATAAATAGTGCAACTAGCAAATTAAGTTGTCAGCTTCTACTCATGTAAGCATGTGAGTATGCAAGTAAAACAACAAGGAAAACAACTCCAAAACAACTCCACAACTATTCTATAAACAACTATTCTGCTAGTTGTAGGATTTTGTTGGCACCCGGTAGATTCAAAAGACTATCGTTTTGAGCACGCCTGTTCTTTTGTTTCATTATAAATTGTGTCAATTACTAACCAGAAGTTTAATTTTTGCTCTGTGACCGACATACATTGTGTATCACAACTCAAAAGATGCATTGCATTGGTCGTACAGTATATATCACCAATCTACATCAAAATGCAGTGATGCTGCAAAAGAAATACTCAACAAGATGACACATTTACTTTGCCACAATTTCGCTCTGTCTGAGAAAATGTATTTGTTCATCTGTTAGACTTCTCATACAATTTTAATAGGGCTAATAATCTTTCTAGAAAGATTTGTCTCCCTACAGTCTCTAGGTAACTGCAGTCAAATGCACTCAATAAATAACTTATCAGAAGGGCACTACTTCCACTCACTTAACACCAAGTTGAATTTTAATGACTACTCAGCTACAGCTCTCCATCCACCCTTTGTATAGGTTTATAAATTGGTCAGCTATTGTGGCTATTTATCTTCCGAAGAAGGAAAATCAGTGCTGCTGCCTTGCATCTGTTTTTGTGGTGCACTTACACTAAGTTTTCTGTGAGATTTCTGTAAAATGCAGACGACAAACTCAATTTTCTCTTCCCCATCTCAACCTTCTTTGTATTACACCTGTGCAATTTGCACCTGCTCCTGGAAGCTAGAAAAATGTTCATGCTAATTGCCGGATACATACTTTGTCGCACTTAACGTGTTCCCTGCAGTTGGAGGCACACTTCACTGATTACAGGCAGATGACAGGCGAAGTGCACTTCCCGGCTGATGTGCCTCTTTGGATAAATAACACGTGTCTGTAGGTGCAGAGTGCATCTGAAACGAAGTGCAAAAAGCATTTATGCAAACCAAACCACTGCACCCAGTTCAGCAGTTATTAGAGAGGGCAGGCAAAAGAAAGGAAGAGAGGGAGAAAGAAAAGTTACTCTCTGAATCCATGATTGAACTGAATGCCAAATTGGGAAAAAGCTTTTTCTATTGCTCACCAGGAGGTATTTTGTATGCATCACCATTGTGTTTCCATCTTTGTATTATGGGCTTGATCACATTTATTTCACTTAACATTTCGAAAGTCACATTTTCCTGAGCTATTCATCACTCTTAAGTCTAACCAGACAAGCTAAACACACAGGAGTATTATACTTGACTCCTTATGCCTCTTATTAAACAGTATTACTGCATGTCATCTCTCCAAGGTACTCCTTCTGCTTATCAAATCCACTGTGTCTTTTGTCAAAAGAACGATAGTTTTGTCCTCTGAATGACTTGCTCCCATAGGATTCTACATTGCACTCAGTAGGTACAAACATTATATATATTTATAGCAATATGTTACAGTTTTTATTCTCATCATTTTCTCCACGTTCCTCCGTGCCGTCTTTGATATGGAGATGCTTGTCATATCACACAGCCCTGGACCCTTTTCATTCTCTCATCTCCACTGTCTACTGGTTCTCTCTCTTATCACACTTTTCCCTTGTGTCAGCAGCTGAAAGTGAAATATTAGATGATTAAGATGAATTGTATGATGGAACTCACGGCATCACAGGTAGTGTTTTAATATAAAATTGTATCTATGATGTTGCATACATTTTGTTTTAAATTGATCTCACTTTGCTCAGCGCCTTGAAGCAGACCAGGGGAATGAATTTTGCAAATTGCTGTTTATAATGCAATGTTATGCAAGCATGCGTTTGTGTGATAAAGTTACATGTATTAATGTGAACGATACGGCTGAGAACAATTCCATTACAATGTGATCGCTATGTCGCTATGTAAAGATATGAAAAAAGAGTCTACCCAACAAAGAATGTATCTGTAGTTATCTTTTTTATGTTAAAATTGTCTTTCTTTGAGCAGACCAATAGTAAGCTGACAGCAGATGAAGGCAAATTACAAGCTATCATTTTTTGTTTTTTGTTTTTCTGACAGCAATGCTTCAGGTATTTAAAAGCAGTCCAATCCTTTTGTTTATAGTCCGTGTTTGAGGTAGTCATTTGTGCTTTTATATGTACAGTAATAACATTCTGCCACTCATTGAGGCATGTGGACACATGCCCGCACGCACTCACTCACTCACTCACTCACTCACTCACTCACTCACTCACAAACCAAATAAATAGGTGGGGAGAGTAGAGGATGTGGATAGGTGAAGGGTGACGGGCTGTAATAATGGTAGTCAGTCTGAATAGTACACTTTTGGCCCTGTCAAATGTACTACCACACATACACAATTACTGTGCACATATATGGCATGCACTATATGGGGTTGTAACAGGGGAAATTGCAGGCAGGCAGCATTCAGTAATGGCCATTCTTTGGAGAGAGACAAATAACCAGATACATACAGTACACAGGACACACTGATGCACGGAGTAGTACTTAGCAATTTGAAGAATGTAGTTGAGGAACAAACACAAAAAGCTGCTTCTGCCCAGGTTACGCAATTTTGAACTTTTAAATGACCACAGCAGAAGTCTTTGGACCTGATTTGGAATAAGCTTATTGGAAAACTGAACCCAGCATGCATAAATATTTTATTTTAAAGGGGACCTGATCCAAAAAGTATATAAATAATTCATCCTAAATAGACCCTAACAAAGAGAAAGCATCATGACACACCACCACCTAACAAGCTGCAGCTGTATCATCTTTCCCTGCACTTAACTGCTCACACTCTCTGTCTCACTTCTTTTCCTGCAATCACCACATGATCAGAGCTGATAGTGAGTCTGCTTTGATCCTCTTGGATATCTGACATATTGGCACAGGGACCTGAGACTACCTGCAATAAGACAGAACCCTACCCGGACTCGATAATTATGATAATTGTATTCCTATCTAACACATAGTTTGCTGTAATGCCATCATGAAAAACGGCCCTGTTATGTATTTACATATGACAGTTACTGTATAATTATAATGACATATACTGTAAATTTAAAAACAAAATTGAGTGAAGTTGCTTAGGATAAATATTTTATTACACACAGCACACTGAGACATCAATCCTGTTTGAGTCAAGCTTACATGTTTATCTTTTCATAGACAGGCAGTGTTTCCCTTCCCTCCAAACCTTTGCATGGCAAGATTTTACCACAGTGAACGACTGTGAACGAATGAGAAGCAGTGGTTGAGAGGGAGAAGAAAAAGAAGCTTCACCTGCTTTGTGAAGGTGAAGCTGCCAATCTTGTCACTATGATGCCGAAGATACTTTTCACAAAAAGGATAAGATACAGTAAGGGAGAAAAGAGACAAAACCCGTTTTTTGATAGGCACTCTGTGGATCTGGCAGCCCACAAGGCTCACAGGCACAAATACAACAATATTTCCATGTAATTATCTCCTTGGTGCACACACGGTAGGTTTTACTGGGTAGTCAACAAACATTATAAGGCAATTTCTTCCCACATAGTGAGTAGCCATGAGACAGTGAGCCAGAATGTTGAGATGAAGGGTTAAGCTGCTCAAGGTGTATGAGAAGAACCTTATTAATTCTTTCCTAAAATATGCTCCTTCTTTTTTTTAGGCTCCCAACATTGAATTTAGTGTTTACCTTTTTATTATTTCCTATGCATGTGTGTGGATGTGTGGGAGAGGTTTGTGTGTGTTTCTGGGTTAAAATCAAAACTTTGCAAGGACATGATGGCATTGACGCACCAATGGTTATTCAGATACTCCGATAATAATGTTGCATTGGTTTATACCTACAGTATGTTAAATTAATTAATCCACCCCACCCTGAAACACTGAAAATTACGACAATATTTACTAATTCACTGTAGTGGGTACAGTTTAAAGGGCCAATGAATGGTTGTTTACTAGTACTCCTCAACCTGCAAAAACAGATGGAGTGGCTCTGGATGGAGTTTTCTATAGCTGAGATAACACAGGGTTCCTTTCCCATTCGATAATAAAAGTAAAGGGAGAGTACGGAACAAACGGAACAACAGAACTACATCAAGTTTTGTGTCACATGCCTAACCAGAAGTGAAGTAACAAATGTACTGATTTTAATCCAAACCATGACTAGTTTTAGTGCCTAAAACCAGAGACAGTTTAGAACTACGACGGGAGGAGTAATTTCCTGTATCTGTGGCACATTAGCTACACCACTGCCATGTCTCTTTAGGAGACTAGAGGCAGGTCCTGAGTGTATTGATTCCAATGGGAGAAGTGAACATGAACACAGATTGTGACGGATTCTTTTGTCCCATAGTCAAGTAAAACTGGATTTGGACCCATTTTTCACAAGCCGCATATCTCCAGAACATGGACACTAAAATGGTATTTTTCAGACAGACACATCAGGAGAAAATTTACTTTGTTGGAGACTTGTTTCTGTCTCAGGTAATGAACTCACACGAGATCTGACAATACAGATAAGCTCAACGTCAGCTAACGTTCATCAACGCCCTAACAAAACTAATGTTCGTAATGCTAAATATGGCTGTTAACTGTGTAAATATCTATAGTTAGCAAAAGAAAATATTAATAAATGATTCAAATATAACTTTTCATCAATCCACACAACGTTCACTACACTTTTAAACGAGGCCATGCCCCTTTGGGAGACAGCAAGTGTGTACCGTTTCATACCATTGGCGCAGTATGTAATGTGCTATCTTTAGGTATATCTTTGCTAAAACCTAACAGTGACCTTTTCACAATGTTAATAATATGTAAAAAAAAAAACATGACCTTTACATTCTCTGGTTTAGATATGGTGATGGAAAACTCTTGTGGGTTATATTTCTTTTAGAGGGTAGGAATAAACAACCTATATTGTTGTATGGTTTGAAGGACTTGTTGAGGATCTAACATTGACCCACACTTTGACTAAGACCCCTCTTACACCTGCATGTACTGTATCCTGTATCTGGATATCATCTAGAAGTGGAGAAAAGTTGTTAATGCAGCTGTAAATGTAGAGAATGTATCGTGATAGGAATGCTACTGGACGGACCTGACCACATGTGGAGGTGGTTGGATCTCAGCCAGGTGTTAATGCAATCGAGACAGTCTGACCACATACATGATAGCTTCTTCCCACTATCTTTAGTGCAGCCTCGGAGAAAGATACAGACAACCCCTTCCTTGGTGAAGTAAAACAAGTAGAACCTATACAGCTACATCAAGCTTATTAAGACCAAATTGAAAATCCAAAGCCCCATAATAAGATGACATTGTCCAGATACAGCAGCATATCCTGCTACAGATTGTATGTTAATATTGGGTGTAAATGGGGTCTAAAAGTCTGCTGCATCAATATTGATCTATTATATAGTCTTCATCCAACGTTATTCTTTATCTGGATCTGGATAAGCTTCCACAAAGTGTTTGCTAGTCTCTACTTATAACAAACTTGAAGTGCAATACAATGCTGGAGTCCCCCCTTTAATATATTTGATTGCTTTCTTGTCTGTTTTTATCCCTTCTAATACACAGCAAAGAGGCTCTTTACTTTTTCTTGTGTTTTTGCTGACAGTTGCTGACAAACGTCTTGATTTCCTTTGATGCCGACGACTTCAGATATATAACTGTCCTAATTGTTTTTGGGAAATGCAAAAAAAAAACTAAGAAAATGTCATTTGTTAGGCACTTATATGGTACTTCATGCACCTGCAAGCTCGTGGCAATTGTGTCAGGTGGAATGTGGAACGGAGTTTTGAGGTAGTCATTATGGAAGGCTTCTGCTTAATCTACTGTGGCTTGGGCTTGCTATGTTTTGGTTTAAAAAAAGAATATCTTTTGCTACCTTTACACCTTGCATTCACACTGCTCTGGCGTTTCAGAGCCCCTAAACCGGAGAAATTCTCATTTTTAACATTACCATGGCAGCTACCATGGGCGGAGTATACATGCTGCCTCCTGTTTACCCCGGCACGTGCATGCCCAGTATACGAAATGTTTATGAGATATGCAGTTTGGGGGTGTTAGTTTAAATGGAGATTAGTTCTTCTATTGGAGCTAAAAAAACAAACATGTGTGCATGGAGATCACTTTTTGCTTAAAAACCAAAATGTAGCAATGAAAATGTAGCCTTGGATTGTACGTTGCTTTGGACAAAAAGCATCTGCCAAATGAAAACATTTTACTGTAACATTGTTGAGTGTTGCATATTTGATCAATTAATTTACAGAGCATGTGGAAGTGGAGGCTCTTAAAACCTCAGTGATTCCACCATTTTTGTGACTTAGTAGACATAAGATGAGCATGTTTGGGAGATTATGGAGGCTTTGCGTGTGTGTGCTCAGACTTACCTGTGGGTTTGTGTTTACCTTTGTGTGGGTATGTGTTTGTTGGTGTGAGTCAGTGCACATGCATGAGTGTGATCACTCCTGAGGCAGTCGCTCTCTGCTCAATAACTCACATGGCAAGGCAGGACCTAATAGACCCTAGCCTAATATCAGCGAATGTCAGAGAGGCTCAAAGCTGACTACCTGCTGTTTGACTGGAGAGAGAGAGAGAGAGAGAGAGAGAGAGAGAGAGAGAGAGAGAGAGAGAGAGAGAGAGAGAGAGAGAGAGAGAGAGAGAGGTGGATTGGTTGAGGCAGCGATAAGGGTTGAGAAGGAAAATAAATGGAAAAAGAAAAGGCTAAACCAAAAAAGCAAAGCTGAGCAAAAGTTAGAGAGCAAGACTTGTGGAAAGAGTAACTGTGAGAGAAATGCAAACAAGGAAAAACACAGATAGCAGTGGGGCAGTAAATGAATCTTTTTAAGCATGCTGGACTGTGAGGCAGTAGTCAGACATAGGTCTAGTTAAACCACACAGGACAGTGAATGAAAACAAGGCAGCTTAAACTGTGTACCAAAACTCATTTCACATCTTTATTTAACAACAAACAGCAATGTTTCAATCCATGATGGATCTTTGGCAGGTCAAACAATTACCACCGTGTGTTAACATTTACAGTATACAGTATATTGACAGCAAATATTAGCTTGCCTGGTGTGGATCACCTGCTGCCTGTTGGCATTTGTCCTTTAAGAAAATCATTTGTATTGATTTTTCCATGACAAGTAGATAAAGTACCCATAACCAGTCAACCAAAGTACACATAGCTATTAAGACCTCACACAAAATGTCATTCTCTTTGCTGATCATAGGGGCTAAGCATGTG
The DNA here is from genome assembly GCF_004354835.1 of Perca flavescens. Lineage (NCBI taxonomy): Eukaryota > Metazoa > Chordata > Actinopteri > Perciformes > Percidae > Perca > Perca flavescens. The sequence goes on along the minus strand of NC_041346.1, from coordinate 19,597,758 downwards.
TTTCCCAAGCACTTTGGTAGGCATACTTAGTTTGATAAACAGTCATATTAAAAGACTGCATGGAGATAAATCCCACTATCAGTATTTGTGGATGATGTCATCTTGACATTCTTGGCCCAAGAAAGTGTTTTATTGGAATTGGATACATTTGTGAATTAATGTCATGATCATTTGAAATGTATTATGTATTGTACCTTTTTAAAACAACAAGTTTTTTAGACATTTTGATAACAAGATAAGGCAAGGATCATGCTACTAACTTGTTAAAGACTGACAGCCCTTGTTTATATGCAAGCTCATTCTATTCCATACATTAAAAAAACACTTTGCTTTGATTAAAAGGTATGTCATGTTTTTTGAAAAAAGACAGCACACGATCTGGAGAAATACCCATTTTTCCAGAATGTGGTCCTCATTCTGAAAGGCAATTATAAGAGTGGGTTCTGTACACAGTGCAACTTTACAACTAGTTGTGTTACTCCCCATAGAGAGCCGAGGTGTTCTCTAAAATGTTCTCCAAACCGTTGCAGTTTTTATTTTTTTAAGTGTTTGCCACCTGTGGTCTTGCTAAAGTACTTTCACCCTTTTCCCTCATCTTGTTCAACTCAAGGGCCAATTCATCATTAAAATTAAAGTGTATTTGATATTGATTAAACACTCTCTTCATTTCTCCACTTAGACTGCGTTTTCAATTTATTCTGTTTTTTTTTGTAAAGAAAAATCACTCTCAATCCAACTTTCACCTTATAAAGTTCTAAATTTTCTATTTCACATAGGTTTTACAATCAGAAACAATGACAATGCTTTTTGGTTTTTAATTAGCATAGCTGGTGAGGCTGCTGTGCACTCGTGCTAGACTGATAAAATCACTTGCATGTGCAGCAGCAGCCAGTAAATCAATAGTAGACTGGAGGGAGTTGCTTCACAGTCCAAAATGGCTTTAGCTGCCTCCCTCTTTCACTGAAGGAAAACTGCATGGAGTAATTTGTGGACCAGGGCTAAATCCAAAATTACTGGCTAGATGTTTTTAGTATTGATTAATGAACTGCTGCTGCAGCAGGGAACTGCAGGGTGGCAGCACTTGTAATTTTGTATCCCCTCTGGACTAATATGTCTTAACTCTTCCCCTTCCACATCCTTCTCTCCCTATCACTACGCCCTGCTTTTCTATGTGCTGTAAATGCACCATTCATAAATTATTCATAAATATCAATTTGTAAATAGATGCCAGCTTCAAGCCATTTCTCAGTTTTATTCAACTATACGACGTTTGCTACATTGAGTATTCGCCCACACTCACCTTTGCAAGGCCATACACGCTATAAGGCAGCTAATTACCACCTCTGTGAGGTGTTTTTCAGAGCCTGCATGGGACTACAAGAAAATGCTCGGCACATTGATGGACAGAATACCAGATAACATAATAACATTTAATCACACCTTCATGTCAGTCACATCACTCTGTAATTACACTGTAAAATGAAAGAATACAAAGACTTCCTCACCGTCTTGGCCCATTACTGCTGATCAAATACAAGACGATGGGGCTGGGGGAAAAGTGTGATGAGACTCTTAAATGTATCTTTCGTGTATCAGGGAAGCAGAAAATATACCAGGCCTTGATAAAAGTGGTCTTTATTTTGGTAGATGAAGGATGTTTGCTTTAGTGGATGCTTGTATACAAAGATACAAACCCATATAAATACACCAAGGTCTTCTATTCAAGCTTCAGAGCTAGTTCTTGTTTTATGTTTGTGTTATTGGGCAAAGACTCCCAGTTGTGAATTTCTCAGTCCACAATCGCCATTCTGGCAGTGCACAATTTGAAGAGCTAAAGGCAGTTTATTCTATTGTCTTTATCAAGAAGACAGAAAAAAGGATGACTTGTTTGAGTCTTTTGACTGCCTATTAAGTTATCTTTATTTGTCAGAATAGAAGATGGTCAAATTGCTGTGCCAAGTAAGGAAAGGTAACCTCCAGTTGTGTAGTCTGTTGTCCTCTATCAAATTCTCGGAAGTGCTGCTCAGCTTTCAATGTGATGACATGAGAGTCTGTCAGGATCAGAGTTTTTAACTGCTGGTAAAGGGCTCAACGTAACACTGGGGTGTCTGTGTGTGAGCCAATAAGAGAACGAGGGAGACAGAGAGAGAAAGGGAGGGGGGCGGTGGAGAGACACAAAAGTTTGTTAGGACACAAATGGGGGGTTTGGAGAAAGTAAGAAAGGGCAAGTGGAGTAATAAAAAGTAGAAAAGCAATGGCTCTAATCAGCTCTGCAGCTAGCTGGCCTGCATGCCCCCTCACTCTGCATTACTAAGCTTCATCTCAATGGTAATGCTCCCAGCCACCAGAGTTCATTTCTACAATTTCCTCAGGCAGGCCAACAGAGATATCAAGGTATAAAAAAGGTATAAAAAAACACTCTTTGTATTTCAATTGTATGCACGACCCAGGGGAATAAAAGTGAGGTTTAATGGTGCGTGTGCGTGTGTAGGGTAGAGAGTGACAAAAACAATGAGTTACACTTGTAAAGCTTTTCATATCATTCCACTCAACGTGTCTCTGTGTCCCTGCACTGAGTCATATTTCAAATTCAAATGAGTAGTGGCTGAATTAGATTCTGTGTGAAACATGCTACAGTACATATCTGACAGGGACCACAGTAATGACTACTGATTTTGATTGGCCCGGCAACATCATGCTACTTAGAAATTTGTCAATTGTCTACAGCGAAGCTCACATACAAACCCAAAGGCGCATGCACACAATCACTCTTGTACATGGACACCAACTCCACAGTGTGCTCTCCATCAGAGGCTGTTTCATTGACAGCATCGTCTTCCAAGCCTAATCAATAGTGGCCATGAGAAGTCACCAGATCTCCTCCTCTAAGTGGAATCATTTATCAACTGAGCAGTGGCTGCAGATATAATGAGAGATTGTAACACAAGTCTCAAGGTAAACATCTCTGATTGTTTTATTACGCTGCGAATTAGCCTGTTTTCAGATGCTGTCCTTTAATAACTCTTTAATTCTTCATCTGGGGCCTGTGCCCTGGGTGACACCGGGTGCTTTATCTTTGTTATGACTCATCTGACAAGGCCCGACTTGCACCAAGCGTTTATTCAAATAACAGATATTACAGCTATTAAGCATATTACATACAATTGGATCGGCTACACATCCCAGCTCTCATACATCTTTGATTGTGCCGTTCAACAAATTGGTAGCAAGTTCTCAAGGGCAAGTGTGGCAACATTTTTAAAGTAAAGGTGGGAAACAACAGGAGGAGAGCCAGTTGGATTGATTGATAACGTGATGGACCTTAAATGTTTAATTCAGAGATTATATGGCGTTGTGTATAATTTGAATACATTAATTTCATAATAAATGTGAATGTCTTACATTTGAAATTTTATCTTCCTTTAATTATTAAACGGTCAGTTCAACCAAATTGTGAGCAAAAACAGCAACACAGTTTTTCACAGGGACTACTTTTTCTGTATTATTCCATCAAAAGCTATCCACAGGTTATGAGGTAAAGTAATATTTAAAGTTTTTTTGTTTTTGACACAAATTAAATTAAATTCACCTTCATGGGTCATGGACAGCAATCTCAGAGACAGATGTCTAAAAACCAGGGCTAATAAAAGTACAAACTGTCTGCATGGGCAGTTAATGGAGTCATTTGTGGTGAACCGTAACTGCTGACTATAAACTTTTGGCAAATTTCAAAGGCATTTTGAGATATTTGACATTATTACACAGCCTGCATATTCCACATAGCCAGTTTGCCTTTGCATGATGCTGAATAACAATAACTTTGGATTCAAACTCAAGTGAACATCCTAGGCTCCGTTTTCATTTTTGCATATTGTGTATATTTTGTGGTAGAGACAACTGTTTTCAACAGGGCCCTTTCTTTCCTCTATGCTGCCTTTTGTTGCACGCTTCTCTTTCAAATGCTGGGTAATTATCCCATTTAGGGATGAATCCAAACAGCATGGCAGCCATAGAAATTACAAACAAGCTGTGTCATGCTGGATGTCACATTTTCTGTTGGTTGTTTTCCGGCTCTCTTGTGTATGTGGAAGGAGAAGATTGGGATGAGACCACTGATGAATGCACACCACATGAGCAGTACAGGTATTATCCACTTGCAGCGGTTCCATGGTATCTTTAAAAACTAGATAGATGTAGCAGGAGATGTAGCATTGTAGAGTGCTTTTCTCATAAATTTTCCTTTTATTTTCATGTGTTGGCTATTCAGCGAGGCAGCTTTTGTCAGCATAATTTACACAGTGATTTACACTTTTTTTGTTCAGCTGATTTCTTCTACTTCCAGTCACTTGATCTGGTTAATGGCAACACTGTTTTTGAAAGATTGACATCCCTCAGAAAAAAATGTTTGTCTTGTCAATCCAGCAAGACATGATCTCCCTCTATATTTCAAGCGAAAGCATCTTTGTCTTGGTCTGTGCATCCACTCTGACACCCTTTCAACTTACCCAGAATGCTGCAGCCCTGTTTGTCTTCAGCCTCCATAAATTCTCCAACATAACCCCACACTGCACTGGCACCCAGTGGCTGCTCACTTACAGTTCAAAGTGCTGTTGTTAGCCTACAAGGCTACCAAGGGCACAGCACCTCCCATGTCACCAGATCATGATTCAACCCCACAGTTTCACACTCAGCAGCTTCTGCCTCACTGTCCCTCCCTTCTCTGTGGTAAACTGGCCATCGCTCTAACCTGTCCTGACTTTTCAACCCCTCCACAGGTTGGACTTCTTCTCTCCTCTGGCATCCCAGTGGAGAAGTAATCTTTCCACCTCAGTCACTACTGCAAATCACTTCCTATCTGACAGATTCTGGAAACTCTCTCTTCTGCCTCCAGCTCACCTCCGAACTCCAGCTCTGTGCCCAACCTGACCCCTCATATGCTGCATCAAACACACATCAGCTAGACATGTGTTGTTGTTGGTACTGCATAATGTAATTATTATGTGCGCTCCTGTGTATTAACTGAACATAATTGCTGAGGGATCAACATGTTTTGCAGTTAATGATTTAACATTTTCTCTTTACATTCAGGACTATCCCACAAACAAGCTTTAAACCAGTTAGCGCAGTCCAACACACCAAATTTGTTTGTTTTTTCCTTTGAGTCCAACAGAGCAAAAACAACAGAACCCTGCAGGCTGCACATGAAGTTCAGTGACATAAACACACAGAAACACTGATGTCCCTGGCCCGGGTCCTGATGCCATAAGTCTTTTCTCTGGCACAGAGAAAGAGCAGCCTCTAGTGGTGAAGGTCATGATTGTTCTTTTTCTGCTTTTCCTATCATTCAGTTAGTTATTTATTCGTCATTACTGAAAGTGCAGAATCTCTGATTTTACACAGTGTCATAACTTCTGCACTCCAGTGTTATGCTGTAAGTGGTCACTAAAGTGTGGCAGGATGCAGTTCAGTGCTGGATCATTTGACAGGATTGTGTAAACGGAGCATGACTATTACAAATTAATAGACTCACATTAAAATTTGGATGGGGAAATATTAGGCCTTCAACTCCACCAACCTTGGTTCACAATTGCTTACTTATATCTATATTAAAGTTTAGCTTGTTAGCAATTGTGTTTTTATATAAAACCTTATTCTAGTTGCTTAAAACTAAGCCTCATTGGATCCTTACTTTTAACTTAAGATGCATAACCTCAACTCAAACATATTAGTTTTTTGTTTGACATCACATTATTTATTTAATGGATGGTTCTATAGAGTTTCTGCTCAAGATGCTCACGTTATTCTTTGTCATATTTTCAGTAATTTTCAAGATTTTAATTGCAGTGTTAATTGCTGAGATATGGCATCATAACAATGTTTCATGACACATTGCACACAAATTCAGTTTAATGCAGATATCTACTGTAAACTGTTTATTTTGCAAGTGAAGACGCACATGAACATTAACATTATTGTCCAAACTGTCTTCTGTTAATGTCTTTTACTCTTTCAAGAGCTACTTCCTTGTTCAGCCTTGACCTTTGAAGGTTGCACATGCTCAATTAGTAGGTGAGCCAGAACAGTGACTCTGATAATCAGAATATAGCCTTTGCAAGCTTGGCACCAGGTTTATGTATATTCAATACTAGTTTCCCCTAGGAATTATTCAGTCTTTGTTTGTTTTGTTGACTGCTTGCATCAGTCCACAAAGGCAGCTTTTAAATTAGTGGAAATAAGCATCCTGCATGGCTTACAGTTTGCTGAAACAGTTTCCTCATTGTTTGGGGAGCTGTTCGAAGCCAAGAGGTACAGTCATCTAAAAACTACTGATGCACGTATAAATCATTTTCTGAACTGATGGGTTGGCTGTCCCACAATTGTAAGATTGGATTTCTGAATACCAGAGTGTGCTGTTTCAAACCCGCAGAGTAGACCTACAGTTAGTCACTGGTAGTTGAATCAGTGTTCACTCTAAATGGTCTATATACTGCTATGGTTTCAGCGTTCCAAAGTGTTCAGCCAAAAGCTGATATGTACATTATTGGTATTTTGGTTCCTGGTAGGCCATGTGTGTTCTTCTTCTATTCAGTAAGGTGAAGGAAAATGTGATGAAGGAACTCAGTGTCATTTTCCAATAGAAGATGCCAATGAAAACCACCAGTAGCCTATTTGTTGACTAGATGAGTCTTGAGGTTGTAGATAATGAACTGAGAATGTAGTGAGTATGTGTCCAACCAGTTCTGCTGTGAGAGGATAAGGTTTCTACATGGACAAAACAGCACAAGAGCCAATTACCTCAGACAATGTTTAGATAAGTACCACTCAATATCAGTTATATACTCGGTCAAACCTATGCATTAGCACATGTTCTCAGCCACAAACAGACACAGGGATTTGAAATTAGGTGACTTGTAGATAGCCCTCATGCCTATTATAAACTCAGTTAGACAGATACACACTGAAACACACACAGAGAGAGGCACAAAAACAGTTTACTAAATTGACTTGTAGATAGCATAGCTCTTATCTGTGCCTATCACCAGAATGCCTGTGATTTGGAGGAGAGAGCAAGTGTAGCTGGGATAATGAATAAGAAACGGAAGGGATGCAGAGAGCAAATGAAAAAAGGGTTACCGCTGGGGACTAGGCTAAATAAACAGCGAACAATTGTAACACTATATAGATAGAAATACTGACATTGATGACTGCCTGTAAAACACACACACACACACACATACACAAAATGCTCAGTATGCTGTAATATTCAGATGTATCTTTACTGTGGTTTGAATTGAAATATACACAGAGGGCAGGAAGAGACATGAGAGAAAGGCAGACGAGAAATACAAGAGTTGGATCTAAAATATGCATTAGCTGGCCTCGAATATTTTTACCACCAGATACAATTTGTAAATCTGGTGTTTTAGAGATTCACATTTAAATGGGAAGCGTTTGCCACTTGTAGACTCAAGTAGGATTGGAGGCCTGTTTGGCCAGGAGGGAGTCCAGTGTCCATTGCCCTTAATGAGCACACATTGGTACTGAATGAAACATGAGTAAATACACAAGTTTGCTCACATTGCCCCAGCAAGTGTGGTCTGGTGGTTTGGAGATTGTTAAGTGTGGTCAGGCTGTGTAGGTGAGTGTGTGTAAAATACAGTCCCTCCAGGATTTCGCGGGATTTTTTTTAGATTGTTGCGACCCAAAATGCCTCATTTTGCGGGACCTTTTGTAAAATAATTGTGATAAAAGTTGCGATGTTTGTTGCAATGAAGTTGCGGGAGACAGTGAAAGTTGCAAAATAAGTTGCAATTTTTTTTTGGTATAGTTCTTTAAAAATAAAAAGGAAACTTGTTTTGTGGAGAATACCAAAACGGCTGAGGATGCTGCAAATGTCTATGTGCTTGCAGGAAAAGCACCGGTGTAACTAATAATGATGAATAATAATGGCTCTATTCCATTTCAGTCTCAGTAAGCAATATCATTGGGTTAGCACACAGATTAGCATGTCCCTGGAGCACCTAAGAATGCAGTGACTATTAATGATATATATTTATTAAAAAAGTCAAATGTCTACCTTGAGGAAGTTCTATAGGTTTGCTGCTCGTTAAGCTTCAGCTTGTTAAGCAAGTCAAATGTCAATTTGTTGTTCCTAGGTGAGATAAGTTAGCCATGGCCAGCTGATTGGATGATCTTTCTTGAAACACAAGCAACTGGCTCATCTCGTTAACCACATTGGTATGTTTGGGTTGTAGTGATCTAGATAAGTGTCTCCTCTTTTAATGAGCTGTCGGCAGAATAGATGCTTCAAGCTCCCTTCCTGCCACATAAAATGTACATAAATACACACACACACACACACACACACACGCGCGCGCGCACAAACACATGCACAAACAGTCCAAGGAACTGTGGTCTCACAGGACAATGGAAACAGAAATCTTCAGGATTGACACTTTGACTCTTCTGAATTTGATGTCTCACCACTTACCTGTGCAAAAATGGACAGATGCTCCAACAATCTACACTTGCCTTAGATGTTTTTTCCTCAAGGGTAGAAGAAGGAGAAGGTTAAGGACATTTAACGATTTTTATATGCACTCAGACACTGTGAAGACCTGAGGCCCTAGTCTTTACTCCTTTTTTTTTTTTTATCTGTCAGTTTTCTTTTTGAGCAGCTCTGCTGTGAACATTCTTTTATACTGTCTCTCTTTTAACTCTACAATGTGAATGGGTGTTGTGAGCAAAGTGGCTAAAAAAAAAGGGAACTCCTGTCAAGGACAGTCCACATCTGGGCTTGAAAATCCATAAAGCTACATATCATCTTGGTCCACATGCCACCAAAGATTCTCTGAGCCTCGGCGTGAAGCTGGCTGATTTAATTTAGCAATCAATATGTTTTCTGTGACCATAAGCCACAGTAATCTTTTTACAGCACCTCTTCTCTCCCTCACTCCTCTCATCCTCTACCCTTGAGTCAATCCTTCCACCGGTGCATTGTAACACTAAGGCTGTGATTGCGTCTAACAGGCTTTGTGGTTAGAGGACTCAAAGAGTTAGAAAGAAAGAGAGGAACAGGATGAAAAACTGATATGAAGAAGAGTCTCTGTGACAAGGTTATGCTCTGAGTCTTGGTCCCATAAAAGTGGATTATGGGAAATAGGTTGCTGCTGCTTGCCATGCCTTTAGAATGCAGCAAGACAACTCATCTTTTTGACAGGAAATGAATTGCAACTGCTTTGGATCAACCAGAACGGTCCATCTACTATACAAAAATTGAGCGGAACATGCACTTTTTCTCTACTTGCAAGACTACTGGTATTTATATTGCCACTGTAATATAGCATAGGGCTACAAATAGATGGGAAAGTGAAAAAGGCTGGAAACATGTTTAGAGTATCCATTCAAACATATCAGCTCTGTGTGCATTTATGGGTGATCACTGTTTCCTCTCACTAGAAATAAACAGTATGTGGGTCTTCTACTTCTACCCTTCCCTCACACTTCCTTTCACATTACCATTCTTTCCAGGAGATTCTAGGGGGTCTGTCTTATCTTTGCTTGCAGCTCTCCCCTGCCCTCAAACTCGGGGACACAGCTGTTTTCTTTATTCTTCTGCCAAGCATCTCACACACACACACACACACACACACACACACACACACACACACACACACACACACACACACACACACACTCTCACTCACTCCCTCACGTTTTGGCTTTGTACCCATGTTATTGATGTTGACACAACCAGTGATGAATTCTTTCATTTCTGTCACTCGTGGATGGAACGGATTACCGTAACGGCAAGAAACAGCATCTACACCTTGATGTGTTTAAATATTTTCTCAATAATAATGAGCAACCGATGAGCCTAGCACCTTAATTCTAACCTCTGTGAAGCAGAGGAGAAATATCAGTGAATAAAACATTATCACAGAAGAACTTGCCAGACGGAAAAACAGAAAAATATCCAAATCCCTGTCTCTGAATGATTTAGAAGGCCAGAAGCTGGACGGGGCACTGGAACATGTCAGGACTATAGATATTTATTGTGAACTGTTGTTGAGTTGTTTTCATGCAGTTCAGAATGTGTAGCTGCACCCCTGACTGTTAAACACAACCTTCAGATAGACTAGAGGTGTGTACTTGGTAGTCACTACGATTTGTTACCTTTTGGTACTAAATGGAACAAAATGTTTTGCCTTTCCTTTCTTTCTTTCTTTCTATTTATCTTTTTCAGGGACAACAACTTCATCAAGGACTTTCCTCAGCTAGCCGACGGTCTCATGGTCATCCCCTTACCAGTAGAGGAACAATGTCGAGGGGTTTTGTCCGAGCCCCTGCCCAACCTGCAGCTGCTTACAGGTGAGGGTGTGTGAGTTTGGGGATATGGCCTTTTTTTCCATGTATATCTCTCCTGTTGTGAGTAATCGGTCTATTATCTCTCTATGATCCATTCACGTACCAAATGAATTCAGAACTGACTACAATCAATATGACTCTCTAAAGAAGAGAAGAACACAGCAGCATATTAAACAAATTATGCCTGTGAAAAACCCCAGTAATGTCTCTGTCATGTGACATTTGTCCAGAGAGAAGTGACAACATGTTTTAAATAGAAAACCATTTTGTGACATTTGATTTGCGAAATCCTTTTTTTGTTGGTGCAAGATCATTTTAAAAGACATGGGCTAGTCCTTTGTCATTGTGTCGTTAAACCCCAAACTCCATCTCAAAATGCTATCACGTGTATTATGCATATACATGCCCACACATACACGTGTGTATTGGACCTTGTAAACTCTCGTTTCACTGTTTTATCCTTTCCTCGACTGTTCCACCCCATCTTGTGGGGGAACAGAGTCACTTAGATATTTGGCTTGAAACCTGCAACTGCACATCTGTTCCCTAATCCCTCCATTAGATAAATTGGCATTTGATCCACACTGACCCTTGAGATTTTTTACTTGGGTTCTGCTTTCACCAGAATTGGACACACACAGACACACACACACACACACACACACACACACACACACACACACACACACAGAAACTAAATTGCCCGTTTTTCACCGTGCATGAATGTCTCAGGTGTAAAACGTTTTCCAGAGGCACAGGATCAAGGTTCCCGTAAGCATTTTATTTTTTTCCCCTTGCTCTTCACTTTTGTGGCTTTAGTTCTAAACTGGCGTGAAAGTTTGGTAATCGAATTGCAGAGAAAGGCGAGATTGCTCCTACTTCTAATGTCAGCAATCCAATCGGAGATGCGCTATATACAGTATCTGCCATTGATCGGGGAGCAGCTGGGATATGGGCTGTGATAATAAATGATGTTAAAGCAGTAATGGATAACAATACAGTAGATCTGCAATAAATGGTTCAAATGAAATGATGGATTTTATGTATGTATTCATTTATTTTGAATTGCAGGTCCACTTTATGAATCTGAGCTTTGTATTTAGTTTTAAATTGTTGTGTTTGTTGTCTTTCTTGCATCTCTTAATTTGTCTCCTTGTTACATTGTTTCTGTCTTTCTTAGGGGATGCTCAATTCAGTGAGGCAGTGGGTTATCCTATGGTTCAACAATGGAGAGTGCGCAGCAATCTGTACAAAGTTAAACTCAGCTCCATCACCTTGTCTACAGGTCAATGTTTGAATAATCTGATCTTGTGATTTCTTAACACTGATCACTGTCTACACAGCTTTGATGTAAATTCTGCATATTGTCAGTCAATCTCTCTATTTTTGTATCTGTCTGCCCTTGATAGATTCTGATTTTGACAACCCATTCACATCATACGGCTGACCTTAATATTCAACCCATCCTTCTAACAAAATCATCATTCCTGCCTCTCCTTCTTGACCTGGTAGGTTTTTCTAAGGTGCTGAAGACACTGTCAGCGGAGAGCACACGTGAGGAGCTGCTGGCTTTTCTCCAGCAATATGGCAGCCACTACGTGTCTGAGGCCCTGTATGGCTCTGAGCTCAGCTGCAGCATCTACTTCCCCAGCAAGAAGGCCCAGCAGCAGCTCTGGCTGCAGTACCAGAAAGGTGAGCATGCTGACAGACAGGGAGGAAATAATGCATACATGCTGAATTTTAGAGGAATGAATGGAGATGCCATCCTCACATTCTATATATTGAGGTTTATGTGACATTTCATTGAACATTTTAACAAGTGTATATGGAGGTGAGTACCATGTTTTGAGAAATGGTAAACATTGTGATAACTTCAGGAGTGATTGGGCTACAATCAAATGTAAACAAGACAAAATAACTTTTTCTAAATCAAAGGAAGCAACCTATTACCAATTCACAGTGAACAGAAGTAGAGTATTAACAGGAAGGGGGTTACTCTGTCTGACTATGAATTAAACTAGGTTATTTTTAAATACTTTGTCATGCCTGAATACGCCTCCTGGTTAAAAGGCAGCATAAGCTGCATGAATTGAATTAAGCATCAGTGTAACTTAACATCCCAAAAGCATCTTGCAGCACTGTTCCATTTAAATGGTGTTTTTTTAATCCTGTTTTTTCATGATCCCAGTGCTGATTTTCAGCTTAGCCATTCAGTGCCATTGATTCAGACCTCGCTTTCAAAATACATATGGTTATGTACTTGCTGACCTTATAGGATGAAAGAAAAAACTGATTTTAGGTAAAGGAGGCCAGGATTGAACACCCGCCCCCCACCCCCTTAAAAGGAGTAATTGAACACATCTCTAAACTAGGTGGTTTTAATGATGAGCATGCCTCTGGTCTGGAATGCATAAGTTGACCTGAAAGAAAATGCTGTATTCAGTAGTACACTAACAGTGGTGGAAGGTATTTGAGTAAGTTTAAAACTGTGTTACTTGTGCTTTACTAGGTTATCTCCATTTTTGCTACTCTTTACATCTACTCCACTCGCTAAATTTTGGAGGGTATTGTGTATATATTTAGCTGCTAATTATTTTAATTAAATTTTTTTTAAAGAATTTTTAGTGCCATTTTAGGCCTTTATTAGATAGGACAGACATGAAAGGGGAGAGAGAGGGGGAACGACATGCAGCAAAGGGCCGCAGGTCGGAATCGAACCCGCAGTCGAGGACTAAGCCTCTGTAGGTGTGTGTGTGTATATATATATATATATATATATATATATATATATATATATATATATATATATATATTATTGTAGTATTTCAACTCTTACTGAAGTAAAGGATTTGAATACTTCCACCACTGACTTAAAGACATGACAAGGCTATAAAGGGAGCTTCTTGCTTTTGAAAATAACACTCATCGTGGGTTTCAAAAGCCTACATTATAGCATCATTATTATTTTTGTCCTCATCACCCTGCGCTACTTACACCAATTATGGTGGTTTGCTTTGACTATGGTTACACAGAAAACTGAAAATTGTATAAAGACACATTTGATAATTGAGAACACAAATGTTAGAATGGTATGAAGAAAAAACTGCTACTGATATTTAAGTTGTTCATAAATGTTTATTGCACTCAGATAATCAACAATACAAACATGAATTTGACTAGACAGAGATGTCTGTACTGTGTTCAACACATTGTAAAATCCACAGGCTCCAAAGGACATAACACATGGGAGTTTGGTTCATTGACACATTGCAGTATTTCGATCCAATGGTACAAATTAACACACTTTGAAGACGTATGCAAGGAAATAACTTCTCTCTAATAACAGAATAAAACAGATGGTGTAGCACAATGACACAAGGACACTTGATTTTTTTTCTGGCATTTTATGCATTTTTCTGTCACTGTAAATTGTGAATATTATCTAGTGATAACTACTTCTAGTGACCATGTATACAGTGAAAGCACTGAATAAATGTTTTTATGGCAAGGTTGACATGCAGCTGAGACGATCTTGAATTACAATCTATTGGTTTAGTGTTGATATAACATGGCCTAACAATAAAACAAATAAATCATGTCAAATAAAAAAGCACGGGGAAATGACTGTGACAGACTTCACTTGATACTTAAATTCAGTTCTACTTGTTTTCTACTCCTTATCACTTTATGTAGAAATACTACAAACACTTATTGTTTACGATAATGTTTGATAAGGTCAGCTTTGTGAAATACTTTATTTTTAAGGCTGAAACTGAGTCAGTATGTGATATGCTCTTATGAGCATATCTGGACTGGAAGCTACGTATTGGCGGGAAGGCATATTTACTACTTATGTATTTATGGACATAGAATATGTTACATACATGGGCAGGTTTCAATGATTAACTTAATTCCCAAAATTGAGGCCACTAAATATTTTGATTTTATTTTACCTGAAAGCAATATATTTATAATGCTTAATATGGACTATGAAGTCCAGTAAAGCTACATAATAAAATAATAAATGAAATGCATGCAGATATACGGTAGATGAATTTAATCTTGGCTACCACAAACTTGCAAAAGACTGTATAAAGCTGTTGTCTTTACCGTATTTGCCAACACTGTAGAACCCAGGTTGCAAGTTGTGTAGTGTTGAATAAAATCCTGAGGGAAACATAGCAACACCGATCCAACATCCCAGTGTAACAAAGCCAGGTCTGGTGTGTGATGCTGGAGTTTTTCACTCATCATTATCCTAGCAGCGCTATTCTGAACACTCCTGCCAGTGATCCCGAAAAAGATTTGTTTAACCGCAGGCCAGGCGTGAGGAAACAATGGCATGGAATAAGTTCTCTGGAATAAAAGGCAGTTTTGAAGAAAGTTTGTAAACATTATTCAAGTTGTAGATGCATGCTGTACCTCTAATGCTTAATGTGGTCTGGGAGCTTTTTAGTGTTGGCTATTTTGATATTGCAACAAAAAGTCATTTATAGATGATTGTATGATACCAGAAGGTAAGCCAGTCTGGAATAGGTAAGAACACAGCCATGACATTTTAAAAGCCTTCCAGGTTACAGGTCATCTGGAACCTAATCATAATGTTACTCTAATCATAATGGACACAGTTCTGTCTGAGAAGTAGGAGCTACTGTGTTTTGTGATCAAAACTAACTTTTAAATAAATGGCAAGCAGAAGGGGATGTAACATCTGAAATTGTAGTGATACTGTATGTATGACTGAGCAGAACAGCTAGAATAGGGTCCAGGGCAGATGACAATAATATTATCTTACAGCTGGTTACCTCAACCTGCCGCCTAATGACATAAGTAAGGCTGTGGCTGGGATGTCACTAGGAGAGTGATGAAGGAAATAACATACAGGGAAAAGGGTTTGATGATCAGACAGTAGCTTTGAGTGAATGAATATTTGCTCTGAAAAAGTCATTAGACTGATGTGCTACTCCAAAATACACAGCACACTAGCTAGGTAGTATTAATAAGTACCGGGACATAATGATAATGTGGTCTACAAATTAAACATCTGTAACCATAATTCTGACCGCATTTAACCCACAGAACCCCAGTAAATGACATTTCACCCTTGCCCCATATTACCCAGCTTTCCTCCACAGCCTATCATGCTGGTTCAACCCTCTATCCTGTAGGTAACTTAGGTTTCTACACTTAATGTTCCCTGAATGTTACTAAATGCAATTCAATGAATGCTGATAATCAGTTACTGTGTTGCCATTAGCTAACTGCACAGTAAACTTTAAAGCTGGCAGCTGCATTCAGCAAGATCAATGTTAGTCTGTGCTACTGAAACCTAGGAAACAGTGTTGTGTCAATAATAAAGTGCTTCACAGGCCAAAAGCCTTGGTATGCTTAATTTTATATGTAAATACATGTTCATTTTCAGCTCTTCTTTATCCAGTTTCTCTTTTGCAAAGCCAGATCAGTGAAAGCCATGCATCGCACACAGTGAGGCTAAATGGTGGATATAGCAGTAAAACAGAGGAAGGGAATTGTCTATACTTTGTGCCTGCATTAGCTTTGATCAATGGCTTCTTTTGCTTATTTTAATGCAAAACTTGTGCCAGTATTCTTTGATGTAAAAATATTGCAAGGTCTGTTTTCAGTGTTGTGATCCGTTCCAATAATCAGGTACAAGGCAGCTTAAGTAGCATATTTTTAATTTGAGGTATTAAATAAAAATGCAGTGGGTTTTAAACTAAACCAAATTGACTAGAACATTAATGTATTAACTCAATGAATGCTGGAGTGAGACTTGTTTGGAGTGCAGCCAAACTAAAGTGACAGATAACCTTTTCCAAATTTCCATACCTACCAACACTACTAAACCTCTCATGTGCAGAAAGACTGGATTGGTCCTCTAGGAAGTGGAGGAGTGCCTCCTCTGAATGTATGTGTAGACTTTGACACAGTGGTCCCAACAATCCAGCACAAGCAGTTGTCCTTTCTGGGTGGTGGCCACTCCTACAGGGCAGTTCAGCCCTTCATGGATAAGAATTTTGAATCCACCCTCTTTGGGAAACTGGAGGATTTCTTTCCTGCCACTGTCCGTTACCAGCAAATCCCCATTGACATCCACACACATGCCAGTGATACAGCGGAAGTCCTCTGTCTCTGAAAAGAAATGGCTGAGCTGCTTGCCTAGCTGGCCGTCTGCATCCACTGAGCCAATAGAGAAGCCACCTTCCAGGTGGGGCTCATTGTGACGTTTTTCAAAGTTCAGGGCTAGGCCCTGGGTGAAATAGACTGTTCCAGCCGCATCACATGTCACAAACTTTGGCCGCACAGCAGAGCACAATCGATTGTAACTGACCACACCTAAATTGCGGTCCACTGCGATACACCACAGCTTGCCACCTTCCACATCCGACACCACAAACTGACCTGATGGCATGGCAGTAATTCCCCAGGGTTTAATCAGCTGGTTCTTATGGCAAGCCACACAGTGTCCATCCATAGTGTAGACTTTAACCGAGTTATCATAGTTGTCAGTGACCCCAATCAGGCCTTGAGGAGTGACAGCAATGGATAAGGGGATGAGGTTAGGCAGGTCAGCCCCAAGGAAGCTCAGGACAAAGTTGTCGATGCTACTGGCATTGCGGCGGATTTCACGCTGGAAACCTTTGCGATTAAAGATCTGGATGCGGTAGTTGCCACGGTCAGCCACCAGGACCTCACCTTGTTGTGCTACACAGATGCTGACTGGTAAATTGAACATGCCAGGTAGCGTTCCCTTGCAGCCCATCTTCTTCACAAACTGGCAGACTGCCGGCCCTGCACTTGCCCCAGCTCCTCCAGGTGATCCCCCACCTGCATCCATAGACTTTGACTTAAAGCTGCCTGGTGAACCACATGCCGCATCCTCTACAGCTGCAACCATGTCAATGTCTCGGTAATGATCCATTGCAGCCCCCCTTCCACCACAGGTAGCCCCTGTTGCCCCAGCTTCACTCTCTACATAACCCTCAAGTGCTATCTCCAAACCGCTCTCCTCATCTTCTGTATTGACAGTATAAGTTTTTGTGGTCACTTGGCCCACTTCTACAGGCTTAGAGTGCTCTGTTCTGATCAGCTCTGGCTCTTGCAGCTGAAACGTGATGGGCAAGCTGCTCCTCAAATCTAGCTCTTCGTCATCACTGCCTTCGCCATCATCCTTTAGCAAAGCAATATCGCTCTGCCTCACCAGCATTCTCAGATAATCACAGCGTGACACCACTTTTACCTCTGCAATGTTGAGGAGATACGTCTGCTCCTCCAGGACTTGCCCATTAAGCTTTTCCACTTCTGCCATGGAAGCTGTGAATGTCCTTCGAGACCTACTGAGTTCCTCTTGAAGACGTAGCTCAGCTGAAGTATAGTCCTGCTGCACTGCCTGGTACTTTAGTCTCAAGGACTTAGAGATGTTTTCAATAGCTGTCTTTTTCTTCTGAATATCACCCATAACATCACGCAGAGAAGTCAGCTTGCCACCTAGTTCTTTACGACGCTGTTCAGCAGCCACCCTAATCGGCTGGACAGAATGGCCTTGATGCAGGTGGCCCTCCCCTTTACAGAGCTCACAGAGGACTGTAGCACAATCATGGCAGTACTGTCGTGGTAGGCGGTTGCAGCAGGACTTGCACATTAGGGCAGCAGTAGCAGCACTGCAGGATGTAGTACAATCTAGGATCTTGAGCACAGTCAGATTATCGGCCAATTGGGAGATACTGCTCATACGGGACACCTTGCTACAGAAGGGGCAGCGCACACCATTTATAGTATTAGCCAATAGCTTCTCTAGACACTGCCGGCACACTGTGTGACCACACTGCAGGAGTTTGGGTCTCATTTGATCCTGGTTGTAGGTCTCCAGGCAGATAGGGCATTCAAGAACCTCCCTTATTAGATCTGGGTCCAGCTGGGAAGAAGATGCTGCCTCCATTATGGTCCTTTCCTTGAGTGAGTAAAAACAAAAAAGGAAAAGTAATTCATATTTTATTATATAGTAATATTTTATTCTGTGTGAAATTCTACTAAGGGTAAAACACAATGTAACTAACTCAAGTGAGGAAATAACTATATGATGTTACATTTCTGATCCATCACAATTGTATGTTATATTGCATGCAGCAGTATTTTGTAGCATATAAAATTGATGCTCAAATTATTTGCTTGGCAGTTATGGGGTCAGCTATAACTAGCACAGCAAGCTAGCTCTTCTCTGTTTCAAAGTATATTGTTGTCGCAGTTTAGCTGAAAGATATGGCGAAAATTACTTATTTGGTGACCAGTTAAATAGGTTAACATGTGTTATTGACTAGGCAGTGCTAACATTAGTTACAACTTACTAGATCCTCTTGGTGTTAAAGAAAATACGCTTCCAGGATAAGGCTATGGTGACAGTAGCTGGTAGCTAAGCTAATTGTTGATTTGTTATTTAACACACGATCGTTTTACGCCAATAATTACAAGCAATGTAATAAGCTAACTAGGTCAACGTTATATCTAAGGGCACGACCGTGCTCTATTGATGCTTAAAAATTGGTTGACTTTGCAGTCCAGGCTTACTAACAAATTACATTGATAATTCAATCATTTTAGACAGTAAATCGGAGGCCTCCTGACAAAACAACAAATGTTAACGCTGTCCCTTGACACAACGCGACACTGTTATTCAACATTATCACAGGGCTTTTAATAAAAGTGCTTTCGGAAATAACATGTGCGGCTCATCGTAATGTTTCTTTTGAAATGTCTGCTTTAAAATGTTACCTTTTCTTCAATGTTAGCTGGTTGGAACTGGAAGTTCAGAGGTTTTGATGGGCGTGCTGTGGTTCTGCTACTGCAGCTGCTAGTGAGAGACTGCAGTGTTGACGACGTCACTTACGCAATGCCACGCAATACGCACAGCTCTGTGCGTGACGGTTGTTTTGATTGGCTGCTGTGCTAGGGCATATACCAGGGTCCTGATGGTACCCTCACGATGCAGTCCATGGGATTTTCTGATATTTGACTTCCAACAAAAGGAGAATACCTTTTATTTACCTTATTACCAGCATTCCCATATTTACACAGAACAGGGGGCAAACCAGTTTTTCAGGCAAAGGTTGTTTTATTATTTATTTTTTATTTTTTACTTTCATGCAAAGTGCCTGTTCTAAATAGTTTTCCCAGCAATAGTGTAATTTGTTCAACACTTATAAAAATATACTGTAACTTGTCCTGAAATGACAGTGGTCATTTTAGTATTAAACAGGAAGACACACTATTATTGTACCAGTTTTTCCTTTAAAGACCAAACCATTAGTTAACTTGAGTGAACAAGTAAACAGGCCTGTAACTAAGAAAATAAGTCTCACAGAGAGAACCTGAAGTATTGCCCACAGGCTACAACTGCATTCAAAAATGTCCAGATGTTGTGACATATATCAGGTTTTAGACATAAGTAATTATAGAAAGAGACCACTAGATGTCAGAATACGTCTTCTAGAAGACATGCAACACCTCTGTGGAACACTAAACGTGGGGATTAGTACCATCTAAGAAAATGTCTGCTTTTATTTGGTCAAGCACAACAAATAGGTTTTTAAAGAAATATGGAAAATGCATTTTGATTGTCATTTAACATATTTAATAAATGTTATTGTATTTTGGTCTGCTATTAACAAACCATTGTAGAGTAACTTCTGTTCAAATAATTCATACAGCAAACAAAGTTTAATTGGAATGGTACTCTGTAGACAAGGTACAGCTCACACACAGATGCACAATTTAGTAGTGTGTACCAATATTGTGTAAGACTGTAAAATGAATAGTGTATATGAGCTACTGTAGATAACAAGGGTCTGTAAAATCAGAGGACTGTGGTACATGTAGCACTAGCAGCTGTTTTAATAAAGCAAAAACAGCAATGCCAACAGTAACCACATCTAGCAACATCTGTATTAAATTGCTTTGGAAGATATCTGACACCATTGCTGTTGTTGCCTGGGCAACATAACCCTGGCTAGAGGGGATGTGTCCCTCATGAGTAATTATACTGCAACCAGTCTACAAAGACATTTTAATTAACAAAGGCAGTGCAAGATCAATGGCTAGGAAATTCACTCCATTTATCTCTTCACTATGTTTGATGACAAACAAGTGTTGCATAAGCATCACATTCATACCACACAGCAAAGAGATGTCATAGTTTATAAAAAGGCTAAATGGAGGGCCACTCCTTTAACTGCACAGAAATACATGTGGTCCTATATTTGATTTATCCTTGTGAAGGTTGTCACCGCTGGTCAGATTTCAGTGAAACTGTACATTGCACTAACACAAATAAACAGACACAAAGTACTTTAGTGAAATTATATGCTACAGCAATGTGCTACCAATCTCAAAACAAGACAGTAAGGACTCTTAAAGAAAACAATAAGTTGTAAAAGCCAAAAGTAAATAAAAAAAAGGTGGGAAAGATGCACCGGAAGAAATACCCTGTTCACTATAAATGTCAGCTAGCTCTGAAAATCACATTAACATGGCTATGTTTTATATCAGCATAAGCATATAGCATTTTTATCAAATGCACTTGTTGACATAGATGTAAACAATTGTAATCTGGGGTGAAATGAGTTAAAGGGGATGAGAGTCAATTAGATTGTCTAGCCACAGCCTACCTGAGCTACTCTACAGGGCTTTATTGTGAGAGCTGGGTGACAACAGCTCTTTTCTGTGTCTGTGTTGCCTCAATAAGTGCATGTAATTGGGCTCCAGGGCCACCCCTTGAGCCTGTTTACCTACTGTTGCACATGAAGTTACCACCCACCCTTTCGACTGCTTGCCAGTGAATTTTACAGACACACAGCTGCAGAAATACATAAATAAAGAAAATGTATGCACAGACTCAATTCTCTCTCACACACAAAAACACAGCAGGGTCATGTCCTTGCTATTCTTTCTGGGGATTTGGAAGTTTCACTGACCTGAGGTGTTTACATGTACAATTTCCATATTACCCTTTTTTGTTTCTTTTTTTTTTTTTTACCAATAACTATTGTATTTTATATTTGTTAGATAATTATGTTTAGTATCTCCGTTACCAGAATCTCCACTGGACTCATAACCCCAACATGCCCCCAAACATTGTCAAGACAATTTTATTTTCTATAGCAGTGAATTTTCCCTACAGCTTGGTTGTTCAGTCAAGCCTATTAGCAATACTTCAGTCCTGTTCTTGCACATGTTAATTAGTAACACAAAGTCAAATTGCTCACTATTTTATTATTAGGATTTTAACTATAACATAACACATACTTTTTACAGTATTGCATGCTCTGTAATCAAAATTTTTATGCTTGTTACATTTTTGATGTCATGGGCACATCAGGGCCAAGTGAGATATATTGAAATTAAATATTTTCTTCCTGCTTTATTTGCATGGTTGAAATGTCACATCAACTTCACACCTATGTGACTTTTCTCCTGCAAATATTTATAAAATAGTCCTTGGAAACGTCCCCACCCATGCTCTGTTTTTCTCTAAGCTGTTAAATGCCTGCTGGTAAAGCACGTGTTGGCATGTGTTTGTGTATTAGAAATTAATGGTTGAAAGTTTGCACACCCTTTTGCGTGTCTTGGGTTAACTTACTTAACATTGTTGATATTACAGGAGTCCAAGTAAAATTGCACATGTAGACACATGTAGACTTGTTTCTCTCCGTCTCTCACACAAACACATTTGGGTTAATCCACTGTATGTTGTCTTTTTGCCACCGACAATAGTTTGAAGGATCTTTGATTTTACTGTCATTAAAAAGGTTAACAGGAAATAAGTCATTTAAAATATTAACCCTAATTAGTTCTAGTTACCCCACATTGAATAATGTCAAGGGCTTTTCCAGATGTCTTACCCACTTCTTTTAGGTTTTTTAGAGTTTCCCTTATTTTTCCTTGGTCTGTGTATATGTCCGTGTATATGTTGTTGCGCTTATGTAATACTCTATGCATTGGTAATTTCCTCTATCCATCCATCCATTTGCACATTTGTATACTCTCATGTCTGGGGCTGATGGTGTTTTTTCCATTAGGACAAAAAAGCTTCATTAAACTGCATAGGGTGTAGGTTACTCAATACTCTGACAACCTACACTTAAGTAATATACATTTGCAGATATGCATTTATAATTAATTGTGATTTGCACTGACTGATGAGGAATCATGTCTCGGTAATTCCAACTTTAACACACTTTTTGTTACTAGAAAGAACACCTTATCATTCATTTCACATAGTGTGTCCTCTGTTCTTGTAGAGCAAATAGACACAAAAGCACATCTGCCACATCAGCACAGATGGCAAATCTGCTCCACTGTAACATGTGGCCTGATGTACCCTCCAAATGAAACACTCAACACCCAAGAAGCATTCCTCCTTTCTGTTCCTCTCCTGCTTCTGTCGCAGCCTCTTCTTTTTGCATGGTGTGTTGTTTTCTCTGAGAAAGAATCCCCCTAACTCCAGTGAGAATATCACAGTGGTAATTGACACTCAGGAGAAGAAGCCAGTGACACCCTTCCTCCCATTCATCCTTTGTCTTTGTCTTAAAAGCTGATGACAGTATAGGGATTTGTTTTTCTTTTTTCTTCTTTTCCTTGGCAGCAAGTAAAAGTAAATCCAGATGTGGACACTTTATGCAACTGCAGGACTGTGAATGTTTTTTGCTACCCCAAGTGATACATTGTATACATTGAGAATGTTTTTACAATTTGGAAAGAATACATATGAAAGGGAAAGACATGGCTACCTAACTCTCCCTTCCTCTCCTGACCTCCCCCTCTAGAGGCTACAAACCAGGGGGTTGGCGGAGGTGGGCGGCGTGAGCTGAAGTCAGTTCCCTTCATCAGCTACCTGTCGGCATTGCAGAAGAGCCAGCTGTTGTCTGACGACATGGTAAATGGCGTGGAGATCCGCTGTGAGGAGAAGGGAAGCTGTCCAGCTGGCTGCCACCTGTGCCATCACCAGGCCGTGATGGGAGGAGTGTCAGGGAGAGGCCGCACCGGTAACAGCAGGAGTGGAGAGCAGCCTTCCCCCATCCCTGTGCTGCTGGAAGTCAGCCGCGTGGTGCCCCTCTACAGCCTGGTCCAAGACAACGTCACCAAAGAGGTGAGAAAGCAGCATGGGGGTTGGAAATCGTGTGTGTGCGCATATAGATGTGTTTATAGAAGGAGAGGAAGAGGCTCAAAAAGTTAACTGTAAAACCAGAGAATGACAAAGAGAATCAAGTCAAGAGATGTGATGCATCCACATACCCACTGGAGTTGGAAGAAAAAAGCTAATTTTTAATAAAAAAACAAACAAGAAAACACATGAAGGAATTAAGTTTATTATAACATCAAAAGTATTTCTGAATTAGAGGAATATAAATCTACATATTGTCATTGAAGCCTGGATCTCTTATAAATTCTGGAGTATTAATTTATACAGATATAAACTATGCCAATTTATTATTAGACCAATTACAGTTGGTTGGCATGTGATTATACTACCACTTCTGCAAACACAAGTTTATTGTAAATGTGAGGCAAATGAACACATATGTTGTGCTGCCCTGTGACAAAAGGTGCAATAGCGTAGGAGGAATATGTAAATTGTTCAGTGTGTTTTACTTATAGACAATCTCATTCCATGTGGTGGTGGCTTAATCCTTTTATACTGTACATATCCATTGTCCTGAAGTGTTTTAACTGAGTCAGTTGTAATAAATCACCTCTAGGTGGCATTAGTTGGTTAGCTTTGAACACTGGAAATGAGCACTGTAATACGGAGGGCATAAAAAGATGACATCATGTTTTTCTCCTCTTGTGGGGAAGTCAATGTGTATATGTGTGAGATTTATACGTGTGTATGTGTCTAAACAAGCATACACAGCTGAATGTAATATTAGCCTAATGGCCACATGTTGTGTTTATGATTTATCCTGTATGAAAAGTCTTTGGATGTTTGTGCAGTGACAAGTTAATCATATCTGAGTTTACCACGTTTTGCTCTGTTTGGGCTTCGTCTTGACATTGTCTTGCTACCTGACATCCGTTACATGTCTTCTCTGTGCGTGTGCAAGCCAACGCAGATCTGTGTGCAGGTGACTCACACACACACACACACACTCACACACACACACACGCACACACATATGTGCAGTCACACACACATACACACAACAAAGCCCCCTTGTACGTGCTGCCCATAACAAGCACCACAGCCCCAAAGAAAAGAAGCCACAATCAATATCAGACGATCCCTAGTGGGCCTCATCGATAGCTAAATGTGAGGAGGAGCAAAATGTCTCTTTTCCCTCTCTTCCAAACACCTTGCTATCCATCCTTCTCTCTCCCCCTACCCAACCCCTGACCTTCTGGGAATGTAGAGAGTGAGATGTATGAGGAAGAGAAGAAGGGGTAGACTGCAGTGGATATCTCTGGCAAGCCCTTCTGAGGTAGCTTGAGGCAGGATTATTAGCTTCTTATTAATGTCATCGACCTCTTGAGAGGGAGGGGAGTCCATCACTCTGCTCCCCTTTTTTTCTCTTTCTCTTCTTCTCTTGGCCGTAACTGCTGCTGCTAGTCTGGAAGGCACATACGTATATTGCATTAGAGACGAACAACACAACAACCTACACACACACACACACACACACACACACACACACACACACACACACGCACACGCACACACATAGAGCTGCTCATTCTCTCTTTTTCTTGGTGTGTGTGTCTTTGCTTGAGACTATCTTTCTACTTGGCTGGGTCTATCTGAGAAGACAGCTGCCATGTTGAAAAAGCTTTCTCAGAGATGAAGTTGCCTTAAACTCCCTAAAGACATCAAAATAGAGGCTTAGTTGTCCAGATTATGATTAGATGTACTGAGGTCATACAGTACCTATATGTGTATAACTATTTGTATGAATGGGTCTGTGTATGACCAATACCAGGTTTGCATGGACTTGTCTTTCTTTGGCCCCCTTCCTCCTCCTCCTTTCTCTGCTACTTGCATCTTTCATTGGCCGCTGCCTGGCTGCCTGACTGTTTGACAGGACATGTCATGTCCGTTTCACATCAATCTCCTCATTATTAAGCCAGAAGGGGATTTGGTTACAATGTGAAAATACCCCTTCTTCGAAAAGACCACCACCAGGACTACAAAGACACAGAATGAAACAGTAGAAATAGCTTGCTCTTTGTGGCTTTGTCAAAGAGGTGAATGGGGAATAAAGTATTTATTTTTACATGTACCCAGTACTGACATTACCAATGACTAGTTAAACATTTGGGGAAAACCTATACCTGAAAGACAGGTATATCCATATTGGCTGATAGGATTGGAGTATTTCCTAAAAACATGTGAAATGGTTGGTATACCTAAGTAGAGCAAATTTATCTATCCATGTTGGTAGTTCTATTTTGAAGAGTTCAGATTTTAAGATGTCTGTTCCTGATATATTAGCCTCCACCTGAATATAATGAAGGTTTAGTTATCCTTAGTCGGTGGAGCTCACAGCATTGAAACGTGACATTTAAAAAATAAAACCGCAAAATTGCTCTCCACAAACGATGCCCCTTGTAGATTATCCACAGGCCTCACTGTCCAACAGCTGCTAAAGGAAGAATGTCCAATGAAAAGTGCTTATAGTGGGGTCTGTGGTAGTAGAGAGTAGTGAGAGTCATGGGGACACTTTTTCTGAAAAAACATGTTTTAAGTTTTTAAGTGATATGTTTCTATTTTCTATTAACACAACGAATAAAATGCCATTCACCTCTATTGTAATTTTATGGATTGTTATTTTATCCCAAAACTTTAGCAAACAAGCAGAAATATGTGCATGGCTAAATAGTGGGGTGCATATGAGATATTTTTTTTAAGTTGGAAGTTTACTCCCTCACTGTCTTGGTATTAATTACCTTTTAATTTGCTCTGTTCCTGGGATTGGCTTGCTTTAAACCTGGTCTTGACTTGAATTCAACTGGAACCAGTCTTGGAATTGGCTTGGACTTCGACTAAGGTGGTCTTGCTTACAGGCCTGGTGTGTGCATGCAAATACACACACAGATACTCCCCTGTTTTAGTGCCAGAAAAAAAAATACCTCAGTGGATAAATAAATAAGCTAACGCCTATGGAGCTTGCCAGTGGTCCTATGTTCTGTGATGCTGTGACTGAATTATGGCAAACCTTTTGAACAAATTGGTTGTGAGTCTAATGGGTCAGAATGCTTTATATCTTGCAGAGTAGCCGCTGTCATGCTGTCATTGTAACGCACTTCTGCAGCCCCTCCCAGGGGTGTGTCGAGAACATTTTCAGTGTGGGCAGGAGGGGACACAGAAGCAAAAGAGCAACAGCATATTTGCACCGAAACAAAATAGGTAGCAGCATTACCCACAAGAACAGGGCCATTTGCAATGGGTGGGGGGAGCTTGCTTTAGGGGACCTTCTTAACCATGACAATATGCAGATTGAACAATGCAAAGTGTGTCTAGTTTCCCATTAACTTGCAACTAGCATTTTTTCATTAGAGTAATTTAAGAATAGAAAGAAAAACATTCAAAAAGCAACACACTTTGAATGTAGGGCAATAGTCTGCTGCACAGATAAATCAAGCAGGTCTTATAATCTAATGCACACATCAGAAGGAACAAATGCAAATTTTTATCCCAGGAACATCACTTCAGTACCAAGGAGAGCGCACACTCCTATATAATATTAAACAGATTCATATAAACTCTCTATGGCCAGTACATACTACTCTCAGCTGCCAGTTTATTAGGTACACCACGCTAAAACTAATGCAGTCTAATTCAATACATTCTATCCTCGTGAAGGTTATAATGTTCAGTGTTGTTGAAACTGTTTTAGAGAGGCATTGTTTCAACTATATTGTCATTTTGGAAAATGTAGTTTGTGTTGCTGTTGAAAAGTATTGCATTATACAGAGAAGTGTTTCTGTTATTTAACCTACCCTCATTGATATAAATGGTGTGAACAGAATAATTGAAACACCTGCCAGAATAACTCCATATTATAACTTTCCTGATGGTAGGATGAATTGCAGGGATGTTTTATTAGTTGGTGCACCTGATAAACTGGCAACTAAGTAGTATGTTGTAGCCAACAGTTAGTCCACAAAGTACTAATTACATCAGTGGTAGTTTAACAACCAATTTGACCACACTGACACTAAATCCCTTTTTCCTATCACAAAGAAAGACCTAATCAAAACAGCCCCCTGACAAGGAGTGGATCAAAGGCAGCATTGACAATTATCCTAATGAGATAGCACACTAGCAAACAAGTCAATGTACTTTGCTGAAAAGGTCGAAATAGCTTAGACCATCCTCAGACAGAGTTGGCACACATAAAAACAATACCTTCTGTTTGAAGGTCCTCCAGTGACATGGAGGGTTCAACTTCTGGGTGAACCAACCCTCCAGCCACCTCCAGTGTCCAATTTCCTGGAAGTACTACTTCTGATAAGGTTCCTAGAAGCAGCCTATTGGTTCCTTTGTTAACATCATTAGCACTGAATGATGGAAAAGGCTACTTAAAGTTATTCACGGGGGCGCACACACACACACACACACACACACACACACACACACACACACACACACACACACACACACACACACACACACACACACACACACATACACACAAAGACATACACACAAAGACATACACTTAGGTCACAATTGATGGTGTCCTGTGCGTACTGACTAAGACTCTTTACCACCACTGGTGATCATCTTATAAATCAATACTGTGGGCCAGCTGGCCAGTGTTTTTGTGTATTAGCCTCTGAAGACGGACAGTAATATGGTCAGTTTAGACTAGACAAACAGATTAATACATTAAAGAGGTCACAATGGCCCTTCTTTGTCTTCTTGTAAGTCACGACTGGCTTCTTCGAAAGTGAAAGGTCCAAATAGTATTTTGGTGCCAGTGAGTCTGCAGGGTCTAGAGATGATGTAAAAGCTTGGAATTTGCGGCTGGAGTTGTTGCTGATGCTCAGTGTCCTTGCTTTGCTGGTCTTGTCTTCTATAAGCAGGGGGTGATTACATTACAGCTCAATTTGTTCAGTATCGATAAGGTCAGTGGAGATGAATTGTGGCATATTTGTGAAACGGTGGAAACATGTGTTATTGTAACCATAGCGGTATCGCCAGTTCCTGAAAGCAAATCTGTCATGGCCACACAAAAACTGCCTTACACTGTTACAGTCAATGCTCAGATAGGACAATCTTTGTAAAAACACTTTTATAATATAAAGCATAATGGATAAGGTTTGTTTCTTAGCTCTATCTGGCCATCACAGAATGTATATGGATCTATAGTGTTCTGGGAAATGCATGATCTGTGGTTAATCCATACAGTATAGGGTATCCTAGCTATGACTTATCTCTGCATTGAACACAGAAGTACTCTTTCCTGAGCCTCTCAATCTGTCTGTTTTTTTAATTGCACCAGCCGGACATATTGCTGTCTTCACAGCCACCCACTTGACATATTATCACTTTTTCTTGCTTTTCTCTAAATCCTCATCTCTGCTTTACCTCCTGTGCCCCCCACCCAACCCCCCACCGTATTCTCTAAACCACAATTAGATTCCCTGTTTACCCAGTGGAGACTGGCTTGCATTACTCTTCAAACATAAACATGCCGGTAATCACTTTGTCTATTTTTCACATGTGCAGCCATGCAATCAAGCGTGCAGACACATATGGGGTTTTTCTAGGAATCTGGTGGTGGTAAACGCATGGCGGTCCTGTGGTCTTTCTCTCTTTTGCCCCTAGCAGCGGAGGTTATTTCTCCTTTCTCATATTTGTCTAGTCTGTGTGCGTGCTTAGACCTTGAGTCCATGTTTTTCTTGTTGCCTTTTTCTGTGGCCTGCTTCCTATTGACATGAGGTGGCAAGACCCCTGCTGCTGTTGTTTTCTGGCAGCAGTTAGCCACATGGGTTCAGGCAAGGGGGGGAGAAATGTAATTACCTTTTTCCCCTTTTTGGTTTTCCAGGGGGTTATTATATGGCCATTGATTAGAGTGCTTTCCTACCCCCTATAATAATTGCTCATTCAGCACGCTCATTTAGAGGGGCTTGTATTGGAGGATAAAAAATGGGAATGCCTTCACTGCTGAAGGATCCTGATCCTGTCCCACAAGCTTTGAGATTTGGGAGTCTCCTTTTTTCACACCCTTGTTACTCTTTTCTGTTTATTTCCTCTGGTTTCTCCAGCCTCTTTTTTCCCCCACTCTTTCTTACTCTGCTGCTCATTTAGGTCACTTTCACTCTCAAGATCCTATGCCATGAATGAAAGCAAGTGGTATTGGAAGAAGTCAGTTCCCATGAAAGACTGTTGAGCCTCCTTTACAGCTAACAATGCTGTGTTGTGGAAATGCTAACATCAGCTTCTGAGTGCATACCCTGACTCTTTTGTGGCCAAGCAGTCTTCCTTTCTGGTCAGGACTATGCCCAAAGTCATCTCAAATGTCACTCCCATTAATCAACACACTGCAGATGCACTTCACTCTGTCTGTGTATATATGCATGTTATGCATGTTCCCACGTGTACAAAGATGGACATTAAGATGTGTGTGGTCTCATCAGTTCCTTTTGCTTTCGGATAAGTAAATGCCATGGCGTATTAGAACAAAGGAGTGGCTTCTCTCCGCTTTTTTTTTGATGCCTGGTACCCAGTGATAATGTTTCTGCATGTGTCCTATTTGTGTGACCATGATCAAGCACATCTCCAAAGTCTGAATGAGGCAGCACTGCCAAGCAGTTAGAGCCCATAAATAACTGAGTGCTCCATTGATCCATAGTGTGACAGGGGGAGCCACAGTGCTTGCGAACTCCCTTGAACTCACTCTCTATCATGCCTGTGGCTTTAGGGAAAGCCCTGACATTATACTTTATTGCTTTGACGGTTATATTGGCATTTTGCTGCCTTTTAGAGGATGACCGAGCTTCTGCCTTAGATTTTTCTTTCACCCGTTAATGAAGCAGCACAAGGAGATGTTAGGAGATGATGTCATCTCCTAGCAACCCCTCACCTCCGCTCCTCCCATCCCTCTACCCTATCTCCTTCACAGACAGGCTGACATCGACACAGACAGAACCACACACAAACATCACATAGAATGGAGGAGGTGGGGAGTGTCACAGCTTTCACACCTCCGTCATAAAAGTCTCAGTACATCTATGATATCACAGTGTAAGCTTGTCAATGTTAGTGAGATGTTCCTGCCTTCCGGTAATTGGAACGGTGGTATGAAAAGGTCACTCTGTGTATATGTGTGTGGGTGTGTGCGTGTGCACCTGTACTTCTATCTTTGTTAGACCTGTTTTGAAGTTCTAGATATTCAGAGATAGGACATTCTGGACAGTCCTCATCCCTCCATCATGGTAAGGTCGAGGTTTGATACATTAGTGTTGATGGTTAATTTTAAGGGATGAAGGGAAGAAAATGAATTTAGTCAATGGGGAGTCGTCATATGGACAGAAGTACAAGGAGGTGTGTGTGCTGAGATATGGAGAGCACTGGTGAAGAAGGTGGTCATGGGTGGGGGTGGGGTAAGCATAGATGGACTGGGAGCGCATGTTCTGAGAGATAATTGCATTTCTTTCACCTGTTGCCCTTTACAGGCCTTCAAGAGTGCTACAATGAGCTCATACTGGTGTGCTGGAAAGGGCGATGTCATTGATAACTGGTGTCGCTGTGACCTGAGTGCCTTCAGCAAAGATGGCCTGCCTAACTGCAGTCCCCTCAGGCAGCCAATGTAAGTGTGAGGTGACACCGTGACACCTAGGAATTCTTGCACAAGATGCACCGATGCATCGCAGGCACACTCAAAAAGCACATGGGCATGCACACACATACCTGTCTCCACTGACTCCTGGTATACTTGAGAAAATTGTAGACACAAGCACAGTCCCAAGTTCTAATAGCTGTCAGTCAGCCCTTACACCCCTCTGAACAGAGCATGCTTTCATTCAAGGTGTCCTTATAAGACTCTTGAGTCATCCACCCCAGCTAGAACTTTTAAAGAGAAACAGGAAGTTGAAAGGGCAAGAATTCAGATGATAAGGCTACAATAAAATAATTTAATTACAGAATGAAAATAAAATATGCCTATTAGTATATTATATTCCAGAGTGAATGAGGCACAACCTTATTGCTGTAACAAATTTGATGGCAGAGATGCAAGCCAATCTAAGCCAATTTTTCAAATGTTTTGATTTTGGACCAATTAAATTTAAATCTCTACCTTTGTCCACATTTAAACAACACTAAAGATGATAGTACAACAAAGGGACATTAACACAAATAATAGTACTAACAACATGGTTAGATTTCAGTGGAATTGTCAATTGGACAGGTGTTACCTATCAATTAGACAAACTCTAACATACAGACTGGATATAATACATTTAATGAATATAAATGGAATAAAAATTATTTACTATTATATACTCATTATACTCATACTCATTTTGGGGTGTTTGTGAAAAAAAAATCTATTCCTCATTTTACAGTTTATTTTGTAATGATTGTGCAAGGGAAAAAATATTTGTGGGCTAGTGTGCATGAGGCTATTTCTCAATTCCAACTGTGGCCACCACGTCAAAATTGCCTCCCAGTCCAACACTGTTACTGTTGACTTGAAGACACAGTGTTACAATACATACAATTCTACAAAAATTGGGCAAACTCCATATGCTGATAAATAATATGTAATATCATAAAAAAAACTCCACAAAATCCAAAAACCTTGTGCAGAGATTGGTCTTAAAGGTTAACTACCGTTTTTTTCAACCTGGAGTTGGCAGCGGCGAAACAATGTAAGTTAATAGGTTAATTGTCCATCTTGTACATTTACCTTCAGAAAAGTGATTGTTTTGCCACTGACAGGCTCAGATTAATATTCTGACAAAATTATGGAAAGGATTTCTAAGGAGGTCGACCTTTCTGTTAAAGAGTAATATCCTTTTTTTTAAACATAAAATCATCCGCAAAATTGCGTTCGGTGGGTTTAGTGAACACAACATTTCCATGTAAATAAACAGTAATTTTAGCATCATAAAATACACTTCGACATACAGTCGAGAGAAACAAAATAAAACTATGAAAAGTCGTTTTGGGTTATCTTTCTGCTTTTCCAACCATCACAACTCTAGTTTTGGTTGAAATAAACACATATTTAACAAATTCACATGTGAATATATGTTGGCTCTATACACGCTAAAAATATTGCTTTTTTAGGTGGAGTCCGGTGGGTTTAGCGCTAGCAACTTCAGAGCTGTTTCTGGTTAAACAGAAAGGTCTCAAATAGGTTTTAAAGGTCTATCTCTGAAGGGATCCTTTCCATAATGTTGTCAGACACTTAATAATTAATTAATCCGAGCACTTTTGTGAAGGTAAATACAAGCTAGACAATTGCCCTTTTAACTTACATTGTAGCTTGTTTCACTGCTGCCGACTGCAGCAATCTCTCTTAATACTGGACCAGTTTCAAGGACTGTTATTCCCATCAGTCACTTAGACACAAAGACATAGGAAAATAATGTCCAGGTTGAAAAAAACGGTAGTTACCCTTTAACCCTTTAGCAATTATTTACCAAAAATATGTTGCACAAGTATTGCACAAGTAGTTTGAAATGCTTTTATGGTGGTTTTGGTATTGTTTTGTTTGTGGAATGTGGTTGTGGAATTGGAGAGGACGGGATTGGTGCCACAACCTGAGTTTTGGTCAGGCTTTCCCTGGGCCCATGCTTGCTGGCACGAGAGAATCAGTGAAGAGTTGCTACAGCAGCCAAATCTCCAACTCTGGCTAGCTGGAGTCTAAGGCCAGTAAAAACCTGCAGTACTTATTATTGTCTGTGAGGATAAAACCGATTGGCATGCTTTTTATGAAAGAGGGATAACCTACCTCTCTCAGCCATTGTCAAAGACACAGCTGCAGGGCAAAATGGTAATATTGGTCTTTTATCTCTTTTGAAGGATTTACGAGGAAAAACTGCACAGGGAACACTTCTGGAGAACAGGTGGCATCGGAATGCTGTTTTGTTCAAAGCTGCTGTTTGCCATCCTGTTGTCCAGTGAGATACTGTATATGTAGATGTGTGACAGTCTCTACTTTAACATAACAATGACCACATGGGATTCCTACTTATCCATGGGTTTAGGGCCATATTTTGCACACACAGTTTAATTTAAAATTCCAAATGAGGGCAACAAACATTTGTGGTAACCTTTTGATCTCATTGTTGATATTTATTTTATTTCCATGTGTTAAACCTTGTGCTCTCTATGTTGCATGCATCAGTTTGCGCCTAGCCCCTTACCTGGAGCCCTCAAGCACAATGGTGGCCCTGGAGTGGATGGATGTGGAGCCTCTGATTGGCTGCAAAGTTTCCGACTACATCATCCAGCATAAACGAGTGGAGGATCCTTCGGAGGCCGAGGTCTACACAGGTAAAAAAACTCACCAACAAGCCTGAGCCTGAGTACTTTTTGTATCTGTATATATCTGAATACTATGATATGAAGTGAGCTTGTCTGTTGGCTTGTTAATCATCAGACAGTTTTATAAAGACGTCTTTTTTTTTTGTGTTTGGAACTTCCTCCTTCATGCCACGAAAATGCACACTCACATTTATAAAAACATACAAATAGTTACACACAAAAATACAAGTACTGAGAAAGAGAATCATTTCTGTATGTTTATCATTTTGGTTGTTTCATTAGCTCTTTTGGGTGACAGCGGTTAGCACCACATATGGGTTTCCCTCCACTGTCCACAGATGTTGCAATTAGGTGGATTAGAGGCTTTACAATATATTGTCTGTTTGTCCTGTGATAGCCTTGTGACTAGCTGAATTAGGGAAAGTTTCACAGCATGTTTTAACTGCAAATAGAAAGAAAATTACATCATTCACAATGTTTAAATCAAGCACAAAATTACAGGGGTTGATAACTAAGATATTTGATGAGTTGATAGAAGGAGTTGAAGTTACAATTTAAGGGAATGAGGTTAAAGTTTTGGTCTGGATACAGAACAGAAGGAAGGGCTTAGACTGAAGATATGATAAGATGACGTAGGGCAATTTATCAAGTGCCATAAATGGTGCTGACCATTGTGCCGTAGGGCTAGAGAAGTGGTCATGGTTGTGACGAGGGGCTGGGGTGAGTCAGAGGAAGGGTGATAGGAAGGAATTTAATAATATTGGAGAAACGAGGTGGTCTGGAAGAAGCCGGTTTTAGTCATTGGGAACTATGGACAGGCCATCCATCACCCCTGGGAGGAGTGCTGATGAAGCGTAGGCACCAGCAAGCGAGGAGAGGGTACAGACAGCTAGACACAAGCATGCTGCTGGCAGAGGTGAGGTAGGCAAGGGCAGATGGTGTGGGTGACTCACTCTGCTATGTGCCAGTCACCACTATAAATCATGTAACAGACAGTATGATACAGATTGGAAGATCTAGCATATATCTAACTTAGTTGAGTGCATTGATATGTGTGTGTTTATGACGCTCTTAGAGAGGAGTAGATTATGTTAATTTGCAGGAGACTCTGGCAGGGCCGGTTCTAGCCCTTTGGTTGCCCTAGGCGAGATTGAGTTTTGCGCCCGTCTCACATTGCCAGATCTCCACAGCGCTGTGTCAGCGATAGAGTAGCAATGTATGTTTATTTTAGTTTATTTAGGTATAATCATAACTGGTCTGGCAACCCAAAGGCCAGTTTTTTATTTCCAGATTTGTGTGCATGGTAACTTATGATGGGGGGTCTGGGGGTCCTCCCCCTGAAAATTTTGAGCATTAAGTACTTCATTTCCTGCATTGTGGTGAATATATATGCATTTATTTATTTATTTTTTACCTTTTTCTGAATCAATTTATGCTGGAAATATATTTATCTAAAGGGAAACATAGATTACAATCCAAATATAAAAACATAATGGAATATTTTGCAGTAAGGCTCTCAGGCATTCTGTATTGCTTTCATCTATTTATTCTCCTTTGGATCGATGTTTCTAATTATATCTGAGTCAGCACACATGTAGCCTAGGCATCATTTACTCTTCCCACTCTTGCTTCTTTTGTTGAGGAAGTAACCTCCTTAAATGTGCGTATTAAAATGATTCACCTGAATGATACATTAATTAATTTTAATGAATTAATAAACCCCTGGACTGTAATATTTCAGATGTGTTTGAGCAAGATTTCTGCTCATGTTCAAAACTTTGTGCACATTCAAAATACAGTAGGCTATATCTCATCTGTGTTCTCTGAGATTTGGAGGAGTTGTGATATTGTGAGAAAAATAAAGTGATAATGCAATAGGCTTTTACAAGAATAAAGTCACTATTTTTCAGAAAATAATTCACCTGCACCATAGTCTGCTGTGCATTATGTGATTGCTCTGCTGAGACGGTAGATGTCAGACCTCCTGACAGACACAGAGACCTGTTTGGGTCTGTGGTCTCTGAATGAGATAGTTTAGGGAAGTCGCTGCTCTACATCGGAGGTGGAAACTCAAAACTACGCAGAAATAGGGCACATTAGCATGCCCAAAGCAGAGCGCGTCCATTATAAACACGGAAGGCGCGCTGCAGCAGCTCCGTGTCTGTGCCGCTGTAAGAGTGGACACTAAGCGACGCACAGGTCTGCTTCAGAGCTCCGTGTGTTTGAGTCTGACCCAGAGACTGGAAAAGTGGCTGAAAGGTTGACAAGTAAACGTGTGGCTGAGGGGGCGCCCTAGGATGATCATGTTAAATAAACACGTTTTATGACGCTTGTCATTCATAATTCTATTATTAATGGTAAGTAGATCTAAGGGCGACACGGCGCCCCCAACACTTTTGACGCCCTAGGCAATCGCCTAGGTCGCCTATAGCAATCGCCGACCCTGAACTCTGGCAGAGTATAGGTTCTTCTTCAGTGGAAACATCATGTATTATGAACTGTTTAGGCATACACATATGGATAGCTCCCACTTCCAATGTGAATACTGAAAACTGCAGCTACTCAAAACCCTCATTGTTCTCCAAAAAGGGGGGAAAAGATTACTGATACAAACTTGGAAGGTATTGCAGGGATCAATTTATGAAATAATAGGGGCCTCTCAAAATGATGAAATTTTGTTCTCTGGGCTCAGCAAATAAAGGCCATAATGTCATTTTCTCACACTTACTCTGACTTATTTTGAAATTATTATGATTTGTACTCCCTGCATCCACTGCTGGCTTTTCATTTAAGGACCATCTTTAAGGCACTTACAAGGAAAATAGAAGTCTGTATAATAAAATCCTAAACTGAGATAAATAAGAAGTCCAGTTTAGCCCTGCTCACCTTGTGGATACAAAGTAACAAACTCATCTAATGCTC
This sequence comes from Perca flavescens, assembly GCF_004354835.1. Classification (NCBI taxonomy): domain Eukaryota; kingdom Metazoa; phylum Chordata; class Actinopteri; order Perciformes; family Percidae; genus Perca; species Perca flavescens. The sequence continues at coordinate 19,560,959 of NC_041346.1, read as the reverse complement.
TTAAACTCAGTCATTCCTTGATGCTTTTTTCTCAGCAGTGCTCTTCTTGACTTTCACACACACACACACACACACTCACATTCCCCTGAATGTTAAAGCTGCCAGTGAAACAAGTCTTATAATCATTGGCCACTGAGGAGCTCTTATGGAGCAGTTTGGGGATAAATACTTTGCCTGAGGGCATCTTGGTGGTTTTTGTGTTTCTCCTTCATTTTCCCTGTTTATATTTTCCAAGACTGTGTGATGATTTGAAGCAGTGAGCTTGCAGTCAAGCCTTCTTCTCCAACATCTAAGGGTAGGTACACACTAAAGGATTATTCGGCTGATTTACAGTAAACTGTATTTGACAATCTAGGCAATCATAGGGAAAAACCCTGATCCATAGCTTAGTCGGGGCTGATATTTGGCAATACAGAGCAGTGTAAGGTGTTCAGATTAGATTTTAAAGAGAGAATATTATGGAAAACAAGACATTTTTATGTGATCGAATTGCACCATTTTAACAACTCATGAACTACCCCAGTTGGATGTCAGACAAGATTGAGCAGTGCCAGCAGTGCTCACAGCTAATCACAGTAGTACGTTTTGAATACACTACAAACAACATTTTTATTTCCTTTCAGAGCTCAATCTGGAGCATTCAGTAGTCTAGCCTAGAATGAAAGAGGAAAATATAAAATTAGCAAAAAAAGCTGAGTAAATATTTAAATTTTATTTAAAAAAGGAAAATATTTGGGCAGGCCAGGTTAAAAAGAGATGCCTTGGCTGTAATATGTTGTGGGCCAAAAAAGTACAAAAGAAAGTGGACATTGCCACTGAAATCAGAAGGCAGATGAGACACAGATCATGAACATGGTGTGATGGAGAGATGGGACTTTGACCATCAGCGATACCATAAGTAGTAAGGGCACCTGCATCCACGGGATGGGATTCTGCCACGCCGACATCCAAAGAAGCTGAGGCTGCATTCACATCTATTGCCTAGTTGAAACACTGCTTCTGGCTGGTGTCTGAGAGAGAGGAAAGATAAACAGACAGCCACACACAGACACTCAGCCATGCTGAGCATGAGTCACACACACAGAGTGCACACATTCAGACGTGTACACTCATACAGATGGCAGACAGAGAGTGAGTGTGGAGATGCACATACTTGGATGCAGCTCTCACTAGGTTCTGAAAGCCATGTTTCGATGTCAGAGCTGTCTAGACTAGGATAGGAGATGATACTGTATCCCTCCTGAGATAGATATTGTCAAGGTCATTTGACAATGAGAATAAATCGGTCTTGTTTTTTTTCTTCTAATTCATCTAACTGGGAGAACACTCTGTGCTACCTGCTTTTATACTGCCTTGTTTTGTTTCAGGGCTAATCAAGCAGTCTTATTAAAAATGGATTACAGGTCAACTTCAATGGGGAATGTGTTATCAATTAAAGTTGTGTCTGCATATTTTTTATTGGGGTATGTGCACATATTCAATTCAATTTTATTTATAGTATCAAATCATAACAGAGTTATCTCGAGACACTTTACAGATAGAGTAGGTCTAGACCACACTCTATAATTTACAAAGCCCCAATAATTACAGTAATTCCTTCAAGAGCAAGCATTAGCAGTGGCTATTGCGACAGTGGCGAGGAAAAACTCCCTTTTAAGAAGAAACCTCGGCAGACCCAGACTCTTGGTAGGCGGTGTCTGATGGGGCCGGTTGGGGGTGTGATGGCGATAATAGTCGCATTAAAGATAGTGGAACAGTGACTTTGAAGGTAGTCGTTGTAGTTCATGTCACAGCTGGACATTGCGGGATGAAACGTGGCGCTGCAGAGCACTGGTGGGTGCAGCAGACGCAGCAGGACGCGGCCGGGCGTTTGAAGGGAATCGCAGAGCCTTGCTCTGCGAAGAAGAAACATAAGGACTCCGGGGAGTAAACTCCCCAGAGCTAGGTTAGTAACAAGCAGTTCTGGGACAGGATGCATACAAAAGGAAACAAATGAAAACATTGATGAGAGGCTGTACTGGCCCGCCTCCCTCTACTCTCACTTTATTATTGAATATATCATCAATAAATCTGATGACTACGAAGAGAAGCAGGTGGGCCGGGTTAGGCGGACGCTGCAACTCCTCACTTCTTAACTATAAGCTTAATCATTTCAGTTTATTCTTAAATGAGGTGACGGTGTCTGCCCCCCTAACCCAGACTAGGAGCTGGTTCCACAGGAAAGGAGCCTGTTAGCTGAAGGCTCTGGCTCCCAGTCTACTTTTAGAGACTCTAGGAACCACCAGTAACTCTGCATTCTGGGAGCGCAGTGCTCTAGTAGGACAATAAGGTACTAGGAGCTGTTCTAGATAGGATGGTGCTTGACCATTTAGGGCTTTGTAGGTCAGGAGAAGGACTTTAAAGTCAATCCTGAATTTCACAGGAAGCCAATGCAGAGTAGCTAAAACAGGAGAAATATGATCTCTTTTCTTAGTTCTCGTCAGAACACGTGCTGCAGCATTCTGGATCAGCTGGAAAGTCTTAAGGGACTTATTTGAGCAACCTGACAGTATGGAATTACAATAGTCCAGCCTGGAAGTAACGAATGCATGGACTAGTTTTTCAGCATTGTTTTGAGACAGGATATTCCTAATTTTGGCAATGTTACGAAGATGAAAAAAGGCTGTTCTCAATGATAGTTTTAGATGGGCGTTAAAGGATATATCCTGATCAAAAATAACTCCTAGATTTCTGACAGTAGTGCTGGAGGCCAGGACAACACCATCCAGAGTAGCTATATCTTTAGATAATGAAGTTCAGAGGTGTTTAGGGCCCAGCACAATAACTTCAGTTTTGTTACAGTTTAACATCAGAAAATTATAGGTCATCCAGGATTTTATATCTTTAATACATGCTTGAAGTTTAGCTAACTGACTTGTTTCGTTTGGTTTGATTGATAAGTATAATTGGGTGTCATCCGCATAGCAGTGATAGTTAATTGAGTGTTTCCTAATGATATTACCAAGAGGAAGCATATATAAGGAGAATAAAATTGGTCCAAGCACTGAGCCTTGTGGAACGCCATGTTTAACTTTCGCGTACTTAGAGGATTTATCATTAACATTAACAAATTGAGATCGATCAGAGAAATAAGACTTAAACCAGCTTATTGCAATTCCTTTAATTCCGACTAAGTGTTCTAATGTCTGTAACAGGATTGTATGGTCAATAGTGTCAAAAGCACTACTAAGATCTAGTAAAACAAGTATGGAGAAAAGTCCTTTGTCTGCAGCAGTTAGAACATCGTTACTAATTTTCACCAGTGCTGTCTCTGTGCTATGATTCTTTCTAAATCCTGATTGAAAGTCTTCAAATAAGCTGTTGCTATGGAGAAAATCACATAACTGATTAGCAACTACTTTCTCAAGGATCTTGGAGAGAAAGGGAAAGTTAGAAATAGGTCTATAGTTTGCTAAGACCTCAGGATCGAGGGTGGGTTTTTTTCAGAAGAGGTTTTATCACTCACTTTAAATGACTGCGGTACATGACCTGTTAATAGAGACATATTGATCATATCTAGTAGAGAGGTGTTAACCACGGGTAATGCTTCTTTGAGTAGCCTCGTTGCGATGGGGTCTAAGAGACAGGTAGATGGCTTTGCTGAAGATACCTTTACCATTAGTTGTTGAAGGTCTATAGGATAAAAACAGTCTAAGTATATGTCAGGTCTAGTCGTTCTTTCTAGCAGTCCTGCGTTGAAAGTCATCACTACTCAGAGCTAGAGGAATAGATGGCTCAGTAGAGCTGTGACTATCTGTCAGCCTGGCTACAGTGCTGAAAAGAAACCTTGGGTTGTTCTTGTTTTCTTCTATTAATGATGCGTATGTAATCAAAACTTCTAGTTTAGTGGCATCAAAATGCCCAAGTTTAGCCAAATAAGAATATAAAGATATACCACATGTGTTAATGGTTGTATACAGTATGGGAATGTATCTTTGCTTATTCATTTGATAACTTGAGACCTTAAAACTCCCTACAACATCAGCAGCATAAGGTTCATTCACAAATGTCATCACCACTGTGGCCATACATTGTTTTTTAAAACCTCCAAATCCCCCATTGTCATTTCCAGTTATCACTGCATATGAGTTGTATCTGTTTTGGAATGCAGTGAGCATTTTCACAAGCTGGGTGAGAGTTTTATCCATGTTAATAAGCAGATTCAAATGACGTAATATGCCAACCTTTTGGCTCGGGTTTTTCATCCGTACCAGCTTCCTGCATGAATGGATGCAATCATAGGGTCCTTGAAAATCATCAGTGAATGGTAGCTTCTTCTAAGCTAATATCCATAAATGTTGCTAATGTGACTCCCTCTTGCTTTATGTAAATTATAGAAATGATATTGTGCCTTTGCTCATAACATGGAGCTGCACATTTTCATTCAGTAGGCATCAGTGCTGAGTGGAGAAGTTATGTAGAAGTTTGAGTGTGTTTTTTGGAGCTGCCTTCTTAAGTTATAACCTCTCCATCATTATAGTGAATGGTGTGTGGATCAATCATGTTTGTTCACTGACTGTTTCTAATGCTGCCTAGGCATCTCCTTGCAATTTGTCAATTGCTTGCTCATTGTACTTTGGCTTGTATCACAAATGCATCATCATTCATTACATCACAATCATATTTGGCTGTAAGCCGAAAAGGACATTATGCACACATAGGCCAGGACAGGTTGACTTCAACTTGTGTCTAAATAATGACCTGAAAGTGAAAGCAAGGAGCAAAATAAATTTAGATAATTAAGAAGAGGTTAACGTGTCAAGATCTCATCCTCTTTTTTTTTTCCACCAGCATTGCTTCCTGGAACGTTTCCAACATCCTTCACATGGCCCCTGAAACCAGGGACCACTAGGTTACATTTTTCACTTTTTACATCTTTTGTTGACATCTCTCAGCATTCCTTCTCTCTTAAATTGTCTTTGTCCCTCTTTTTTGTATCAGCAAGGCTTTAGAGAGATCAGGTCGTTTTGTAGCATTACCCCGGTTCTCTCACATCTGTACAAACTATCAGTCTCCTGTCCCTTTGTATCACCCCACTTATCAATGCTGTTTAGAAAAAAAGCAATCTTTTCTTGAAGACTTCTCCCTGGTCCCTCACAAATCTTGCCTCTGAGGTCAACAGTGACTGTAGGATAGCCTTGCTGCTTTGATGTGCAAGAAGATCAGCCGAGCCCCTAGTTCATGTACAGTTTCTTGTCGCTTATGACATGATGTTCTACTAGCAGCCCAAGTCTGGACCCAGATATGTGTGGTTTTAAAGCATGGGAGAGATATATTCACCACCTATGATAAACACCTGAACCATTTTACCTTTTTTAACTGGTTGCAATTTCAATTATCTTAATGTTTTGAATTGAATAGATACCTTTTGGTAAAATGGAATAACCAGGAACAGCTTGACCTGACCGGAACACCTGAAACTAAAAAAGAATCCGCTCAGTGAGTTGTTTTCCATGGCTGTCAGTGCCAAACTAACACATACAGTGCATCAACAGGCTCCAGTATATCGGTAACTTATTCTCGAGCCCTCACATAAGTACTCTGACATACACCAGGGTTGTTAGTACTCAAAGAAAGAAAAAACCTGGAAATAACACATCAGTTCCACATACTTCTCCCTTCTGTCCTTGAATGCCTCCCATTTCCATATAATAAGGACTTCCTTTTTCAGGAATGTGAGCCAAAATGTACCTGGTCAACTTTGTTACGTCCTGACAACCGCTTAAACTGTACTACTGCTGAAAGTCCCCGCCTCCTCATCACAAATGCTGCTATTCTGTTCCGCTGTATATCATAGAAGCTGGGAAGTGTATAGATTCCTTAAATAACTTGAGAATGTTAGGCACTGCTTTTTTCAATGTGTTATGTTCTGACCCTTGACCTCTTGCACACAAGCATTAATGGCAGACCCAGGGATATATATTTTTTAAAGGAATATTAATAATCATTGGAATTATTGAAGTAATATGTGATGTTTGATTTGCAGAAAGATACATAAATGAAGGTTCTGCCTTGAAACGGTTCTAAGCAAAACGGTAACTAAATAACATTTTAGTGTTTTTTTTTTTTTAGCCAAGACAATAAATGCTGACCAAGCTGAGCATGAAGCACAAGGTTGACAACTTATAAAGTTTCACTTGTAGTCCCATGTATGCAATTCATAACCATTTCTTCTTTAAATATTTGGCTACATACATTACTAACTGCATTCTCTTAGAAGCTCTATACACTCAGACGACATAGGGGGAAGCCCTGCCATCATACAGAGATGGCATCACTATGGCAACTCATTCTTAACAATGGAAATCAGGATAACAACACTCAACCTTACCCTGTAGAACACAGGGATGCTGCCAACCACTCCTTCTGGTCTCTGAAGAGAATCAAGCATTGTTCCACACACATTGTGCATTTGTCAGTGCAGTGGACCCACAGGGAATCAGGCACACACAACTGTGACTTGAGTTGTACAGGGTCAGCAATCATGAACACACCAACAAACTGTACATGTAAAATGTACTTAATAAAGGTGGGGGGTACACACCATTGAGAGGCTGTGATCATCTCGGCTCAGAACAATCGACCCATCCTTTCAGCAAAGTTGAACGTGGGTACACTGTGACATCAAACAGTCCACTGAATAGATCAAAACAAAACCAAGAATAAAGAGAGAGGGAGTGCAGTGAAGGCATAATGTAGTTTGGGGAAGTTTGTGCCAAGGGATCCCTGCCCAGGAACGTGGAACTGTATAGACCAAGATGCAGCCATACGAACATGTCTTCACAGAGATTCACTGAACAGAAAAGGCTAACAAATACCATTTTGGAGATACAATCACAAGCCAATTTGCTCTGCTAGGGGGTTCCCAAGAACTCCGTGGCCATAGCGGATAAAAATCTGCTGTAAGCTCACTGAGGCTGAGTGCTCAACATAGCACGTCGGCATGCGCGCAGGACGCGAGTGATGCAGGGAGTCGAGAACAGCCACATCGTCATTGGAGGTTGTCTTATTTACATCATCCATCCTGTCTTAGTCACAAAAACTAACAGTGAGGATGAGGGTATTGAAGACACCATTGTTATTGCCAAGATCCAGGTCCTGTGGGTTAGCATAGAAGAAGTCTGAACATGGCTAGTGCCAGATGTACAGATGGGACAGACAGAGAGTGATCACCTATTCCTACAAGGTCAGGAAGGCAAGAGAGGCACTGACTCATTGAGATAAAGCGTAGGTGAGAATGAGTTCATCCCGGATTGCAGTTAATCGTTTCAACAGGGTGTATTCAAGTGCTTGAAAAAAAGCAGATGCAAAGGCGAGATTTAATGGACATACACACTCTACAAACATGATAACTCATCCTGATTGGCAGGCAAATTCTCAGAGGATAATAATTAGGCTAGACCCTGTTAGAGAGCACTGGCTGTGTGAAACAAAACAAAAATTAAAGGAAACCCAGATCATCGGTGACATTTGAATTTCTTAGCAAAATATTTACCTTTTTTCCCTCCCTGTCTCCTTACTACTCATGTTGCAAGATATGGAGCAAAAGTGAAATGAAACACTGTAAGTGGTATGTCTGCCTGCCAATATGATTCTACCAAGTGACCAACACTATAAGGAAAATCATGAATCTTTCAGACTAATGATTCCTACCCTTAGGGCCCGTGTTAAGTTTATTTTACAAGCTTCTTATCCTCTTCTGATTTCAGTCACATTCATGATGGTTATGAGTGATCAACATCACTGTGCCTCACATAGGCCTCTAGATGGCACACCAAGGCAGAGACAGTATTCACAGAGAAGCAAGTTAGATAGGCAGTGCTGATGTATTATTGTGGGGCTCAGCATTCCTCTACAACAATAGGTCAACCAGCTGTGATATGAAAGAAGATATTGAGGATTACGGATGATATTAAGAAATTTGATAAGAGCATTAAAATGGACAAATGTGAAAAAATCTCTTAAGGTAGCTTCAATACCTGCAATAACAAAAATAAGCGACATAGCAAAAGAGATTAGCAGCTAAATTGTGTAAATGATACTGAATTGACATTTAGAGCATGTCCTTTTAACCTGTGATCAGATTACAAAAACAACCCTCTGAGGATATTTTCATTTCAATTTCAATTCAATTTTAATAGTATCAAATCATAAGAGTTATCTCAAGACACTTTACAGATAGAGTAGGTCTAGACCACACTATAATTTACAAAGAGCCAACAATTCCAGTAATTCCTCCAAGAGCAAGCATTTAGACAGTGGCAAGAAAAAACTCCGTGAGAAACCTTGGGTGGTGAGGAAAACTTGATAGGCGGTGTCTGACGCTGCCGGTTGGGGGTGTGATGAACAGTGGCAATAATAGTCACAATAAAGATAATGGAACTATGACTAGAAATAGTAGTTGTAGTAGTTCATGGCATAGCAGGGCGCTGCAGGGCATTACAGGGTGTAGCAGGGCACTGCAGGGCATAGCAGGAAGGGTCTGGGCACTGTAGGGCATAGCAGGGTGTAGCAGGGCATAGCAAGACATAGCAGGTGTAGCAGGGCAGTTCAGAGCGTAGCAGGGTGTAACATGGCATAGCAGGGCGCGGAGCAGGACCACGGCGACCGCTGCAAACATGATTTAGGTGCCACCCTAATCCAAGGAAAACTGCTGGGCACAAAGAGAACATAAGGACTCCGGGGAATAAGCTCCCCAGAGCTAAGTTGGTAACAAGCGTTTCTGGGACATGGATGCACACAGATGGAAAGAGAGAAGAGAGAGAAGCTCAGTGTGTCAAAGGAAGTACCCCGGCAGTCTAAAACTATAACAGCATATTTAAGATCTGGCGAATGCTGCAATTCCTCACTCCCTAACTATAAGATTTATCAAAGAGGAGAGTTTTAAGTTTACTCTTAAATGTGGTGACGGTGTCTGCCTCCCGAACTGGGAGCTGGTTCCACAGGAGAGGAGCCTGATAGCTGATGATTTGGCATTTGTAACCGGGCCAATAATAAGGAACTTACTTTGTTACCTAAACATAATATAGCCAGGTAATCAACCTTACGTTTAAAACATACCCTTTAAGCCTGAATGAACACCATATGACTGTATGGGATTAATTAGTGGCATACCTACACTATAATGTCATACCATATCTGTAAGCTCTCTTTTCTGTCTATCTCACTGGGAAGAAGAAACAAAAATAAAAGGGGGCAAAAATTGTATGAAATTTGTCTAATAAAAGGTTTCACTAAAAATACCACTTATTGCTGAATTCAGAATGCTTCTGGGTTCCATCCATCATTACATTTTTACAATCCCTCTATTGTCTTGTCAGCTGCCAATTTGCACGGCTTGTCCTTAAATCACTACAGTTTTGCTGAGGTAACACTTTTTTGTGAATGTGCTAATCAGTGTAGCACTGTGCTTCCCACAACTCTCACACAAATGTACACACTTAGCACTAATTAAAAACCTGTGAGTCTGCGTTGCGTCACCGCTCTATGATACCTGATTTTGTGGCAGGGCGAACAACCTAGTGCAGGGCAGAGCTGGAGAATTCCTAGAATTGGAACAAATGAGAGGACACGGCAAAAGAATGGGTAGAAAAGTCAAAGAGGAGAGGAAAGAGAGCTCACAATGTAGAGGAGTGGAAGAGGGATGCAGACAGCAGCAGAGGGTTACACAGCAATGATGTCACCTCACCTTCAGATTAGCCATTTGATCTTTGCCCTTATTTTAGTTCCAATTGCCTCCCAGCTCACACAGCAAGCTTATTGGGATACATGACATGTGGATCTCCCTCTGTTTTACTCTCCTCTTCTGTCACATACATTTCTACTTTCATCATGTCCCCTGTTTCGTCCGTGATCAGCGGTATCCCCCACCTCTGTTTATGTAACAGCTCCATTATTGGTTGAGAACAAGAATGCCCCCCAATGCGTCGATAAGCCCTCATTCAAAGAGATTGAATTATATGGAGATAAACGTTGTCCTTGAGCATGGGTGCAGATAACAGATTGGAGTGACACAGCTGACTCTCTTTGTTTTGTTAATTAAAGATGACCTCATCGCTAAAAATGGACGCTGTGCACCTCCTCGTCACGAGCCTCGCCATCAGCAGATTGCAGATTGCAGGCAGGGGGCCAAGGGCTTTCTGCATTCCCTTTCCCGTTTTGCTTCCTTTCCTATTTTGCCTCTTCACACGCACATTTTTAGTCTCTCTCTCTCTCTTCACCATAGGTCTAGACTTGCCTGATTTCATTTTTTTTGTCTCTCTATCTCTCAGTAACAATTACACTCCATCTGTGTCCCTTATGCAGACATGGACAATTAATGTGAGTTCATGGAACCTCTAACTTACATTGATGGATTTGTGCTGGAATTGTAATTAAGACAAGATGAGGATGCAGGCCCTCAGTGCCTTCCTTTTCATTCATCATAGTATATGGCCAGGCCTTGTGTCTCCATCAGTAATAAGGATAATGATGAGATCTTTGTTTATTATGAAACATTGGCATAACTCATGGTGGTCTGGACTTGATCTTTGTTGAATTTTGGCTAAAAGTCAACAAGCAACAATTGCTTACCCTACACACTCCACAGAGCCAGCTGAAGCCATCAGAGCCCACCAGTCTTGTGGTACAGCAGGTGGAGGATGGCAGTGCACACCAACCAGTCAATGCAGTGCAGCCTCACTGTAAGACACAAGCCAACAGCCTGTCATCACCCACAGGTCTATTCTTAGTGCTAAGTACAGACCCAGGGGGAGACATAGCCACAGTAAAGGGAACCAGGGGCAGTAAAAACAGACCACACAACATCAAAATGGTAGACATGGACCCAGGAGGCCATTAGTCCATGACCAACCACCTGACAATTTCTTGCTATGCAGAAAGGGCAGGGGCAGCCCATTATAAAATAGCACATCATTCAGCCCGTTTTCAAACAGGACGTCATTTAGCCCATTGTCAAACCACGTCATTCTCAGGTTCTTGGAACCAGTGTGGCACAAAGTTCTGATGAACAGACAGGGCATCAACCGTGTTGCCACTAAATATCAACACTAGCAGCGGTAAGATAGGGCTGTTAAAAAATTACGCCATTGTATCATGCAATACAACTTTCAGTTTGACTATCAATGGGATCAGTTTGTTTATTATGTGACAAATAGAATCAAAAAATGATTAATATTTGCAATTTGTGGTTATTGTTGTTCAGCTATGACATAATTTGGCCCCTATGCCTGTAATATCATAAGTCCACAGAGCTGCAGAAATATAATAGTACCGTGAATGACAGCAAAATTAAATATCAAATTCGTCCTAATTGCCTGATGAAGGTCTAGCACCGAAACATCGCAAACAAATGTATTTTTGCAAGATAGACAGTGTGCGGGAATTTGTTTGCATCTCACGGGATAATCCAAAAATGAATTAATCAGTTTTTGCTATTACATCTTCTGAATTTGTTTTACTGGATTTTTATTCACACCCATATGTTACATTAGCTTCAATTATCACCTCTTGTCTTTGATTAAAACATGGCCTTGATGAAAACTCAATTATTATGAGCTGGAGGGAAGTTGATTAATTTCAGATAACTGCAAGGCTCTGACGTAATACTCTTATTACTCTTGCAAATGAAGGCGTTATCAAGATGTAAGAGTTCCATCGAACTGTCCATTATATTACTTACTGCTCAACAACAGCATACCATCTCATCAGTTTATACATTCAGTAAATGTTTTAGAGATACAGCTAACTGCTCCCTTGAGGGATGGGTTAAATGCAGAGAATGAATTTCGCTACATGTATGTGTATGTGACAATAAAAGTACCTTTACCTTTACCTTTTTTTAATGGCTAGGTGTCGAGAAGCAGTGTTTATTCACTCTCGGAAAGCAACAATGTGTCTTTACAATGCATGTCTTAGTTAATGTGATTGGCATTGGTTCAAATAAAATTACATGTGGTTGCCAATTTGGGAAAAAATCAGTTACTTGATCATCATTACTTGATAACCTGGCCAGGGTTATAATTTTAATTCCCACTAGGGGTAATTGTAATGTACTGTATGTTTTCTATATATACTGTAGTTATTTACATTTCTCTCAAACTGATCCTCTGACTTTTCTTTTTGCCAACATGATGTTGACGTTTTTGTTTTTAGTGAAATGCCTCAACAACTATGTAATAGGTTGCCGTTCAGTTTGGTACCAATATCCATGGCGCCCAGAGGATACATCTTAATGAAAGTCAGCAGGTCAAAGTGTTCACTAATCCCATGAAGTATTTACTAGATGGGATGGCACAACATTTTGCATTGTACAGACATTCATTGTTTTCAAACAATTAATGATAATTAATGATGATTTTGAAAGACTTGTCTGGACAAATAATTGATAGATTGCCATGGAATTAGGTACATATGTTCATGTTGCCACCCAGATGACTTACAATAACTTTGATGTTCCTTTAGGTTCTTATCTAGCATCCTTAACTGATGACACATTTTTTAATTGCCTAATACTTTGGTTTATGACCAAATACCAGCAAAACTAATCGTATTCCCTACATCGTATTCAGTGCTGATTAGTGAATGTTAGAATGCTAACATGCTAGACTGAAATGGTAGATATGGTGTAAATTATACCTCCTAAACATCATCATTTTAGAATTGTTAATGTGAGCATGTTAGCATTCCAATTTTAGCATTAAACTCAAAGCATAATTGTGCTGACATATAGCTTCACAAAGCCCCTAGCATGGCTATAGACTCTTGGTCTTTTACATGCTGTTTCTGGATTACAGAATCAGATAACAAGTAGAAGACTGTCTTGTTATGTTGTTATGCAGATGATATGCAGCTGTACCTTTCAGTCAAGAAGAACAAGCCATTGCTCTGAGCAATGATTAGGACATCAATATGTGCAAAAGCAGTATGATCTTGTAAATCTTGTCTCAAGACTTAAATTTATTCTGTTTGCATTCCTGTTGTTTTATTTATTTATTTTTTATATTTATTAATTCATGTATATAACAACCAAGAGGATAATTGCAACACATACTTATTACACAACACTTACTTTGTGATGGCACAAGGACAGTTCAAATTGAGTTTATGTCTATATAATAGCAATGCAAAATGTACCTAATAAGAGCACATCATTCCATTCCAATCTATTTAAGACTTCTCTCTTAAATCATAAAAAAACACAGTTTTCATAAATGAATTATGTATCTTTCCGCCAGCACAGTACCTCAGCAGGGTTTTCCAAAGGGATGTCCTTCTGCCTGATTAGAAAAACTTGGACAATTATGTGCAACTCAACCTGCTTGGAGAAATCTATTTCCCACAGTGCTTTGTTCCACCTCTAAATATCTGCTGGATGGCATAAATCCCCATAACTCAATTGCAACCCCCCGCCCACACTTTTTATTTTACCTTGAATTTCCTGCCATAGGTGGCATTATGTGACATTTGGTTCCATGTGACAGTTTGTGTGTACCTTTTTAATGTGTGTGTGTGTGTGTGTGTGTGTGTGTGTGTGTGTGTGAGTGTGTGTGTGTGTGTGTGTGTGTGTGTGTGTGTGTGTGTGTGTGTGTGTGTGTGTGTGTGTGTGTGTGTGTGTGTGTGTGTGTGTGTGTGTGTGTGTGTGTGTGTGTGAGTGTGAGAGAGAGGAAGGGAGGAAGGTGACGTGGTCGAGGCTGTGGGGAGTGGAGGGTTGAGTGCTGACAGTTTAACAGAAGAGGCCCCTAGCAGGTTTGGCAGCCCACAGGAAATATAAAGCTTGTGATTTGTTTGTTAATATAAAGCTTGTGTTTAGTTTGTTTAAAAAGAGTCCACTGTGCAATTGCCTGGACTGATAATAGGTTGACATAGAGAGAGAGATAGAGAGAGATAAAGTAAAACGGGGGAGAAAGAGGGTAGTTAGAGGACAAACAGAAATGTGATTTGAAAAGGAGAGGATGAACTGAATATATATATATATATATATATATATATATATATATATATATATATATATATATTATATATATGCAGTTCATCCTCTATATATATATATATATATATATATATATATATATATATATATATATATATATATATATATATATATATATATATATTCAGTTCATCCTCTGTTCATTATTTACTTCCAAGACCTAATGTGAAATTAAACTTTAAACCTTTTTTATTAAATTTAATACATTGTTGCTGGTATGATGCAAATGTAATGCACAAAATACATTAAAATACTGTGTATTTTATAAAAACCAACTAACATTTTGTAATACATTGATTTAACCTTTGATTATCTAGTGGCAAATCTTTCACAATATGAACTAAAGTTTACAATTGTGCAAAAGGATAGGAAATTGTAACAAAAACAATAACACATTACCTGTTTGAAATGCACTGACAGCAATAATGTATGCGTACATTAAAGAATAATTACATTACTGCATTCACTTACTGTACAGAAATGTATATAACATTCATACATCATTTATAAATCTAAGAAGGTGCAAGAACAGTGCCTTGCTACAGTGTTTTTTCTTCAGCTACATTCCCTCACATTTCCTCTTTGAGCAGAAAAAAGTCCTAATGTGTGAACCCACTGACCCTAAGAATTTATACACACACACACACACACACACACACACACACACACACACACACAGCAAATGGCTGAGGCAGTTACACTGTGCCTGAATGCAGAGACAAAATTGAAATTAAATGTCGGTGATAACAGTATAGCAAGTCTGGCTTCCTTCCAACATCAGACAAAATGCCACCATGTACACACCTGTCTCCACACCCTGCCACAAAAGGACAAACAAGGTGACATACATGTCCATTGTGTATGCGTGTGTTAGTTTATAATCCTACTCTTGTGTTTCAATAGTTAAACTTTCTGTTCACTCTTTGTTATTGCCCTTTCCCTTATGTTTTGTTATGTGCCAGGTTTATTGAGAGGGGTTTTCCTTGTCGTCTTTGATAATTTGGGCGAGTCTGGGTCAGGGACTGTTGCTGTTGTGCGCCCGCATAGCCCTTGGAGACAGTGTATATGATATTGGGTCCATACAAATAAACTTGACTTGACTTGTTGGCAACTACATCATAGTTATGAGGCCTGTTTGTATTTGAATCAAAGCGGTTCTTTCTGTATGCTGTCTGTCAACCGGTCTTGTCATGTTCCCATGATTTGCTATTATTTGTTCCTTTTTCTGCTTACCAGAAAGGTCACCTGGCATTTACCATGAGGTTTAAATCGCCATGGAAGCTGGAGAACACGCGAAATGGCTTTTACCGTAATAGAATTTTGGGGGCCTTAATTTTTGCCAGCTGTGTGCTGTTTTGGCTTCGGTATTGACAGAAATGTTGACGGACCACAGGCCTACCCGTGAGGAACCCCTCAGAAGGGTAGAACCATTAATGCTGCTTCTGGGTGGTTTTTGATATCATATTCTAGAGTTAATGGATTTCATTTTGAGTATAATTACCTAATTCTAGATTGGTACGCAGCACTTAAAAGCTACCACCTTGGAGGCAGTAGATGATTGAAGGTCCTCAGTAGAAATTAGCAAACTTCCACAGACATAGCAATACATCTGTGCCAACAGCTTGTAAAAACACTTCCAGTTTAGCAGTTGAGTCATACCATCATTTTGCATGTGTGAACAATCCACATGATATTCATCACCCTGTGTCATTTCCTCACCCCAGTATCTACTCCCTCAGATGCATACACACTCCACCCCTCTTTCTCATCTCTCCTCTTGTGTGATACTGAATGAAAGCAGGTATCTTCTTTCTACTCTCAAATGTAAGACTGTAGTAAGCAGGAGGGTCAAGGTGTTAATAAAGGAAATATGTTAAAGTAAACCAGGGCTTCGCCAAATTCAGGTATAAGTTTTGAGGTGAGTGAGTGATAAATACAAATATTTATTAGTAATAAGTTTTAGCGTATTTTCTTTGTAAGGGATTGTAAGAACATGTGCTGCTGATTAATAAACTGTTTTTATAAAGCATGTGTTGCTGGAATTTCCTCTTTCTCCACTTTGAAGATGTAGAGTGAGACCACTGCCATATGTTCAAAGCTCCAAGCCCAGTTTTAAAAGATTAACACATAGTTTAGTTCAAATATTGAGAAATAATTTCTCAAGGTTCTGCAGTTGTAAGATCTGACAAAAAATATTCTGTCTTCCTGTTTGACCACTTTGTCTTGAGAAAAAAAAAATGAATTCTCATAATAATGTTTGCTTACAGTATTCATGCCTTTCACCACTCTCAAGGGACCATCACCATCTGCCAGTGTTCTCATGTAGGATCACTTTGCAACTAATTCCTTGTAAAACAACTGTCCTGTTTTCTTTTATGTTAGTTTAGAATGTTTCAGTATTATGTTCTCTTTACTTACAGCTATTTGCTTCTTGCAAACTGACATTTGCACATAGAAAAGGACTACGTGGGCGCTCCGATAGCTCAGTTGGTAGAGCGGGGGCCCATATATAGAGGTTTACTCCTCAACGCAGCGGGCCTGGGTTCGACTCCGACCTGCAGCCCTTTGCTGCATGTCATTCCCCCCTCTCTCTCCCCTTTCATTTCTTCAGCTGTCCTGTCAATAAAGGCCTAAAAATGCCCCAAAAACTAATCTTAAAAAAAAGAAAAGGACTACATGAGTCCCTTTACTGTGTGCACATGATGGTACATTGTGTACCCCTACTAAGCCTGCGTACTGGTTTGATATTTATGTTATTGCATAACAGTTTATAGCTTTCAGATGGCTCTGTTTAAAGAGGGTTTGACCCATGGAATGTGTGGTAGAGTTTGCTAGGTAAGGGTATATGATTGTTAAAAGAACTAAAACACACTCTGTGTTCTCCTGCTGAGTCCTTAAATTGATAATTATACAGTAAGCCACTGGAGAGCCACCGAAGACCAGACCGAAGGAATTTGTCTTTTGTTTAGTCTTCCAGATAGATTAAAGTTATTTAAGCACTTCCTTGTGCTGTAAGTGACATAAGTGGTCCATTCACACTGTACATGCAATGTCCAATTATGACACTTTGTCTCATGTAGCTAAGCTAAGCCCATGATGCTCCTCTGTATTTATGCATGTGGGAGACATAACATCTTTGCAACTCTGTTAGTAAACATGGATATTGTCATGGCAAGTTGGTTTTGGACTCAAACTGATAAAGAACAGTGTTGTAAATTAACTACAACAGAAATACTATGATCCACACGTTTTATAATGGCATAAGCACTTTGTGTTCCTAGATTCTTGACCACTAGCGCAATTGACTTTGTACACTGACGCATGTATCATTCCTATTTTGCACCATATGCACAGCGGACTTTTCCCTCCACAGACTCACGTCGGTAAATTAGGGAATGAACTTGCATTCCCAGGGGCGGTTCAGCAAAAAGAGCAAGTGTGTTCCGGCACAAACGTTCCCTAGTGCTATTTTGCAGTTTCAGAAAACAATTCCGCCACTGACCAGGATAAACCTAGTCTAAAGTCAGTGGCGCGTTATTCAGATGCTATTTTAAGGGCACGTGCTTGGCCATAATGTAGAGCGTGCACACCGTGCCTACACTTTGCTTCTCTCATCTCACGGACCCAGCAGTTCCCATTTTTGCAAACTATACATAATTACAAGGAAAAATATGACCTTGTTTTACACAACATTTCCATGAATCATGGGTGTGTTGATGACATAAATGAGGAAATATTAGAGGACTTAAGGAGATGTGATGTTGAACTGTATGTTCCGATGCCACTTGACCCAAATGCCCCAGGGAGAGGAAAGACAGAAGAGCTGCATTGTCTATAGTGAGGTAATCTCGGTCTAATGTTAGACTACATTGCAAAAATATCACCATGCATTCATAACCTCGTCATTCAGTGAGAGTGAGCCCAAAACATCGGAAAGTATGTTTTTGTGAAATTTCTTTATTTACATTTTGTCAAAAAGAAATCTCAATAGCAAACGTCGGTCTCCTTGGCTGTGAACCGCTCCTGGCGTGCGCACATGGATGTATTACAGTTTTTTACAATTGCTTACACACTAAAATTAAAACTTTCCCACAATTAGCAAAACCTTACACTCAAGGAGCAAAACGCTGGCCTAGATTTGCACAACTGTAAGCACATTGTCAGCTCACCCTTTTTGCAAAACATCCCACACAGTGATTTGCAAAACACTAAACACACTTGTATGCATTTGACACAGAAATTTATCATGATGTCATTTCCTTGCAATTTCAAAGCAAAGGCTTTCAAATGAACACACCCATGAATCAATTGGTTAAACACAGCCACCAGGTATGAAAACACATGATTGCCTAATTGTAGACACACCAATCAGGTTTGAGCACTATATAAAATGCAGCAGGTAAATTCACCTGCCTTCAACCAAAATGGAAGGAGTCAGAGACTGAGAGTGAGAGGGGGGGAATCCACAGAGGAGGAGAAGGAGGAAGAGGAAGAGGCCTAGCCAGAGGTAGAGGCCGAGGTGGAGGTAGAAGAAGAGGGAGAGGAAGAACTGAAGCCGGAGAATATGCTCAAAGAAGGAGAGGACCAAATTTATCAAATGAAAGTCGCGCAACACTAGTGGACCATGTTGTGAACCACGGATTGACGCTGAGGGAGGCTGGACTAAGAGTCAGCCAAATCTTAGTAGATATACAGTGGCATCTGTCATGAGGACATTTCGACAAGGAAACAGGTAAAATAAAATCTGTCTACAGTTACAGTAATCAGCTGCTCATTGTATGCACCATATCAGCAGTTTTGTATAGTTTTTGCAAGAGTGTTTCATTTTGCAAAGGGTCTGAGGTGTTCTGCTAATTGGGTGTGTGGTTGTGCTAATTGTGTGTAGTGTTTTGAAAAAGACGGTCCCAGTTTTCAAAATTGTGCTTAAGCAATTGAAAAAAAACTGTAACAGCGTGCGCCTAGCAAATCCACCATTATAATAGCAATCCGCCATGGAACAAGCGCGCCTGCTTTTAAAGGGAATGTGAGATAATGCTCTGATTGGTTTATTGCACGTTACGCCCAAACCACACCTATGAGTAATGTAGCTACTTCAGACCAACCCATGTTTGATTTGTGTCGGGTGCAAGAGTCATTTATCTCGCCAGTATAATAGCAACAGCGCCCGAGATACGCCCACAAAGCTACTTGCGTTTGGCGTTTGATACTTGCGTTTCAGATCGTTAAAATAGGGCCCTCAGTAACTAAAGTTGTTATGCTCACATCTTTGTCACATCCAGGGTAATCATGTATGGGTAGGGTTAAATAAATAAAATTTTAGCAAAAAAATGTTTTAACTTAAGTCACAACAGAAAACATCTTTGTTTGAATTGGGAGTTTAAGTCAGGTTGTCTACATTTATAGTAAGACAAATGTATACACCTATCCAGCATCTTTGTCGCAACTTTTTTTGCTTTCCATTGTGTTTCATCAAAACACTGTCACTTTCCACATGCCACTTTCACCTATCACCCGTGTAATTATGCAATGCTCAGGTACAGGTCCAATAAGGTTGTTTTAATATGCATGCCACACATATCTAAATACATTTGAATACAGATTCACCTCGAGCTAGCCATGCAGGCAGAATGCATCGATTCTTTTCTACCTTCCTGTCCTTTTGCCTCCTGTTTTTGTTCTTGTTGTCTAAAGTCCTCTTGGAGATGTGTACACTGTTCTGTCAACATATGTGTTTGTTTATTTGTCTACGGGCTACATTTTTAATTGGCCTGTAGGAAGGAAACTTCTGACCCAGCAATGAAAAGTTATACCCATTGGTATATAGCCCCACTCTCTATGCTACACGAGTATGGGTCTGTATGTCTGCCATTTGTTTTTTGCAAATCCGGATTATTTTATAATCACATACATCAACTCACTGCTACTAAAACAAAAGTCGTTGCTCCTGACCTGTACTGTAGTCACGCATCAGCTCCTTCATTTATTCTGATTATAAAAACATCCATTGAAATTATTATTTCTCTCCATGACCACATATCAAATCATAAAACATAAGAGAACACACTGTCCTTTTTCCATTCCTCTCTCATTGTTTCTCTTTCTCTCTTGACCTAGTTTTTCCTCGTTGTGTACCTTTTTCTACTCTACGCTGTATTTGGAGTGGTCTTTTTCTACCTTTATTCTTTATGAAGTGGCAGAAATCTGGCTTTCAATTGGCATTCCTCTCGTAGTTGTTTGCAATAAAAGGTGGGGGGATAGTCTTAAAAGGCAGAATGAATGCAGGCCAAATCAGGTCAACAATAATCTTAAATAGAACATTACCAATTATTTCTGACAGAGATTGAGTGGTCTGCTAGGGATAATTTATTGTTCCACCAAATTCTTTTTTAAAAGTTATTAGGATAGTAATATTAGGACACAAAACTTTGGTTCAGAATTCTGAATCAGTGCAGTTGGCACTAAGTGACTAAAAAGGTTGATCTAAATAAAAAAACTGAGCCATGTTGCCCATGCACAGTACCAGGCTATAAGATACTGATATAAGGAATTTTATCACACCTAAATAGTTTTCAGTTTAGTGGAGCCATATTGAGTGTCAGGAACCTCGAGACAAATCAAATGCGTGAGTGTGCAGCTCTTGTACAATACAATCCGATGGGAAACACTGCATCCAATATCACCTTTGAAATAAATCTAGCCTTCACCGTCAATTCAGCTAATTTTCTGTAATTAGTTTGTTAATAGGCTAGGTTCTAATATTGACCTCATTTATACGGAAATTGGACATAATGTTAAACATCTGTCCTGTTGACAAACCAAAATGATCTGTCTGGTTAATAAATAGTTTTCACTTGTACCCAAAGATTAGCTCAACATATTTAAACACTGTATGCAGGTGGTCTTGGGGTTTGAGACGTTGAGATGTTTGGGCTGATGTAATTTGCTTATCTTAAAAGGTAAACAACTTGGGAGTTCAAAGTTGAAATGTAAAGCACAAACATACTCCATGAGGGATTGGTCCAACATTTTGACAAAAACACTAAATCTGCTTACTTAAACATACAGTACTGATATTGATATTGACAATTTATTTTGAAGCTTTAAGCAGGTTTCAACAACAAAACAATGTTTTAAAAAGGTAAGACCTTTGAAAGAGCAACCCTGTAGCAGTGCAGGAATGTGTTTGGGGGAAACCTCCTATACACAGAGCGCTTTCTGTAAAAAGGTCAAATCATTCATTCGTGCAGTTCTTTTTCCTCTCTTCTGCAACCTTTTCTTACCATCCCCTTGTGCCCTACCAGCCAGACTTAGTCTCTGGGTTTATAAGTTGGCCCATG
This sequence comes from Perca flavescens, assembly GCF_004354835.1. Taxonomy (NCBI): domain Eukaryota; kingdom Metazoa; phylum Chordata; class Actinopteri; order Perciformes; family Percidae; genus Perca; species Perca flavescens. The sequence goes on along the minus strand of NC_041346.1, from coordinate 19,539,593 downwards.
TATCATAAGCTAAAACTAAGCTGCCCTTTACCTCTTGTAGAAATAGTTGGAAATCCAACCGTTTGAGAGCTTTTAAACTATTTTGACAGCTCCCTCTTTTTTCCATCACCCCCATGAGTACTGGAAACTGGCATAGTGTATGTGTGTATCTAAAGGAACAAGTGTGCGTCGCTTGCCTTTCCCGTAAGCTGACATGAAAGATATTTCACAACTTGTGAAGTAGTGTTTTGTGAGACGCCAGGGTGCTCAGAGAGATATCATTGTAACAGTACCATGTGTCCATTAAATAAAGAAATCCTGTTTTCTTACAGTTCTGTAATGTAGTGTGTATGGGCTGCTGCCAGTAAAAAGTCATATTTAATTTAGCCTCAGGCTTGGTGCTGGTGAAATGACTCCCTCCGGACCCCAGAGGTGAAACTAACAACACCAGAGTCAAATGGCACAATCTTTGATAAAGAAAGAGCTTTCCTTAATGTAGAAATTCATTCATGACTAACTTCATGTTGTGCACCATTGTTTTCCCTGTGTTGAAATGTGGTGGAACCAAAACATGTGGTGTTGTTTTGTTTAACTAAGAACAATAGATGAAAGATAATGTTGAAAGATAAGTTTGGCTTTTTTTCCTTCTTTTTTGGCAAAAAGTATGACAGATGGTAAAACAGTACAAATAACATTGTCAAAGTGACCTTGTTGTAAGATTTTCTTTTTTGATTTCTCTCTTTCTTCATTTCATCCTTTCTTTTTTACTTCAATTTCATTGCTCTACTAGGTGAAGTTCTGAGCATGGTGGATGATCTGTTCGCTGGTTTGGGTTCATCCTGTGTTGTTGCCGGAAAGAGAGCTGGAGACCATCCTCACTCTATGCTATACTCGGTGGTCTTCAAGTGCCTGGAACCCGACAGTCTTTACAAGTAAGTCTGCTGATTCCCTTTGCCAAGTTTTCCAAGTCAGTTGAATAACAGATTTATTGTGGCTGTTTATTTGTTCACTGTATGAATAATAGTGAGCAATAATCTGTGTTGTGTTGTAGTTAATGCAGACATAGCTTCAAGGTTTTTGCACATGTCTGAAGTATGGAAAGTGGGGGGTTGTGTGACCATGTGAGCTGTGCTGTGGAGCTGGGTCTACCAAGGTATGTCGGTCCCAAGTAAGGGGCTAGACTAAGACTTCCAAATGTCAATATAGTCAGCATCTACAAAAAAGAGCATCCTCACCCAGAGTAGGGAAACCAGGGCCCCATCCTGGAGCCAGAACACCTTTCAGGTAAATGCTTGGAAGCCAGACCTGTATTCACTATTCACAGAACTTGAATGAAACACCTGGATAGGGGCCGGACTACGTCTTTTTCCAGAGTTGCCAGAAATCCATGATCAACTTAGTAGTTATATCAAAGCCGACATTTTTTTAAGGTAGCTGCTTGTATGTGTAGCCAAAAGCCATCATGGCATGCAGCAACCGGAGATCCTGTTGGTGTCGATCTGCGGTGAGGAAAACTGTCAAGCCAAAGAAGGAGAGTATTAGACTTGGTTAGCGCAGGGGTCTCCTTACTCAGTGGTCAGGTTCCAGGAAGCCTAAAGTAGTGTAGATTTTGTGGTCTCTCGAGCAAATGTGTGGAAGGAGTTTGGCGAGGCCCTAGAGAGGGACTTTTGTTTGGCTTCATCAAGGTTATGGCAAACCATGACACAATTTAGGAAGCGGAGCCAGGGCCTCACCAACGCGGTTTTCAGCAGAGAAGAACTGCTGACCTTGATTTTGAGGAACTCCTGACCCCGACTGACACCCCTGCTGTCAGTGCCTCAGTGGCAAGGTGCCAGGTGTGGTGGAGATTTTCCCTGAAATTCTAAAGGCTCTTGATATGTTTTGGCAGTCATGGTTAATACACCTCATACATCAGTGTCATATGGAGGTTTGAGAACGTGTCTAAGAATTGACAGAAGAAGGTGGTGGTTCCCATTATTTGATCAACTGGTGTGCTCAATTTTTGCTTTTTCTAAACATTTTGTATTATTACAACTAAGGTTTCACCAAGGCTGCACAATCCTGTCCCGACTCACCTACAGTATTGTGTGACATTGCTCTCGGTTCTCGGCTTGCAATTTATTGCAACCCAATTGACTTGATCGTTTTTCTGACCACATTTTTATGAGTTCAGTGTTTCCCATTACCATATAAAGACCTTTCATTAAACATTATGTTGTGGCCATGTTTGCATCTTTCCCAAAGAAGAATGACTGGGCAATATCAGCAATACCACATCCTCCCTTGGGTGACGACAATTCCCACTGCAAGTGTTATTTTGTTTCAGGGGGTGAATTTTGTTACCTACAACAGCTGGATTGAGTTAACCAGGGAAGCATACTTAGTCTCAACATGGTGGAAGTGGTGGATGCTTCCAATCTTTTATGTTCTTTGGTCAGAGCAGAACAGTGTTTTAGTTAATACAGAAGGATCTCTGTTAAGAGACGGTATTTGTTAAAGGAGAATTCCGGCCAATTTTTACGTTAATCTTGATCGCTATAGCTACGCGAGTACTTTCCATAGAAAAAACCCCGACCCGAATCAGTGCAGGTAACACTGAGAAGCTGCAGCTACGTACTACAAGCGTCCCCTGAGCTAAAACGGCAGTGCTCGGGGCAAGTTTTAGAGTGCCTTTGTGCCTCTTAACAGACACAAAATGCAATTAATATGTCTGTGCCACAAGAACAGGGCCCTTACGTGTCAACAAATGCGTTTTCAACTCAGACATTGTTTAAATTCACCTACCCTGGTCCCTGTCTCGATCCTGCCAGTAGCTAGCTTGCCCTGCTAGCTGATAGCCGTTAGCTGCTAGCTGCCGTTTGGTGAGTGTATTCCGACAGGCTTCTGTGATAATCATCCCAAAAACAATCCACGGAGCGGTGGTGGTGTGGCTATGTCCTCCAGAGGACAGGTCATGTCATGTCTTGAAGTGTATTCCCCTAAAAAAAACAATAGTGCGGTAGTAGCTGTTAGCTGCTAGCTGCCCTCCGTGAGTGTGTACAGCCAGATAGCTGTTAGCCGTTAGCTGCTAGCTGCCGTCCGGAGAGTGTATTCAGCCAGGCATCTGTGCTAATCATCCCAATAAAAATCCACGGAGCGCCCGTGGGTTGGTGGATATCCTGCATAGGACAGATCATGCCTTTGCAGCGAAAGGTTTAGATTATTTCCCCTCAAAATAGGTAATTGAGCACTGTAGTGGTTATGACCATATCAGTGACTATCCTATGTAACTACATGGAAACGGGATAAACGATGTCTGTGGCTTGCACAGTAATAGCGTTACTGAAGCCTAGCTGTTGCATCGCGGGTCTCCTGGGAATTCAGTTGTAGCAGAAAAAGGTAAACAGTAATTTGCAGATTGGAGCGTAGTGTGTGTGAAGAGTGAAAAGCGGAGTTGTTTATAACGGAAGAAGCTTGGAGTATGAAGAATATAGCAGATATGCAACACACGGAAGAGCCTTTTTATGTTTGATGGTCATCCTTATTTATTCGAACCAGAGTATACAGACGAAGAACTAGCCTCAAGAGTTGGAAAGAACAAGACTGACAGACAGAGGGGAAACAGGCAGATGAACTTGCTGCTCCAAGCACAAGCTAAAAGTAGCCTTCAGTAACTGGGGGACATAGCCACACCACCGGGCGCTCCGTGGATTTTTATTGGGATGATTATCACAGATGCCTGGCTGAATACACTCACCCGGACGGCAGCTAGCAGCTAACGGCTAACAGCTATCTGGCTGTACACATCATCGGAGGGCAGCTAGCAGCTAACAGCTACTACCGCACTATTGTTTTTTTTAGGGGGGGAATACACTTCAAGACATGACATGACCTGTCCTCTGGAGGACATAGCCACACCACCACCGCTCCGTGGATTGTTTTTGGGATGATTATCACAGAAGCCTGTCGGAATACACTCACCAAACGGCAGCTAGCAGCTAACGGCTATCAGCTAGCAGGGCAAGCTAGCTACTGGCAGGATCGAGACAGGGACCAGGGTAGGTGAATTTAAACAATGTCTGAGTTGAAAACGCATCTTGTTGACACGTAAGGGCCCTGTTCTTGTGGCACAGACATATTAATTGCATTTTGTGTCTGTTAAGAGGCACAAAGGCACTCTAAAACTTGCCCCGAGCACTGCCGTTTTAGCTCAGGGGACGCTTGTAGTACGTAGCTGCAGCTTCTCAGTGTTACCTGCACTGATTCGGGTCGGGGTTTTTTCTATCGAAAGTACTCGCGTAGCTATAGCAATCAAGATTAAAGTAAAAATTGGCTGGAATTCTCCTTTAAACTCAAAGAACAAATTGATCACTCTTTGTAGATTTTACGGGGCATTTAACTAACAGACGGACCTTGCCTTTAAATGCTCTCATAGCCATCACCCTAACACATCATGGATCAGTAAGTCAAACTTTGACAGTGTGTGACATGGGCAGCCAAGTCTATTTGCTGTTTGCTGATTGTGATTTCTTAGTGAATGGGATTACCGCATCTGCCATTAGTGTTGGTCTTATGAATAAGACATCATGTCATTGTTAAATTAACTGCATGGTGGTGTGGTGATGTACTGGACTGCATTACATTAAAACCTGTTTCTTATATTTAGTTCATATAATTTGCATACCTGAAAAAACAAGAAGCACAACAAAACATACACACATACACATACAAACACCATAAACTGCAACCTCAAAATGACCAAAATGCTGACCCAGCATGTCTCTGAGACAATATCAACAACAATTAAAAGAATATATTTTAATTCATTACTGGACTGTCTTATAGGATTGCACTGCACTGATCAGGGGCTTAGATTTTTCTGATCAATCACGGTTTACGGCAAGCTATTTACAGGCACATTTCAGAATAGAAATATATTTGCCTTCAAATTGAGGCAGACAAGTTTTTTCTTTTTTATCCCACTGGGTATTGCAGTGATTTGCATTTCCCATGAGCACCATTTGCTTTCTACATCTTGAAACAAAGTTGCAAGAGCAGCAATAATAAGTGAACCAGACAGGACCCAGATGTTGTTGTGGCTGTCATTGGACACATGAAACCCACTGTCTTCTCAGCTTTTGACTTTTCTCAGGTTTTGTTTAGTGTCTTCTTATAATACGCTTGCTATTTGGTGGCCTTGGTTTGTTCTGGGAACCTTAACATTGCTCCTCTTAAAAACAGCCAGGATTTAAAGCTATAGGAAACCTGATCTAGAGTTTTGTTTCTCCTAATCTATAAGTAGATATATACAGTATGTGCTGTACTAGTCGAAGTTAAAAAACTCGAAAGTTGAAACAGTTTTATACGCTCATGCTGTATGATTGAGCCAGAGGAGCTTTAATAACCTTAGATGAAAATACAGCAAAGCATCCTCACCACACTTACTTTAACAAGTGACCTACAGGAAAGTTTATTTAGTTGGTGTCAAACACTAACAGAGCAGGAAAACTACATTACATGCAAAACAAAGGCCTTTATATTGCTGTTTGTTTGTGTGGGTGTGTATTTACGCCAGAGGGAAGGTGATTGAGGGATTAATGTAGCAATGCCAACAAGCTATTTAACATTAATGTCTCCCTGACACAGCTATAACAGTAAAATATGTGCCATGTGGTTTTATAAATCAATCTAACATTAACATTAGAGTGTGCGGTCACAAGCTAATGAGATTGTCAGTTTCACATAAAAAGTAGCACCCAGGAAAGAGCAGAGTTCACAATTGTTCATAAGCATTTAAACAAGGAAGTAAATATGATTAAATAAACCAAATAATAGAGCCAGGAAGCAGTGAACAGTCATTGTGACATTTCTAGAAGCTGATGACAATGCCAACAATACAGTTACCATCTATTTAATTTAAAAAAATCATGATTTTGAGTTTCCTACAGGTTTTAACAGTGGATGAAGAAGGAATAAATATTAGTTTAATCTGTAGAAGTCACCACTAACAAAAACCTGCAACAAGAGCCTAACTTCAAACTTTGTAGCAGTCTTATCTTTGTTTCGGCAGTCTCCACAGTGTTGTTTTTCTCTGATAAGAGCAGAATCTACGTTGGAATTACGTCTGAGGGCCCATCTGCTTGCAGCTAACTCCGCTTGTCTAAATCAACAGCCTGATAAGACCTCTGGTCTGGTATTGGCTTTACACTTGATCATTACCAAGGCCGCTATGGCCCTAACCTTCCCCTGCAAACTAAAATGCTCTTTGCTTTGTGAAAAGTTATTATACAGTACAGGCCAAAAGTTTGGACACACCTTCTCATTCAATGCGTTTCCTTTTTATTTTCATGACTATTTACATTGTAGATTCTCACTGAAGGCATCAAAACTATGAATGAACACATATGGAATTATGTACTTAACAAAAAAGTGTGAAATAACTGAAAACATGTCTTATATTTTAGATTCTTCAAAGTAGCCACCCTTTGCTTTTTTATTAATAAGGGAAAAAATTCCACTAATTAACCCTGACAAAGCACACCTGTGAAGTGAAAACTATTTCAGGTGACTACCTCATGAAGCTCATTGAGAGAACACCAAGGGTTTGGAGAGTTATCAAAATGATGTTTTATGTTAGTGTTGACTTTGTGCATCCAGTGGTGTCTTCATGTATGTAGAGTAAAGCAGTAAATGTCCCTGTGGGGCAACTTGGCTGACGGACAGCAGACAATGACAAATAAATACAGAAAAGTACAGCAATGAATACAAACAAGAAATACACAAGAGAAAGCAGCGAGAAGAAGTCAGAAACTGAGAGACCACCCTGTTCCCTTCACAGCAGCTAGTAACAAGCCAATTTACATTATGATTGACATTACATCAAAAAGCCAATAGTTGATGTAGTAAAAGCTTCTGTACTTTTATAGATGATCTTTAGATTGATCTTGCGCTCCTTCTTTTTTATGACAGTTTGTTATACTGTAGTACAACATTTCCGCCTTGGCTTTCTGCATCACTTGACAGACCCTGAATCTTCTCTGAATTGTCTCAATCCATAGCTGCCCTGCATCTTCCTGATTGCTCCTCCGCTGCTTCTAATTGCTCTAGACTATTTAAGGCAGTGTCTCCAGACAAACAGTTTGTCTGAATTCCTTTGCCATCCTTTAAATGGTTTTGCAAGCCTTACTTCTGGCTATGTTTTTTTTTTCTTTTTTTTTCTTTGTGTTATTGATGAGCCAGCAGCCTTTTACCAGTTAAGAACCATCTCCTGCTTGTTTTGTTTTGTATGGCTTGGCATAAGCCAATGTTAATCAGTCTCAAGCCAAAACATGCATCAGTCTTCCCCAGCATTGTACCAGCAAACAATTTTCCTCATCTAAACTGCAGGAATGTTTGAAGACATGCTTGCACAAATGTATGTGCACATAGGATGGCTCAGTTTTTCTGAGGTGGTAGTTACTCAACAAATCCTCATGACAAATTCATTCATTCATTCATTCCTGTTTCTCGACCAGAATCAAATCAGGAATGTTGTGATTACATTACATGGTACATGTCTCAATAGCTAACTAGGTGACCAGGCTTCCTGCTAATGACCGTTTTCTGAACTGTTAGCCTAGTTACTGTAGTGACTGTTAGGCAACTACATTTACTTTGTTGTGGTTGGAGAAAGATTGTGGTCATGGCAAATTAATTGTGGTTAAGGATCAGTTCAGTTTTTATGCCCCATTGGTTTGACATATTATAGTCCTACCAGTTGAGGTGATGGAACTTTGTTTGTGCTGCTTCAAGAATTGAAAGATTTCATTTGACAATTAACCAAAGCTGTACCAACGGTTGTGATATACCTGTAGAGTGATTGATTTTGACAGAGATCCGTAAGCTTGTAGAATTTAAAACCAGCCAGTGGATTGAAAGAAAACAAAAGGGAGCATCAGCGAAGAGGACTGAGCTAATATAAATTGGTTGTATGAAGGTGCTAATACATGTTAGCTGCACAATCTAAAAAAAATAGTTTGAGATTGGTGACCTATTAACTGTTGGTATTACTGAAAAGTAGCACAAAAACTAGTGTTTGCCTGAGGAGCAGTAGGTGGGCAGATGTACAATTTTTTACGGAAAAAAAGGCATGCACTCTGGAAACTGAAAACATATTTCACGTGTGGGCATTGTATCATTTCAGTGTTATTAATAGCTTAAAAAAGGGCAATGATGGCAGCACATCCTGATACTTGTTCACCCAACATGATAATCCGGTTGTGATTTTGTCAAATGCCGTTCAAAGCATTGCTGATTCTCTTGAAATATCTCAGTTTCCAGAAATATCTGGTGCATACATTTAAATCTTTTGAATGACTCTTAATGGGGTGTTGTCATCATTACATTCATTTGGACTATGAGAATATAGATCTGAGGATTTTAAAGTCATGAGATACTGTAAGCTGAAATGATGTGGCTTTAAAGGATTTGTGGACTGGCTTTACTGATGTGTGTCCAAACGCTGATGTCATGGAAAAGGCATCCCCTACTGCCCTAGCTTCTCTCAGCATGCCAAAAATACTGCCCTAATTGATCCTCTCTCACTCTCACTTTCTCTCATTCCTCCTCTCTTGCTCGGTCTGTCTCCGAGCTTTCTGTCTTGTCATCCCTTATTCAGCCATCTCTCCACTGTCTCATTAAATTAGAGGGCAATGGTTACTTTAATGGCAACATTGTTAATTTACACAAACATTAATCTGCCATTTGTCCACTTCATTGTTTGCTGAGCTTTCAAAACTATGGCACAGGGACAACACTGAGCCGCTCCGAGAGAAGCCATGTGCAGCCAGACAGCCCTGGAATAGATGTGAGAGACAAGGACTAGAGAGAGTACGGTATACATTTTACGACATCCTCAGCCATCAGAGTCAGGTCTCAGACATCAGATGAAAAGGCATCAAGTGTTAGGTTAAACAGCTTCAGATCTCAGGAACAACAGCCTCAGAGAAAAATGTCTCAGACCAAACAGCCAGGTTGGTTGGTTGTGTGTGTCTTGCAAATTCTGTTAGGCCTACTTGATGTTTTGACATTCTCGTGGCAGGCCAGACCGCTGGTTCCCTTGTTCTCTCAGGATCTTTATCATCACTGAGTGCCTGTACTGAGCTCAGACATCACACTCCGTCCATCCAGCCCCCTTTTTTGCTACTATCTGTGTCTATGAATGAGATCCTAACAGTATAAAGGACCCCTGGCCAAGGTTCCTAACTGTGATCAAAAAGTTATAAAGTTTCTCATATTTCCTGTAAAATGTCAAATTTCCTTGCACAATGAACATGTTATCCCTCATTTACCCAAACAAAAAGCAGAACACCAAAGTTGACTCTCTGAGAGGCTTAATCTCCTGGCAGAAAAGGCTTTATTCCTGTACATAACAATCTTGTAATTGCTGTAGGGGCGGTAGAAAGGGGAACAGTACCTGTCATTGATGCCAACCATTTTAAACAACCACAAACGGCAATAAAAGGCTGGCAAGCTCACATCCTTGGTCGCAAACAAAACTTTTAACAAATTGCCTTGATAAAACTCCCGCCTCGTCGTCTTCCTTCTGCTCCCCTCCCTTTTCCTACCTCATTGTATCCATCTGCACGTTATGTGGCCACATAATTTAAACAGTGTGACTGTTACATGCCGGCATTGTTTTGCTGGGCAGAGGAGCCAGTGAGGCCCATGAGTCTTTTGTGAGGTTCTTGGGGAATACCGCATCCACCCTGCTGAATAACAAGACCAGACAAACTATGTGAGCAATGTCCAAACAGGTCATGTTACAAACAAAACAATCATTTGACAGCATTGGGACAGCTCTCAAAAGATATTACATGAAAAAAACGGGTTTAGGAAGAAAAGCAAGTTTTGTAAAAACAATAATATCCTAATGTCTTTATTTTCATGTATTTCTCAAAGTATTCAGCATTGGAATGCCATCTCAGTTGTTCATTGTGTCTCACTGTGTTTTGTGGTTTCCTTGTTGTCATTGTGTTGTTTTTACAGTGGTAACTCTGTGGAAATACTGTTGAAAGCTAACCGTTTTCATAACGAGTTAACATTTCTCAATACTAAATTCACTTTTTCAAAACTTCCCCTGCAGTAAGAAAAATAGTGAATGTGATCTTTTTTATTTATACTTCACTCAAAAAACAACATTCACCACAACTGCATTATTGCATATACTGTTACATTCAACTTAACAATATTTACAATGACACAGCTCTTTTTTTAGATTTTCTGATTAGACTTCTGCTCAAGTTGAAGTTAGGTGGAGCTATGCTGGAAATGTGTGAGGTCACCATGATGACATTTATTTATAGGAATGATAAAGGTGTAGCTTGATGCTCTATTAGGGGAAACAAAGCTAATACAGTTCGGATGATGTCACCACAGTCTGTACATGTCCACACAGTCCTGAGAAGAGGTCTAATTAGCCAAAATAATTAAAATCACCTGTCTGGGTTTAGCATGGTTGTGCAGGCCCTGTAATATTTATTTTGGTTATTGTAATTATTCACAAACTTAATCTTCATTATTGTGGTAAAAGTAAAGTATTTCCCTAGAGTTTTTGTAGACTATTAGCCTGAGAAAACCCTGACGAACGTCTGGCAAATTTGAAAGGGTCTGGTGTCAACCAGGCTAGTAGGCTATGCTTTTTAGCTAGTTTCTATATTTGGTAGTAGTGAAAGCTTTATCTAATGTTAATAGTGTTATGTCTGTCTTTCAAAAATAGTTCAACATTTTTGTAAATACACTTATTCGCTTTCTGGCGGAGAGTTAGATAAGAAGATGGATACCATTCTCATGTCTGTCTAAAATGTGTGCTACAGCCAGCAGCTGGTTCGCTTAGCTTAGCTCACACAAAGACTGGAAACAGGGAGAAACTGTCTAAAGTTAACAAAATCACCCCAACAGCACCTGTAAAGCTCACAAATGAACATGGTAGGGTTATATATTTTTTTGTTTAGACCAAACAAAAACAATTAGCTGTTTTAAATGGAGTTATGTGCTTGGCTAGGCACAGTAACTTCCTGGAGTTTACTGGTTGCCGGGCAAGAGCCAAGAAATAGCCCAGCAATTGTTTTTACACTATTGTTTTTCTTTCGTGGATTGTGTTATCGTTGGACAAAGCCAGACTAGCTAGCTAAGCTAACCGGCTGCTCGCAGTTGCTTGGTATTAACCGTAGTAATAATAATAATAATAATAATAATAATAATAATAATAATAATAATAATAATATTAATAATAATACATTTTATTCATGGGAGCCTTTTACAACACTCAAGGACACCTTACATGTACAAATAATAAAAGATAAAAACAGATGCACAACAAGAAAAAAGACAAAGCATAAGTACAAAGAAATAAACAACAACAGAGTAATAGAAGAAAAATTAAAATTCTATAAAATTACACTGAGTAATTTGAGTTAAAGAGGTATGTTTTTAGATGGGATTTGAATTTGGGGAGAAAGTCAGTGTGGCTTCTGGGAGTGAGTTCTAGAGACGGGGCTGCACGGCTGAAAGCTCTAGACCCCATGGAAGACAGCTGTGCAGGAGGTGTGGTGAGGAGCATGGAGGAGGAAGAGCAAAGAGTACAGGTAGGGGTGTAGCTGTGGAGGAGGTCAGAGAGGTAAGGAGGTGCCATGTTTTGGAGAGCTTTGAAAGTGAGGAGGAGAATAGTAAATGCGGTGTTTGAACAGTACGGACATAAGAGTGGTTTCAATCTTCTCAGCTAAGTTTTCATCAGAAAATGTCCAACCAATATGCTAACGGTTGTTGCAATCCAACTACTCTAATTTCATCATGTAGCCAGAAAGAGCTTTTCACAGCAGATATTTTGATGTGGCATAGTAGGAAATACACAGGTGCTACCGATGGCTTTGTTCTATTCAACTGTCAAGACAGTGTGACAAAGTTAGCCAGCATGCACAACACCATGACCCTGAAAATGAAGCAGGTGAATGGAATTTAGCGGTCATTAATTTGATTATTTGATTATTATGTACACCTGTGCCTTTCCCACTGTGACATGTCATGAAGTTTTCTGTGGAAAAAAAAAAAGGGTTCGCAATATGCAACAATTTATGTAGCAAGTTTGGCAAAACAAGCATCACAGCTAATGTTATGACCTTTTTTATTCATGTTTGTTTACTGTGTGGATAAGGGGTGTATAACTCAGGGAATTCAGAGACCAGTAAAAGTTGCTTTTGCGTTTTCCTTGGTGTGGTTTCTGTGGTTACCATGGTCACACAGACAGCCGCAGCGGCAAGTTAAAAGTTCAACCATCATCAAGACAGCAATGGCAAATAACTGTGCATGTTCATGGGAGCGGCAGCCGCCATCTCTGCGCACAAGGGATGCCAGTGGAACGGACTGGAGGGAACTGTGCATTATAGGGTGTTTGGGGTGAAGGTGTCTATGTTTACTGTATGTGTATGTATGTATGTTTGTGAGGCCCTGTACAGACTGTGAAAAAACATTTCTCCAGTGGACAATAAAGACTATCTCTCTCTCTCTCTCTCTCTCTCTCCTTGCTGCTGCAAGGATATTGATGGCTTAATCTGTGCCACCCTTGATCCTTTTGTTGGATTTAATATGACCTGTTCCAGACTGGCATTTTCTAAAGGACATGTAAAGGTCATTTGTTTTCTATTCCGAACTGTGTGGCCCTGCATTACTTGAGATGCATTACATTTTCTCAGTGTGTCTCATCTTCTATTGCGATGTCTTGAACTGTTTGCTGTGGTATCTTATCTGGGTACTGAGTGGTCCTAAAGTCTGTCATGGAACCCAAAAAATTCTGATGTTTGACATTTTCAGAGAGAGGAACTTTGTCCTTATGGAGTGCTTTGAGTCAAGCCAGATGCCCCTTCTACTCCTATCTCCTCTGCCACTATGGTACTGGCTGCACTCATTTTCCGATATAATTAAATCCCACAATCCCTGGCACCTTATTTGCAAGACATTTTCTGAAAAAGTATGTGATGTCAGTGTATGGTTATGATGAAATATCTCATAGAGCAAGACCATCATCTTATTAAACACATTACCCTGCAAACCTGTAAAAACTGCACTATTTAAAGGTTGTGTCCGCATACTGAATGTCTGTGTAAGCATATCCAAAGTGCCAATCTTTTGTGTAGTTGGAGTTTTAAGTTTCTTGGTCAAAGGTTTACTGGTAATGGCTTGCATGCCATCTGCCACTGTTTCTTACCTGATCTTGGGTTGTCAGTCACAAATAATAAACTTTTTTCTGTTGCTTTTTTTGGCATTTTCAGGTTTACTCTCCATGCAGTGGATAGTCGAGGCAGCCACTCTGAGTCAAGCTTTGTCTCAGTACGGACATCTTGTCCAATGGTGGATGACAGCCGAGCTGAAGGTGCTCTCACTTTTGATGTTTTCCTTCTTGTACTTCTTCTTTTAATTCCATCTTTGGCACATATCTTACATCCTTTCACATAAGCACAATTAACCTAAATGGGTAAAATTTCTATATCTTTAAAACACAACCATGTACATGTAATCATTTGGCATTACGTTACATCTAACTCAAACTGTTTTTTCCAATTATATTGTAATAAGTCAGACCCAAATTTAAAATGTTTACTGTAAAAATACACCAGTCATCATTTAGTATCAGGTTTTATCCTAACTCATAAAGTAAAAAAGTTAAATTACAGGAAGAAGGAGTCACATACAGTTCTCTTTGATCACAACTCTTAACTACCCTGACAATGTGCATATGCTCGATTACTTATTATGGTTATTAAAACAAGCTGTGGCAAAATGTAAAGGGGCCCTTCACATGTCAAACTCAATTTACTAATCATGTGGAGTTTGCCAGGAAGAAAGACTATGTCAAGTTGCATTATGGGAAGTGTAGGTGTATTTGAGGCTTGGCTGATATTAGGGACTGTCTCTTCCAAGTTCCGCAACCTTATTGAAATGTAATACTAAATTGCAGAAGTTCTCTATTAAATTGTTGTCTGTCTCTTAACCTCTTACAGAGATCGCAGACAAGGTGTACAACTTGTACAATGGCTACACCAGTGGGAAGGAGCAGCAGATGGCCTACAACACATTGATGGAGATCCCTCCTCCACTGTTATGCAGAGTCCAGCACCACTACAATTCCCACTATGAGAAATTTGGAGACTTTGTCTGGCGTAGTGAAGATGAGCTGGGCCCCAGGTGAGAAGATCTGAGCAGTTGTTTTCTTCTCTAGAAATGTCCATATTTTTTTCCAGTCTGCCACTATTTATCCAAGTGTGCTTGTGATCTTCTTTCATGACGTTGTTGTGTTGTTTAGGATCAATTACAGTCACCCTGAGGTTTCTTACATAACAAAAGCCAAAGCCGTATGAACTGGTCCTAAGACCATTAAGCCATTTCTTATGGCATTGTCTGCACCCCCTCCAAGAAGGAGCACCATTACACAATTGCCGTCCCCCTCCTTTTCCCCTACTTTCTAAAGTGCTTCTACTGGAAAGCAAGTGGGCAAGGTCACTGTGAAAATTCTGGGGTTACAGTCGCACTCGCATTACCATGGTGATGCCAAAACAGTGTTTGACTGCCAAGCCAAACACTAAATTTGATAGTCTGCTAACGCTAACTCAACTTCAAACTCCATTTCCTCTTCTTTCTCATAAAAATGTCCCTCTGTGTCCACAACATGCCACCCCAACATCCACTCACCCATGACTTTCTTAACAGGGACACCCCCATTGATGGTTTGATGTGTGAACAGACACTAAGACATTACGACAACATGGAGAAGAAGGAAAGCTCACTGACTCACAAAACTGTGAATGAGCAAGCATAAACAATACTTAAAAAAATATATAGAACAAAAACATTCATGTATGTGAGTCTGACAAGGAAGTTGGTCCAGCGCTGATGATAGCAACACAAGATCTTAAGTTACAACCCAATGTTTTGGTTTGTCCACCCCACTGCCTGGAAGGACTGCTTTCAAGCCATAAATAATATAATAATTGTGGAATAACTTTGGTCTGTAGGAAGATCATGCTTCTTTCTGATTGGTGAAGGGGGGTGGGAGGCACGGGTTGGCCATTGGGACTCAATATGGGGATTGGGGTGATGTGATTGTGTGTGGGCAGCTATGAAGAGAGGGGAGGGGGTCTTTTGGATGAACGAGTACGGATTATTTACTGCCTGAAGTTGGCAGGGTTGAGCCTCATTTACAGCCTGTAATTTACAAGCAGGCTCTATTTGTGGTGCCTTTTAAAAGGTAACAGAATGGCCAAGTGAAACGTAAGCACAGTCAGCACTCCTCCAGGAGCCGAGAATCCCAGGAGCCCCCAAATGTCCACCAGCATTGTTACAACTGAACACTAGCTCCTTTCATAATTATATTGTTCTCTGGACATGCTGTGATATATGGTTAATGCTTTTTTAAACACACCTATTATCTTGTACATACACTTTTTCACTTGCTTAAATCATGTGAAGCCAAATTTTTGACTTAGTGTTGACTTAGTGGCAACCTGAAAGGTCACACAGAAATAATATTTTAAAAGTGTCTGTTTTCTTCTTCTGTCTTTTTTTTTGTAATTCCTTTGTTTGTCATCATGAATGCCATTGGCTGTGTTTAATTTGTCCATAGCTCACATGCTTGCAAGCCTCCCTTTGTTACGTGTTTGGTATTCTGTTGTTTCAGATGTAAGAATTTAAGGGAAATGAGAAAATGTTTCCCCCACTTTTTCAACAAATAAGTGAAAAGGATGTCTCTACTCCTGCTGCTTAACTAAAGACAGATGTTGATGCTCAGCAGACAGTCTTTCTAATTTCAGTATCCATATGAGCTTTTTACTGCTTTACTGTAAGTGTATTCCCTTTTGCAAGCTGTGTGTGTGTGTGTGTGTGTGTGTGTGTGTGTGTGTGTGTGTGTCTTCTCTAAATTAAGCTGACCTGACATATGGCTCCTTCATGTCAGAAACAGCAACTCCAGATTCTGGACCTGGAGACAAAATTCTTAGTTTCACTCATTTACTCACGCAGCTGCTCTGGTGTAGTGTTCAACAGAATCAGTACCCGAGAATTCAAAATGCAATTGCATGTGGTGGTTTTGACCCAGACTGGCAATCCCGTCAGAGTGACAGGAGAGACAATGTTGCAATTCTTTCAATACTGGTAACATTAAAGTTGTGCTTTCTTGCAGACACAAAGCCAGACGAGGTGCAAACGACAATGCCATATTTGTTTGTTTTCTTTCTTTTTTTTATATATTTTTTGGGGCATTTTTAGGCCTTTATTTTCACAGGACAGATAAAGACATGAAAGGGGAGAGAGAAGGGGAATGACATGCAACAAAGGGCCGCAGGTCGGAGTCGAACCTGCGGCCACTGCGTCGAGGCACATCCAAGGTTATGTTCATGCAGATCAAGTGGCACACTGAATTTTAAGGTGCCCTCTTGGGGTATGAAATTGTGGCATTTTTTCCCATCCATCTAAAACATGTCAAATAATCAACACAAAAAACAAGTTTTGTTGCTTTTTTGCCAGCAACACACACACACACACACACACAGATACTAATTTTTCAAAATTATCCTATGATTTCATGATTTTCATGACTAATGTAAACGTATCATTTGGTACATATTTGAATGCACATTTAATTATTAATGCAATAAGGCAGATTAATTACTTAATTAATAGATCATTTCTATCAATATGTGTTTCATTTTCAGGAGTGAAGAGCCTTTACAGTAATCTGCATATGTTTCTGCATGTCTCAATTCTGGAGGTCAACTTAAACTTGAGAGAAATGTAATGGTGATGGGATTGATTAATTTACATTTGTGTTATGATGTTGATATTTTTCTTGTTGTCTTCTCCTTCTATAGAAAAGCCAACCTGATACTACATAGAGTGGAGAAGATTAGCCACTACTGCCGGTCCCTACTGCGCAGCACCCACATCCAGAGCCGCACCGACACCATGGCGTATGTCTACTGTCGGAGTGAAGAGGGCCGACCTCCTAGTAACACATGGCATGGCTCTTTACATGAAAGTCGCACCACCTGCATGGAAAAGCTCATTTCTGTACAGCGTAACACATACAGCAACACCAAACTCCGATGAGACAGGAGTTAGTAGAAGGAGGCGGTGCGTTTTTGTTTGTTTATTCCTGCAAAATGACATCAATGATTGATGCACCTCGTCCCCCACTCTGCAGCAGGTGTCTCTCAAGTGACTGGTGGATTTTGAAAACCAGGAGAGCCTAAAAAACCTCAGAATTCACTGGACATTGTGTTAGAGCTACCGAAAAACATATTTTTGTGTGGCCTACTTTTATTATAAGACAGAGGATAAAAAGAAAACCTCAAGCGAACAGAATTCTCAACTGCAAAATGCCAGTGATCGCACATATCAATGAGAAACTGCAGTGTGAATATGTAAAATATAATTCAGCCAAGAGAAAAACTGGTTGGCTAAAATACTTTGAATGTAATGTTGTAGTTCCTTTTTCGGTGCTTTGAAGCTTACCTGGAACACTTAAAAGAGAGAAAAAAAGGACTAAATCAATAGCATAACTTATTTGCCTTTAATACCTTTTATTTGAAAGGAGAAATCACTTTCTTGTTTTCAAGTTCACATTAATTAAAAAAAATGAAAGCTTTTCTTCATGAATGTGAAATAAGTCAGTGAGAAACTATGTAGTTAGTCTTGTATTACATTTGATAGATTCAATTGAAAGAGCAAGGCTTTTTGTGGTAACAGGATCGACCATTCGGCTACTATTAGCCTGATGAAATTATGCAAAGACAGAGTGGGTGGCATTCAAACAAATCATATTCATTCATAAACATTTAATATAGCACTGCTTTCATTGCATAAATCTTGGAATCCTTTTATCATCATCTTTTTTTAAATACTAAAATACCCCAAAAAAAATACATGAGAAAATGTATTAAGGACATTTATATCTCAGACAAGAAATGGACCTGAACACAGTGGATTATGCACCCAAGACAAAAAAATGCAATGCTTTTGCCACACTGAAGTCTTTAAATCAAATGCTTTATATGTGTTGGGTTTTGGTTTGTGACTAAACACACCAACAGTATTAATACTAAAAAACAAAATCAAATGCTATAGCTAGATTGAATGATTTCTGCAAGATCACAAAATAGTGAAAGTTTGTAATCTAATGATAAGTTACAATTTATCTGAATGTGACTTTTGTCATCATGGCAGTTACGTTCTAAGAGGAGCAGTAGGGAGCAGTAGTAGCCATACAATTATTATTATTATAATTATATGTGTGATTGAAAATCTAACATCAAAAGTGAATATGCTGAATGCATCTTTGAAAAGATCCTCCCTCACGGGATAATTTGATGTTTGCTCATGTATGTGCACTCATAGACAATATGGCAGAATATTAGGAAAATAAGTTTGAGGAACATTTTCAGGTCCCCAAATAGTTGATGAACGATGAGAATGACGAACATGTGAGGTACTGTCCTCTGAATTGGGAAGTATCAGTGATTGTAGGGATCACCTGTGGTCCTTATTATTTTCAGTTCAATGTTATATCTTTAAAGCCATGGATATTGTTTTAATGAAGATAAACAATGCCTTTTTCAATATTTACATCTCATGTTATATGAACTGTAATAATAAATTATTATAATGTAAATTTTAAATTGTAAAAAAAACAAATGTATTATTATGTGGCTTTGATTGTCTTTTTCTGAAGAATGTGAAATATTAAAAATGTATATTAAATAAGAAGACTTTTCTTTCATCGCATAATTAACCCTTGTGTTGTCTTCCCATCGGCCGCGTAACTTTTTTTTTTTTGGGTCAAAATTTTAAATAAAAAAAAATATATTTCTCGTGTTTTTGAAGATTTTTCCAACATTTTTGTTACTTTTTTTCAATGTTTTTTGTCATTTCTTTTCTTCAAATATGATCAAATTAAATAAAACACCCAAATTCAATAAAAGTGGTGAACTGTTCATTTCATTTATTTTACTTGTGAAGAGTAATGGTTGTATGGAACCATCCATGTTATTTTCTTTAACAATTTGGCTGAAAGAAACCCCAAATTGGAAACTTGTTTTAAAAAATGGGTCAAATTTGACCCGAGGACAACAGAAGGGTTAAGTAATATGTT
The DNA here is from genome assembly GCF_004354835.1 of Perca flavescens. NCBI lineage: Eukaryota > Metazoa > Chordata > Actinopteri > Perciformes > Percidae > Perca > Perca flavescens. The sequence goes on along the minus strand of NC_041346.1, from coordinate 19,520,461 downwards.
TAAAATGAATATTGAAGCATTTGTTTTAACATCAGTGGCAAGTGGCAGAATCATTTAAGTACCCTATATTATGCGCTCCAAAATTGTTTACCACATATGCAGAAATGTTTTCCTCATGTACTTACTAACATAGTATAGAATGCCACAAACATGTCCTAAAATATGTCACAGCATATTATGCCATTGAAATGTCATAGTATAGTATGCCTTAAATAAATTAATAGGTTTAATGCTGTCAAATTTACACATAATGGAATGCAATAAAAATGTCATATAAAGTCATAGTAGAGAATGCCATAAAACATTCATAATATATGAAGTCATAAGAAAGTCAAAGTTTAGTATGTCATAACAAATTACATAAAATAATTCATATTATTGCCATAAAAATGTCCTATAAAAAGGGATAGTATAGCATGTAATAAAAAATGTCATAACAGCATGCCATAAAAAGGCATACAAAAGTCCTAATATAGTATGTCAGAAAAAAATATCAAATAATGAAATAAAAACGATGCCATTAAAATGTCATGATATAACTCATAGTAAAAGTAGAAAATTAATACTGAAGTATGTCACAAAAAATTTCAGTGTAGTATGCCATAAAAAGTCATTATATAGTATATGATAAAAAGTCATGAAAAAGACATAGTATAGTATGTCATAAAAAGTCATAATATAGTATACCATAAAAAAGTGATCGTATAGTGTGTCATAAAAAAAATAATGAAAGTCAATATATAGTATGTCATGAAAAAAGTAATTAAAAAAGTTTTATGTCATAAAAATGTTATAATAAAAACATTATAAAAAACATGGTATAGTATGTCATAAAAAGTCATAAAAATATATGATATAGTATGTCATTAAAAGTCATAAAAAGCCATAGTATAATATGTCATGAAAAATCATAGTATAGTACATCGTTAAAAGTAATATGTTGTAAAAGAAAAATGTCATACAAAAGTCATAGTATAGTATGTCATGACAAAAAGTATGTCATAAGAAAAAGTCATAAAAATGTCATAGTATTGTATGTCGCAAAATGTCATGAAAACGTAATAGTATAGTATGTTGAGAAAAGTCAAACTATAGTATGTCAAAATAAGTCACAAAAAGTCATAGTATATTATTTCGAAAAAGTCATAAAAACGTCGTAGTATAGTATGCTGAAATAGTCATAGTGTAGTATGTCAAAAAAGTCATAAAAAGTCTTAGTATAGTATGTCGAAAAAAAACAACATATTAAAGCATGTTGAAAAAAGTCATAAAAACACCATAGTGTCATATGTTGAAAAGTCATAAAAAAGTCATAGTATAGTATGTTGAAAAAAAGTCAACATATAGTTTGTCGAAAAATCGTAAAGAAGTCATAGTATACTGTATGTTACGGCCTCCATTTAAAGAAAAAAAACCTAGGCTCAAAAGGGATTGTCACATTTAATAGTATAGCATGCCCAAAAAACTCCCAAAAAGTCAGTTTAGTATGTAAAAAAAAAGTCATAGTATAGAATGTCAAAAAAGTCACAAAAGTCATAGCATACTATGTTGAAAAAGTCATAGTCACAAAAAGTTGTATATTATGTCGAAAAAAACTGCCAAAAAGTCATAATATAGTTTTTTGAAAAAAGTCACAAAAACGTCATAGTATGTTGAAATAGTCATAAGATGTATAGGATGTCGAAAAAAAGTAACAAAAAGTCATAGTATAGTACGTAGAAAAAAATTGTAGTATAGCATGTCAAAAAAAGTCACAAAAAAGTCATAGTATAGTATGTCGAAAAAAGTCATAGTATAGAATGTCGAAAAAAGTCATAAAAAGTCATAGTATAGCATTCTATACTATGACTTTTTCGATAAACTATACTATGATGTTTTTGTGACTTTTTGACAAAAAAAGTCATAGTATAGAATAGTATATTAGTATATTAACATTCTAATAGTATAGAATGTCGAAAAAGTCCCAAAAAAGTCATGGTTTTGTATGTAAAAAAATTCACAAAAAGTTAATATTATAGTATATCGAAAAAGTCATAGAACGTCGAAAAAGTCACGTCGAAAAAAGTCATAGTATGGTACGTTGAAAAAAGTCACATAAAAGTCATAGTATAGTATGTTGAAAAAGTAATGCTGAAAAGAATCATAAAATAGTCATAACACAGTATGCCAAAAAAAGTCTTGGTACAGTATGTTGAAAAAAGTCATAAAAAAGTCATAGTAAAGTATATCGAAAATGTCATAAAAACGTCATAGTATAGTATGTTGAAAAAAGTCACAAAACTTAATGAAAACGTCAGGTATTATAGTATGACGAAATTTTTTTTTACTGTAGTGTGTCAAAAAAAGTAATAAAAACTCTTAGTAAAGTATGTCAAAAAAAGCAACAAAAATGACATAGCATGTTGAAAAAAGTAATTAAAACGTCATGATATAGTATGTCAAAAATTTCTCAGTATAGTATATCGAAAATGCATAAAAACGTATGGTATGTAGAAAAATGTCATAGTATAGTGTGCCTTAAAAGTCATGTCGAAAAAGTCATAGTGTAGTATTTCGAAAAAAGTCATAGTATAGTTAGTATAAAATTCATAATAAAGTCATAGTATAGTTCATTAAAAAAAGTCACAAAAACATCATAGTATAGTTGGTTGAAAATAGTCATAGTATAGTATGTCAAAAACGTCATGTTAAAAATCATAAAAAAGTCATAGCATAGTATGCCAAAAAAAGTCTTGGTACAGTATGTTGAAAAAAGTAATAAAAAGTCATAGTATAGTATATCAAAAAAAATTCTAGGGTAGTATGTTGAAAAAACAACAAAAACGACATAGTATAGCATGTTGAAAAAAAGTTATGAAAACGTCATGTTAATGTTGAAAAAAGTAATAGAATTGTATGTTGAAAAGTTATAAAAAAAACATTGTAGAGTATGTCAAAAAAGTCAAAAAAGTCATAGTATACTATGTTGAAAGAGTCATAGTATAGTATGTCGAAAAGAAGTCATAGAAAAGTATGTCAAAAAAATCACAAAAACATCATAGTATAGTATGTCAAAAAAAGTCACGAAAACATCATAGTATAGTTAGTCTAAAATTCATAATAAAGTTTATTAAAACAAAGTCACAAAAACGTCAATGTATAGTATATCGAAAAAAGTCATAGTATAGTATGTCAAAAAAGTCATGTTGAAAAAAATCATACAAAAGTCATAGCACAGTATGCTAAAAAAAAGGTCTTGGTATAGTATGTGGAAAAAAAGTTATTAAAAAAGTCAAAGTATAGTATATCGAAAAAGTCACAAAAACGTCATAGTATAGTATGTGTGATGGTTGGGGCCGGCTGGCTGTGAGTTTTTTGTTTTGTTTACTATTTTTCCAGTCGGTCTTTTCCCACTGTCAGTTCTTTGTTGGCCCTGCCTCGTGTCTCTGTTGTTTTTTTCCCCTCTCTCCTCCCACTACTGCTGCCAGCTGATTGAGCGCACCTGGTTTTCATTCCACAATCACCTTCTCCCACTACGCGCATCTGCCGCCCATCTACAATCAAGATCAGTACTTCAACACCCGGCTCAACAGACCATCTTCGCTTGATCGTTACTCAAGTCACCCTGGTGAACACGCTGCAAGCTTTGCCTCGAAACCTTTGTACTTCTCTGTCCTTGTGCTAACCCTACTTACCTTGTCCTGTGTTTGTTTTCCGCAGTTACCATCCTACACCTGTTGTCTCCAATCAGCAGGCATCTCCATTCGGTCCCCCTCCCACGGCACCCTGCTTCAATCTGCCTCTGTCTTCACTCCCGAGCATCCACTCCTCGGCTCCCCAGCCCCAGTGCCTCCCCCTCGGCTTCTCGGCCCCGGTCTCCCCGTGCCCCTCCTGAGTGCTCTCGCTCTTCAAGTGCCTTTGCAATCCTACTCCTCGCTCCTGAGCCCTCGCCATCCTACCGACCTCTTCCCCTGTCCCTGGCGTCCACCTCCCCACTTCCTTTTACCTTCTTTTCCAAATAAACCTTTGACTTTGAGCCTAGCGTTTGAGTCCGTTCTGTTTCCCCCATCACACGTCATAGTATAGTTTATCAAAAAAAGTCATAATATAGAATGTTGAAAAAAGTTGAAAGTTATAGTATGTCACAAAAAGGTCATATTATAGTATGTCGAAAAAAGTCACAAAAATGTCACAGTATAGTATATCGAAAAAGTCATAAAAACGCATGGTATGTAGAAAAACGTCATAGTATAGTATGTTGAAAGAAGTTATTGTATAGTATGTCGAAAGTCATGTTGAAAAAGTCATTAACAAGTCATAATAAAGTATGTCGAAAGAAGTCACAAAAACGTTTTAGTATAGTATGTTGAAAAAGGTCATAGTATAGCATGTCAAAAAAACCACAAATGTCACAGTATAGTATATCTTAAAAGTCATAAAAACGTATGGTATGTAGAAAAATGTTATTGTATAGTGTGCCGAGAAAGTAATGTCGAAAAAAGTCACAAAAACGTCATAGTCTAGTATGTCAAAAAAAGTCATAAAAATGACATAGTGTAGTATGTCGAAAAAAAGTCATAGTATATGTCAAAAAAGTAATGTTGAAAAAAAATCATACAAAAGTCATAGCACAGCATGCCAACAAAAGTCTTGGTACAGTATGTGGAAAAAAGTCATAGTATAGTATATCGAAAAAGTCACAAAAACGTCATAATATAGTATGTCGAAAAAAGTCACAAAAATGTCACAGTATAGTATATCGAAAAAGTCATAAAAACGCATGGTATGTAGAAAAACGTCATAGTATAGTATTTTGAAAGAAGTTATTGTATAGTATGTTGAAAGTCATGTTGAAAAAGTCATGAACAAGTCATAATAAAGTATGTCGAAAGAAGTCACAAAAACGTTTTAGTATAGGATGTCAAAAAAGTAGTATAGTATAGTATAGTATGTTGAAAAAGGTCATAAAAACATATGGTATGTAGAAAAACGTTACTGTATAGTGTGTTGAAAAAGTAATGTCGAAAAAAGTCATAAAAAGTAATGAAAACGTTTTAGTATAGTATGTCGAAAAAAGTCACGAAAACGTCATAGTCTGGTATGTCAAAAAAAGTCATAAAAATAACATAGTGTAGTATGTCGAAAAAAAAGCATAGTATAGTTAGTCTAAAATTCATAATAAAGTCATAGTATAGTTGATTAAAAAAAAGTCACAAAAACGTCATAGTATAGTATGTCGAAAAAAAGTCATAATATAGTATGTCAGAAAAGTAATGTTGAAAAAAATCATACAAAAGTCATAGCACAGCATGCCAACAAAAGTCTTGGTACAGTATGTGGAAAAAAGTCATAGTATAGTATATCGAAAAAGTCACAAAAACGTCATAATATAGTATGTTGAAAAAAGTCACAAAAAAGTCACAGTATAGTATATCGAAAAAGTCATAAAAACGTATGGTATGTGGAAAAATGTTATTGTTAAGTTTTTGTATAGTATGTTGAAAGAAGTTATTGTATAGCATGTTGAAAGAAGTTATTGTATAGTATGTTGAAAGAAGTTATTATATAATGTATATAATGTCGAAAGTCATGTCAAAAAAAGTCATAAAAACCGCATGGTATAGTATGTCGAAAAAAGTCATAGTATAGTTAATCTAAAATTCATAATAAAGTCATAGTATAGTTCATTAAAAAAAGTCACAAAAACATCATAGTATAGTAGGTCAAAAAAAAGTCATGAAGAAGTCATAGTATAGCATGTCAAAAAAAGTCACAACGAAGTCATAGTATAGTATGTCAAAAAAAGTCATAGTATACAATGTCGAAAAATTCATAAAAAGTCATAGTATAGTATGTCGAAAAAGGTCACAAAAATCATAGTCGAAAAAAGTCATAGTAGTAGTAATAGTACAGTTTTTCCAAACAAGTCATAATATAGTAGGCCCAAAAAGTCATAAAAAATTCATGTATATCATGTGTAAAAGAATCATAGCATAGTATGTTGAAAAAAGTCACAAAAAGTAATATAGTATGTCAGAAGAAATCATAAAGTCACTATGGTTTGATGAAAAAAGTCATAGTACAGTATGCCAAAAAAAGTCATGGTACAGTATGTGGAATAAAATCATAGAAAGTCATAGTATAGTATATTGAAAAAGTCACAAAAACATCATAGTATAGTATGTCGAAAAAAGTCACAAAAAGGTCATAGTATCGTATGTCGAAAAAACTCACACAAACGTATACAGTATAGTATAACGAAAAAGTCATAAAAATGTATGGTATGTAGAAAAACGTCATAGTATAGTAGGTTGAAAAAAGTCATAGTATAGATGTCGAAAAAAGTCATTGTATAGTATGTTGAAAGAAAGTCAAAAAAAGTCATAGTATATAATGTCGAAAAAGATCACAAAAAACGTCAAAAAAAATCATAGTATAGTATGTCGAAAAAAGTCATAAAACAGTCATTGTATATCATGTGTAAAAGAATTATAGTACAGTATGTCGGAAAAAATCATAAAGTCACTATGGTTTGATGAAAAAAGTCATGTCGAAAAAAAAACGTATGTCGAAAAAAGTCATAAAAAGGTCATAGTATAGTTTGTCGAAAAAAGTCCTAGTATACTATGTCGAAAAAAGTAATAAAAGGTCATAGTATAGTATGTCGAAAAGTAAGAAAAAAGTCATAGTATAGCATGTCAAAACAAAGTCACACAGAAGTCATAGTATAGTATGTCGAAAAAAGTCCATCCATCCATCCATCCATCCATCCATCTTCGTCCGCTTATCCGGTGTCGGGTCGCGGGGGGAGCAGCTCCAGCAGGGGACCCCAAACTTCCCTTTCCCGAGCAACATTAACCAGCTCCGACTGGGGGATCCCGAGGCGTTCCCAGGCCAGGTTGGAGATATAATCCCTCCACCTAGTCCTGGGTCTTCCCCGAGGCCTCCTCCCAGCTGGACGTGCCTGGAACACCTCCCTAGGGAGGCGCCCAGGGGGCAACCTTACCAGATGCCCGAACCACCTCAACTGGCTCCTTTCGACGCTGGCGAGCAGCGGCTCTCCGAGCTCCTCACGGATGACTGAGCTTCTCACCCTATCTTTAAGAGAGACGCCAGCCACCCTCCTGAGGAAACCCATTTCGGCCGCTTGTACCCTGGATCTCGTTCTTTCGGTCATGACCCAGCCTTCATGACCATAGGTGAGGGTAGGAATGAAAACTGACCGGTGATCGAGAGCTTTGCCTTCTGGCTCAGCTCTCTTTTGTCTAACGGTGCGATAGATTGAATGTAATACCGCACCCGCTGCGCCGATTCTCCGACCAATCTCCCGCTCCATTGTCCCCTCACTCGCGAACAAAACCCCAAGGTACTTGAACTCCTTCACTTGGGGTAAGGACTCATTCCCTACCTGGAGAAGGCATTCCATCGGTTTCCTGCTGAGAACCATGGCCTCCGATTTAGAGGTGCTGATCCTCATCCCAACCGCTTCACACTCGGCTGCGAACAGATCCATTGAGTGCTGAAAGTCACAGGCCGATGATGCCATAAGGACCAAAAAAAAAGTCATAGTATACAATGTCGAAAAAAGTCACAATATAGTATGTCGAAAAAGGTCACAAAAACGTCATAGTTGTAGGTAGAAAAAGTCATAAAAACGTCATAGTAGTATGTCGAAAAACGTATCAAAATTTCATAGTATAGTATGTTGAAAAAAGTCTTAAAAACATCATAGTCGTAGGTAGAAAAAGTCATAAAAACGTCATAGTAGTATGTTGAAAAAAGTTATTATATAGTATGTCGATAAAGAGTCATAATATAGTTTGTCCAAAAGTCATAAAGAAGTCATAGTATAGCATGTCAAAAAAATGTCACAATGAAGTATGTCGAAGTATGTCAAAAAAAGTCATGGTATACAACTTTGAAAAAAATTCATAAAACTTCATAGTATAGTATGTCGAATATAGTATGTCAAAAAAGTTCACAAAAACATCATAGTATAGTATGTAGAAAAAAGCAACAAAAACGACATATAGTATGTCGAAAAAATATATAAAAACGTCATAGTATAGTATGTCAAAAAAAGTCTTAGTATAGTAAGTCGAAAAAGGTCATAAAAAAGTTATAGTATAGTATATCTAAACATAATAAAAAAGTCATAGTATAGTATGTCGGAAAAACTCATAAAATGTCATAGTGTAGTATCTCGAAAAAAGTCACAAAAGTCATTGTATATCATATGGAAAAAAGTCATGGCATGGTATGTCAAAAAAAGTCACAAAAAAGTCATAGTACAGTATGTCTAAAAGTAATGAAAATGTCTTAGTATAGTATGTCTTAAAAAATCATAAAAGAGTCACAGTATAGTTTGTTGAAAATAGTAGTATAGTATATGGTATAGTCCTGTATGTCGAAAAAAGTCATAGAAACGTCATAGTATAGTTTGTCGAAAAAGATCTTAGCATAGTATGTCAAAAAAAATTATCGTATAGTATATCGAAAAAAGTCACAAAAAAGTCATAGTATAGTATGCCAAAAAAGTCACAAAAATGTCATAGTATAGTATGTCGAAATAAGTCATAAAAAAACGTCATTGCATAGTATGTCGAAAAAAGTCACCAAAAAATCATAGTACATTATTTTGAAAGTCATAAAAACGTCATAGTAGTATGCCGAAAAATGTATAAAAATTTCATAGTATAGTATGTTGAACAAAGTCTTAAAAACATCATAGTCGTAGGTAGAAAAAGTCATAAAAACGTCATAGTAGTATGTTGAAAAAAGTTATTGTATAGTATGTCGATAAAGAGTCATAATATAGATTGTCCAAAAGTCATAAAGAAGTCATAGTATAGCATGTCAAAAAAATGTCACAATGAAGTATGTCGAAGTATGTTGAAAAAAGTCATAGTATACAATTTTGAAAAAAATTAAAACTTCATAGTATAGTATGTCGAATATAGTATGTCGAAAAAGGTCACAAAAACATCATAGTATAGTATGTAGAAAAAAGCAACAAAAACGACATATAGTATGTCGAAAAAAGATATAAAACGTCATAGTATAGTATGTCAAAAAAAGTCTTAGTATAGTAAGTCGAAATAAGTCATAAAAAAACGTCATTGCATAGTATGTCGAAAAAAGTCAAAAAAAATCATAGTACACTACAGTATGTCGGAAAAAATCATAAAGTCACTATGGTTTGATGAAAAAAGTAATGTCGAAAAAAAAACGTATGTCGAAAAAAGTCATAAAACAGTCATTGTATATCATGTGTAAAAGAATCATAGTACACTACAGTATGTCGGAAAAAATCATAAAGTCACTATGGTTTGATGAAAAAAGTCATGTCGAAAAAAAAACGTATGTCGAAAAAAGTCATAAAAAGGTCAAAGTGTAGTTTGTCGAAAAAAGTCCTAGTATACTATGTCAAAAAAAGTAATAAAAGGTCATAGTATAGTATAGTATGTCAAAAAGTAAGAAAAAAGTCATAGTATAGCATGTCAAAACAAAGTCACACAGAAGTCATAGTATAGTATGTCGAAAAAAGTCATAGTATAGTATGTCGAAAAAAAGTCATAGTATACAATGTCGAAAAAAGTCATAATATAGTATGTCGAAAAAGGTCACAAAAAAATCATAGTATAGTATGTCGAAAAAAGTCATAAAACAGTCATTGTATATCATGTGTTAAAGAATCATAGTACACTACAGTATGTCGGAAAAAATCATAAAGTCACTATGGTTTGATGAAAAAAGTAATTTCGAAAAAAAAAAAAAATTATGTCGAAAAAAAAAAATAAAAACAGTCATTGTATATCATGTGTAAAAGAATCATAGTACACTACAGTATGTCGGAAAAAATCATAAAGTCACTATGGTTTGATGAAAAAGTCATGTCGAAAAAAAACGATGTCGAAAAAAAAAAAAGTCATAAAAAGGTCAAAGTGTAGTTTGTCGAAAAAAGTCCTAGTATACTATGTCAAAAAAAGTAATAAAAGGTCATAGTATAGTATAGTATGTCAAAAAGTAAGAAAAAAGTCATAGTATAGCATGTCAAAACAAAGTCACACAGAAGTCATAGTATAGTATGTCGAAAAAAGTCATAGTATAGTATGTCGAAAAAAGTCATAGTATACAATGTCGAAAAAAGTCATAATATAGTATGTCGAAAAAGGTCACAAAAAAATCATAGTATAGTATGTCGAAAAAAGTCATAAAACAGTCATTGTATATCATGTGTAAAAGAATCATAGTACACTACAGTATGTCGGAAAAAATCATAAAGTCACTATGGTTTGATGAAAAAAGTCATGTCGAAAAAAAAACGTATGTCGAAAAAAGTCATAAAAAGGTCAAAGTATAGTTTGTCGAAAAAAGTCCTAGTATACTATGTCGAAAAAAGTAATAAAAGGTCATTACATAGTATAGTATGTCGAAAAGTAAGAAAAAAGTCGTAGTATAGCATGTCAAAACAAAGTCACACAGAAGTCATAGTATAGTATGTCAAAAAAAATCATAGTATACAATGTCGAAAAAAGTCATAATATAGTATGTCAAAAAAGGTCACAAAAAACGTCATAGTTGTAGGTAGAAAAAGTCATAAAAACGTCATAGTAGTATGTCGAAAAACGTATCAAAATTTCATAGTATAGTATGTTAAAAAAAGTCTTAAAAACATCATAGTCGTAGGTAGAAAAAGTCATAAAAACGTCTTGTATGTTGAAAAAAGTTATAGTATACAATTTTGAAAAAAATTAAAACTTCATAGTATAGTGTGTTGAATATAGTATGTCGAAAAAGGTCACAAAAACATCATAGTATAGTATGTAGAAAAAAGCAACAAAAACGACATATAGTTTGTCGAAAAAAGATATAAAAAAGACATATAGTATGTCGAAAAAAGATATAAAAACGTCATAGTATAGTATGTCAAAAAAAGTCTTAGTATAGTAAGTCGAAATAAGTCATAAAAAAACGTCATTGCATAGTATGTCGAAAAAAGTCACCAAAAAAATCATAATACATTATTTTAAAAGTCATAAAAACGTCATAGTATAGTATGTCGAAAAAAGCAACAAAAACAACACATAGCATATTGAAAAAAGTCTTAGTAAAGTAGGTCGAAAAAGGTCATAAAAGAAGTTATAGAATAGTCGTTATAAAAAAGTCATAGTATAGTATGTCGAAAAAAGTCACAAAAAAGCCATAATATAGTACATTGAAAAAGTCGTAAAAAATGTTATAGTACAGTATGTCGAAAAACGTCATAAAAAAGTCCTTGTGTATTATATGTTAGCATTTTATGTTGAAAAAATGGGAGTTTAGGAGCTGGACAGCCCTTGGGACAAAGGTCACCTTCCTCCTCTGGGTCTTACGGCCTTGACAGCGGAGTCTTTGCCTTGAGCGGAGCCACTCAAACATTGAAAACATGACATGTGATGGATCACAAAGGTCTGCTGTTCGCATAGGGTGGACAGAGCTCTCAGGGGGTGTCCAATAATTCTGGAACAGACTTGACAAACAGTCAAAAAGTGTTTTGAAGACTAATGGAATAAAACCAAGAAGTGAAGGAAAAGGTTATCACACTTTCAATAGATGAGTATTAGTATAGTATGTCGAAAAAAGTCATAGTATAGTATGTCGAAAAAAGTCATAAAAAAGTAATTGTATATTTTTTGGAAAAAAGTCATAGCATATTATGTCGAAAAAAGTCACAAAAAAAGTCATTGTATAGTATATCGGAAAAAGTCACAAAAACGTCATAGTAGATCTTTATTGTTATTGTATGCGATACAACAAAATTCTGTTGGAGCCATCTTCTCCAAATAGCAGCATAGAGTAAAAAGATTAAAAAAAAATTCTCACCCAAGCACATCTCACACATACATATTAATTCCATGTTCTAGATAAATAGCTAGAAAACAGTAAACACAGCAGTTATTGCACAGAGTCCGATTGCACTGAGGGGGTAAGGGATGTGTGTATGTTTTTATGTTTGTATGTGTGGTTGTGTGTATGATTTCTGTAATATGTTCACAGTTCTGGGGAAGAAGCTGTTACAGAGTCTATTTGTGCGTGTGCTGGGGCCTGAGGGGAGGGTGGTGAACAGGGAGTGTCCGGGGTGTGAGATGTCCTGCCTGATGTTTGTAGCCCGTGTGAGAAGACAGCTTGATTATATTTCACTCAGGTTTGGTAGGGGGGAGCCAATGATCCTCTCAGCCATTTTGACCACCCGATGCAGGTCCTTTTTTTCTGCTGATGTGCAGCTGCAGTGCCACGCGGTGCAGCAGTATGTCAGGGTGCTCTCAATTGTGCAGCAGTTAATTTTTAATGGTGTGGGAGGGGTTCTGGCTCCAGGTTAGATCCTCCGCTATGTGCACTTCCAGGAACTTAAAGCTTGCCACCCTCTCCACTTCCTCCCTGTTGATACACAGTCCATTGTGGTTTGTTTTGTTCCTTCTGTAGTCAATTATTATTTCTTTTGTTTTCTTGGTGTTGTGGTTGAGGTCGTTGTCCCTGCACCAAGCTGACAGAGTCTGGACCTCTTTCCTGTAGGCTAGGGGATAGTATAGTAATGTCGAAAAAAGTCACAAAAATGTTGTAGTATTACTATACTATAACATTGTAGTGGCTTTTTTCTATACAATGATTTAGTATGTTGAAAAAAGTCACAAAAAGCCATAGTATAGTACATTGAAAAAGTCATAAAAACGTCTTAATATAATTTGTAGAAAAAAGTCATTGTATAGTATGTCGAAAAAAGTCGAAAAAAGTCATAGTATAGTATGTCGAAAAAACTCACAAAAATATTGCAGTATAGTATGTCAATTCAATTCAATTCAATTTTATTTATAGTATCAAATCATAACAAGAGTTATCTCAAGACACTTTACTAGACCACACTATAATTTACAAAGACCCAACAATTCCAGTAATTCCCCCAAGAGCAAGCATTTAGTGCGACAGTGGCGAGGAAAAACTCCCTTTTAGGAAGAAACCTCAGACAGACCCAGGCTCTTGGTAGGTGGTGCCAGTTGGGGGTGTGATGAACAGTGGCAATAACAGTCACAATAAAAATAATGGAACGGTGACTAGAAATAGTAGTCGTAATAGTTTATGGCATAGCAGGGCACTGCAGGGCGTGACAGGATGTAGCATGGCACAGCAGAGCATAGCAGGACGTAGCAGGATGCAGCAGGATGCAGCAGGACACTGCAGGGCACCGCAGCGCGTAGCAGGAAGTGCAGCAGGACCATGGCGACAGCTGCAACCATGATTTTGGTGCCACCCTAATCCACGGAAACATGCTGGGCAAAAAAAAAACATAAGGACTCCGGGGAACAAGCTCCTCAGAGCTAGGTTAGTAACAAGCATTTCTGGGACATGGATGCACACAAATGGAAAGAGAGAGGAGAGAGAAGCTCAGTGTGTCAAAGGAAGTCCCCCGGCAGTCTAAAACTATAACAGCATAATTAAGAGAGACAGGTTAAGGAGAGGAGCCTGGTCAGGCTAGAACTCTCCCCAACCGGATCGGGCTGTACTGGCCTGCCTCCCTCTATTTTTGTTATATTATTGATTATATGGTAAATGAATCTGACGACTATGAAGAGAGCAGATGGGCCGGGTTAGGCGGACGCTGCAACTCCTCACTCCCTAACTATAAGCCTTATAGAAGAGGAGAGTTTTAAGTTTTAGAGACTCTAGGAACCACAAGTAACTGCATTCTGGGAGTGCAGTCCTCTAGTGGCACAATAAGGTACTTTGATGATAAAAAAAATCATAAAAATGTCATAGTATGTAAAAAAAATCATAAAGTCGTCATAATATAGTATGTAAAAAAAATTATAAAGACGTCATAGTACAGTATGTCGAAAAATGTCATAGTATAGTATATCGAAAAAAGTCATAAAAAACGTCATAATATAGTATAGTATAAGCGGCTGAAATGGGTTTCCTCAGGAGGGTGGCTGGCGTCTCCCTTAGAGATAGGGTGAGAAGCTCAGTCATCCGTGAGGAGCTCGGAGTAGAGCCGCTGCTCCTTGCGTCCGAAAGGAGCAAGTTGAGGTGGTTCGGGCATCTGGTAAGGATGCCCCTGGGCGCCCCCCTAGGGAGGTGTTCCAGGCACGCCCAGCTGGGAGGAGGCCTCGGGAAGACCCAGGACTAGGTGGAGGGATTATATCTCCAACCTGGCCTGGGAACGCCGATCCCCAGTCGGAGCTGGTTAATGTTGCTCGGGAAAGGGAAGTTTGGGGTCCCCTGCTGGAGCTGCTCCCCCCGCGACCCGACACCGGATAAGCGGACGAAGATGGATGGATGGATGGATGGATAATATAGTATGTCAACAAAAGTCATAGTATAGTACACTGAAAAAGTCATAAAAAACGTCATAATATAGTATGTCAACAAAAGTCATAGTATAGTATGTCGAAAAAACTCACAAAAACGTCATAGTATAATATGTTGAAAAAAGTAATGAAAAAGTCATTGTATATTATGTGGAAAAAAAGTCATAGTAAAGTATGTCGAAAAGAGGCCTAGTATAGTATGTCGACAAAACTCATAGTGTAGTATGTCGAAAAAAGGCCTAGTATAGTAGTCAAAAAAAGTCATAGTATAGTATGTCAAAAAAAGTAATGAAAAAGTCCTTGTATATTATGTGAACCTGCTAACAGGTTCTTTTTTTAGTACCTGCTCAGTCGAGGTTCCAAGCGAGCTGAGGTGAGCCGAGAAGGTGACGTGAAACCCTGCAGGCTGCTGATTGGTCGGAAAGAAGCGTCACTGATCACTGCATTGCTAGCAAGAGACGGCATTTTTAAATAGTTTAGCCAGCTGTGTTTTTTTGCTGCCGGAGGCTCCACGCAGAGCTTTCTCCATAGCATACGGAGAAAGCATACTGGTGCGCTGGTGTGTGCATGTGTGATGTGTGTGTGTTGAGTCGCCGTATGTGTGTGTGTGGGGAGCTAGTGAGCGAGGGAGAAGTGAGAGAGTGACGGCGATTATCTCCGCAGCGAGTAGCAACTCTAGAGTCATATATATGTGAGAGAAACAAAGCAAGTAGCGACTCTAGAGTCATATATATGTGACCACGGTGGGAAATCTGGAGCAGTAAACGTTAACTATCTCTTTGATATCATGTTGTTTACGGAGACGGAGAACCAGGAAATGCGTCGGGGATATGTCAATGGGAAAAGCAAGCTACTAAGCCACGCCCACGGCAGTCGCTATGATGACCAGCCACGCTGAGGCGATAGTAAAATCTGCAGTGGAAGACGGACGCACAGCGAGTTGAAGTCAGTTAGTATGTCGAAAAAAGTAATGAAAAAGTAATTGTGTATTTTGTGGAAAAAAGTCATGGTATAGTATGTGGACAAAAGTCATAGTATAGTATGTCGAAAAAACTCACAAAAGTCATTGTATATTATGTGGAAAATAGTTATAGCAAAGTTTGTCGAAAACAGTCACAAAATGTCATAGTATGTCAAAAAAAGTAAGTTGAAAAAAGTCTTATGTTGAAAAAAGTCACAAAAATGTCAAAGTATAATATGTCGAAAAAAGTAATGGAAAAGTCATTTTTTTGCATCTTGGTCTCTGATAGACAGGGTCAATTTTCACAAAATCAGAACCCCAAAGGAATTTTGTGATTATTTATATTATACAACATTTCTAGGGGTATTAAGGGGTGCTGAATCCAAATCTGCTGTATATGAAGCTCAAAAATGTTCCAAAATGCCTCAAAATTGAGAAATTCAAAATGGCCGCCACCGCCAGATTGAAATCTATTTTTCAGAATATCTTTTTAACTAAACAAGGTACAAACATGAAATAAAAGTGCTTTTGTAAGTTTTCCCATATGGGCAATTCAATGCCATATTCAGATTTAAGATGTAATGTGAAGAAACTGCTTGGATATTACAAAAATAGTTGTTTTTAACTATGAATAATTATTATAAGTTATTATTCTAATAATAATAATTCTTATTATTATTATTACTATTATTGTTGATATTATCAGGCTAAATTTACTTACTTTGTATTTTGTTTTTAGGTCAAATGTACAAACAAATACAAAAAGTTACAAACTTTAATTAAATGTTCACAGGTTTTCACACATGGGGAATTTAACATCCTGTCCTGATTTAGATCAAGTGTCAATAATCAGCTTGAAAATCATACAAATATAGAGAAAAAGGTGGTCATTAGTGATAAAGAAGTTGTCAATCAAATAAGATCCAAAAGCAGGAAGATCCATGGGTCATGGTGATATTCATTGAACTATATCCCAGTAGAAGTTACAGTGACAGCTTATTCGCAGTCCTCTTCAATGTTCTGGCAACTGTTGTCAAGTTTCCCGCAGTTGCATGCATGTATACATTCCAACAAGCAAAACATCAACTAAGTGGACAGGCATATTCTACAAAGGCTCATCACAGCTTACAGAGCAGGTCGCAAGGTAGACCTGGAAAATATTCTCCAGCATGAACTCATTCCCATCCTGCCATCTCTGGCCGCAACTAACTGCAGTCTACATTCCACCAACAAATCTGTTTTAGCTAATATACTGACAAAACATATCCAAACCCCTGCAGATGTGCCCCTTCAGGAACCCAGCTGCTTTCTTATTGATGGCCGAGCACTTGTAATGGCACTTGGGAAGCAGCCTGACATCACAACATTCGGCAACTATGCCAACAAGTTTGCTGACACAGTGTTGAAGATGGCAGAGGAGTACCAGAGGGTTGATGTAGTCTTCGACAGGTACCATGACAAATCCATCAAAACAGGCACAAGAAAGAAGCATTAACAGTGCCACCGACCAGTATGCAGAGAGATCGTGAATGACTCTGTTCCACTTCCAGCAGACTGGTCGAGCTTCATGGCACTGGAAGAGAACAAAGCAGATCTCGCTCGACTACTCTCAAACCATCTGATAGAACACAGCCCAGAATATGAGCCAGTGGTTGTAGTATCAGGTGGATTTGTTGAAGCGACCACTGTCAAGTCATCAGATGCAGAACTTGAAATCTCCT
This sequence comes from Perca flavescens, assembly GCF_004354835.1. Classification (NCBI taxonomy): domain Eukaryota; kingdom Metazoa; phylum Chordata; class Actinopteri; order Perciformes; family Percidae; genus Perca; species Perca flavescens. Next base: position 19,503,455 of record NC_041346.1, on the reverse strand, counting down.
CTATGAGTGCTGACCATGAGGAGGCTGATACACGACTGATTTTGCACTGCATCCAGGCTCCTATGGACACAATAGTCGTGTCAGCGCGTGACACAGACATGCTTCTTCTACTTCTAGCACATCATGACAGAATTGGATGTACCCATCTCTACATGAAAGCTGGGACATCAAAGGATCCAAAGTATTTTCCAGTACATGACATTCACAAGTTACTCTCTGATGATCATGTGGACACACTCCTTGCCTTCCATGCCATCACTGGCTGTAATAGTGTGTCTCAGTTTAGCGGTCACAGCCTGGCAGGTGTTCGAGCAACATCACACCAATCTTACTGGCCTTGGGAAGGGCCCTCTCACAGAAGATATTGTGAATTCAACAGAGAAATTCATCTGTAAGATGTATGGTGTGCCCGAGGTTGATACATGCAACAAAGCAAGAGTAAAGTTGTTTTGCAAAGGTCGTCCACAAGAGACTCTGCCTCCAACCTCAGATACAGTGAAGTTTCATATCATGCGTTCACACTATCAAGCGACAATCTGGAACCAAGCTCACCTGCCACATCCTGATGTTCCTCCAGTGGGTGAAATGGGATGGATGCACAAGGAAGGTCAATTAGTGCCACGGCTAACGTCTCTGCCACCTATGCCTAAAGCCTGCAGGGAGTTCACTTCATGTGGGTGTACCAAAGGATGCCTCAGCCAACGCTGCAGCTGCAGGTACACTACTGGTCAAAAGTTTTAGAACACCCCAATTTCTTTGTTTTTTTATTGAAATTTTAGCAGTTCAAGTCCAATGAATAGCTTGAAATGGTACAAAGGCAAGTGGTGAACTGCCTGAGGTTAAAAAAAAAGTAAGGTTACCCAAAACTGAAAAATAATGTACATTTCAGTATTTTACAAAAAGGCCTTTTTCAGGGAACAAGAAATGGGTAAACAACGTAAAGCTGTTCTGCAGCAATGGAGGTTGATCAAGCTTTGGAAGTTGGTGCTACCAATTGGTGTTCCAACTTGTCTGGATTACTTACAACCCCCTCTGTTTGTATAAAAGTATTGTTGGAACACATTGTGGTACCGTACCCTCGTGAGCATTATTTGAACAGTATTGTACTGCAGAAAGTAATGTGTTGCCATAAAAATGGCGGGAAAAAGGCAATTAACAATGGAAGAGAGACAGACCATAATAACACTTAAGAATGTTGGTCTTTCCTACAGAGAAATTGCAAAGAAAGTCAAGGTGTCAGTGAGTACAGTATTCTTCACCATCAAAAGGCACTTAGAAACTGAGGGAAACTCTGACAGGAAGAGGTCTGGCAGACCCAAAGCCACAACAGAATCAGAAGACAAGTTTCTGAGAGTCAACAGCTTGCGTGATAGGCGGCTCACAGGACAACAGCTTCAAGCACAGCTTAATAGTGGTCGTAATAAGAAGTCTCAGTTTCAACTGTAAAGAGAAGACTTTGAGCTGCAGGTTTGATAGGTCGAGTTGCAGCAAGAAAGCCATTGCTAAGATGTCAGAATAAGAAAAAGAGGCTCGCCTGGGCAAAGAAACACTGCCAATGGACTACTGAAGACTGGAGAAGGTGCTATGTACTGATGAATCAAAATTTGAAATCTTCGGTTCATAACAGGATTTTTGTACGCCATTGAGTAGGCGAAAGGATGGTTCCTCAGCGTGTGACATCAACTATCAAACATGGAGGAGGAAGCATGATGGTCTGGGGCTGTTTTGCTGGATCCAGGGTCGGTGATTTGTACAGAGTGAAAGGCACCCTGAACCAAAACGGCTACCACAGCATTTTGCAGCGCCATGCAGTACCCTCTGGTATGCACCTAGTTGGTCAGGGGTTCATCCTACAGCAAGATAATGACCCAAAACATAAGTCCAAGCTATGCCAGAACTACCTTAGCAAAAAAGAACAAGATGGTAAGCTTAAAAACATGGAGTGGCCAGCACAGTCAACAGACTTAAACCCCATTGAGCTGGTTTGGGATGAACTGGACAGAAAAGTGAAAGCAAAGCAACCTACAAGTGCTACACATTTATGGGAACTTCTGCAACAGAGTTGGGAAGAACTTTCTGAAGAATATTTGATTTCCATTGTAGAAAGAATTCCACGGGTGTATTCAGCTGTTATATCTGCCAAAGGGGGATACTTTGATGAGTCAAACATTTAGAATACATTTTGGTTTATAAATTGATTCCATGATTTATTTTTTAACTTAAATTGTTCATTTGTTCTATTCTTTCATTTCAGAGTACAATAAGACATTGAACTGCATGAATTTCAATAAAAACCTGGAAAAATTGGGGTGTTCTAAAACTTTTGACTGGTAGTGTATGTGTATAGGGAATTAGCTGATGTTGATCATTGTGTACAACAATGTATAAATATGATAGACTGTTAGAGTATTCCAATGTACCTGTACTTGTACTGGTTGTAATCGTTCTATTCTATTTAATCTATTCTATTCAGAAAGAGTTGCATGGAATGTATACATGCATGCAACTGCGGGAAACTTGACAACACTTGCCAGAAGAGGACTGCGAATAAGCTGTCACTGTAACTTCTACTGGGATATAGTTCAATGAATATCACCATGACCCATGGATCTTCCTGCTTTTGGATCTTATTTGATTGACAACTTCTTTATCACTAATGACCACCTTTTTCTCTATACTTGTATTATTTTCAAGCTGATTATTGACACTTAATCTAAATCAGGACAGGATGTTAAATTCCCCATGTGTGAAAACCTGTGAACATTTAATTAAAGTTTGTATTTGTTTGTACATTTGACATCAAAACAAAATACAAAGTAAGTAAATGTAGCCTGATAATATCAACAATAATAGTAATAATAATAATAATGATAATAATTATTATTAGAATAATAACTTATAATAATTATTCATAGTTAAAAACATCTATTTTTGCAATATCTAAGCAGTTTCTTCACATTACATCTCAAATCTGAATATGGCATTGAATTGCCCATATAGGAAAACTTACAAAAGCACATTTATTTCATGTTTGTACCTTGTTTAGTTAAAAAGATATACTGAAAAATAGATTTCAATCTCGCGGTGGCGGCTATTTTGAATTTCTCAATTTTTAGGCATTTTGGGACATTTTTGAGCTTCATATACAGCAGATTTGGATTCAGCACCCCTTAATACCCCTAGAAATGTTGTATAATATAAATAATCACAAAATGCCTCCAGCACTTTAAATAAGCAAATTTTCAGAAATTCTGCCCAGTCGAAGCAAGATGTTTTTTTTTGGCACTATTTGGGTGGTTATTTGAAACTTGCATTAGGGTATATATACTTTGGAAGCCCTTTTCTGAAAAAAATAAAAAAATAAAATAAAAACTAAATTGGGGGAAAAAATGAGAATGCAATATTTTGAGCATTATATATATAATTGCAATGTTTACTTTCTGTGTCAATACATCCACACCTTATGATGCTTGGTGGAAAACACGGAATCTTGCCAAATCTTCCCAAATGTCATACTATACTTCCTATGTACTGTATGCATTCAACTGAGATGTTTGAATGCATACAGTACACAATTTATTACACAATCTATTTTCCATGTTAGCCATGCTAGCAGCTCTAGTGTTGGCAATGCTCGTCTGTTTGTCTCTCACTCCACTACAGAGCTAAAATATTTTAACATCTATTGGATGGATTGCCAATACATTTTGTATAGGGTCCCCAGAGGATGAAGCCACTGATTTTGATTATGCACCAGCATGAGGTTGACATTGGATTTTTCTATTGGTATATCTATTAGATGCATCCATCTATTGGATGGATTGGCATGATATGTGATGTATCATGGCACCATCATTTTGTGTCAAAATGTGTCCAATACATCACCAACATTCAGCAGCATTAAGAATAATGTGGTGATGATGTGTCTTGATAAGAGGTCAAACTTAATCTGACATGGTTTTGATCAGCTAAAGTGATGCACATGACTTGTGTGTCCTGCCTGAACTGACATAAGATTTCAGTGGAAAGAAGCCCTCGGGGTACAAACCACTACAGTGAAGTTGCACAACATCACAAGACTATTTGGATCAGAATTAGTTAACATGATGGCAAAAGGAAACTGATGAAAATAACTGTAATCAGATTTCAATTTAGCAATTGTGGAATGCAGTGCAATCCTGTTATTTCCCAGGTTTTACCCAATTTACCACATGATCTAGCAGAAAATATTTACATTGAGCTGGAAAAGGGGGAAATCAGTCACGGAACTAACAGACAGCCATCACCTATGAATTACTCTAATTTATATCATTAACTGAAGGTGGCTATGCCTCTCTGCATGTGAGCTGCTGGGAAGCATTTTCTTTTTCCATCTCCCTCAACAAACTATTCCTTTAAGCTCAGATCCAGTTTCTTTCCAGTCATGCAACATTAACTGCACTTTAAAAAATCAGTAGCTTGATGTTCATTCTCACAAATTAGGCCATTAACGTCATTGGTGTGCCAGGAACAGCACTCACATTTTGACGCAAATGTATCAGTGACGGCTTAAAGAATGACCTCCTCTTTCAAAACCACCTCAGTGCTTTCTGCATTTTGAAAGGGCTCACTGTGGATCTTCCAGAAAAAAAGATAATCAAAAGAGTTAAAAAAAATACAATATAAAGCAGCTCCAAAATGAATCTGGACACACCCATCTAACTTTAAAAAAACTGACCACACTCCTCAAGCTTATGTTCACTTTAACCAGTGTTTTATTTCTACACATAAATGACAGCAAAATGAACATGATACTCATATTTATGACTCTTCCTTATGAAAATATAGTACACATCAGACATGTTTTGCCATGTACCAGAGCACCAAAAATATATATAATTGCAACTGTGAAAATAGAGATAAAACATTGACTGAAACATAAAAGTCCAATCTGTGGTATATGTGCCTGAAAAAGTGCATACTGTGTAAGAACCAAAGAGAGAGGAGGCCATCAGAGGGAGGGAGGGACTACTGAGTCTGATGGCTACCTTTACAGTGTGGTGAAATTCTCAGCAAACACAAAGGCATTGGGATAAGACTCGACAATATACAGTTTGGAGTGAGGAGAAATGAAAGCGATTTGCAGACAAATTTGAAATGAACTTCTCAATGCATAACAAAGATCAGTCAAGTTTGATTATGAAGATCAATTCCAACAGACCCAGAAATGACCATTATGATTTTATTCATCTTGACAACAAATAAATAATTCATGACTCAATGGATAAATTCATGGTTTAGACAACTGACAACAGTGCTTGTACTAAGCCATTATTAACAAATAAATGCTGACAGCGAGTGGTGTGGTAAAGCATCACAGGTCTTTTTTTTCTCTTTTTTTCTGTCTTGCAGGTGATACTTTGACACAATGCACAACATATTCACGGTTCATCTCTTTGTATAAGTTATGATACAAATCAATCCAAGAGCTACTCCCAAACAGTTAGTACATGGTTTGCAAATACAATCATCATATAATATTATTTACATCTTAAAATATATTTGTTGAGCAATCGGGTACGAAACATCGCAGTAATACCACTAGATATCCACATAATATGTAAATACACTTTTTTTGTACTTCCCACTTAGAAAAAAGGACAAGTCACCTTTTTTATTTATTGAGGGATTAGGAAACATACATAAGTGGACCATTCTATAACCAGAGGCCAGTGAGAGGTACTGTGTTACAATACACAAAGAAAATGTCTTACAACAAGATGGCACATCAGTATTTTTCTCCACAGTGATATGAGCAAACATATTAGGGCTTCAGACACTATTTCTTACACTCCCCATCACTTTGTAATGAATTAGACACTACAAAGCTTCTGCCATTTTTAGACAAGCAATACAACAACCAGGTGTTAAATTAGAAACAAAGGAGCGACTGTTGATGGAAAATGTCGAGAGGTATCAAAGCTTGTCAAAAAAGACTGCTATACACATCATATTATGTGATAAGCATAGGCTCTAGGTGAGGAGAACTGTGTTCCTTCAGCCTAACTTCAAAAGGCTCTGTAAGCTGGGCAAACATCCTCTCTCATTTTCACAGGGCCAGCTTGACCCTGGCAGCCCTGCGCAGGCATACCTGACAGTGACAGATGAGGCAGTGTGTCGAGGAGGAGGAGTGAGGAAGGGGGCGGTGGGAGTCCCAGAAAGGGATGGATGCCACCCCCAGGAGAAACTCTGACTCATTGGCCTCGGCTTGTTGCCAGTCAGCGCTGGCCACCCCTGGCCCAGGGGCAGCCACTGTGAGTACACATTTTCACACCTGGACAAATAGCTAGACAAGCCAGGAAAAGCAGCCCACCCATCCCTACCTCTCTCTCTGCCCACCTTCTACTTTTCCGCTATCCAAGAACAGTCTATTTGGGGCACCATGGGCTGCCTTCTGACCTACAGTCCTTCTTTCCCTTCATTTATGATCCCTCTCTTTACCACTTCTCCTGTCCTCGGCTGGTTGTGTACAAATATTCCTTGTGCATTACACTGGTCTCTTGAAACATCATTTGCTATATTATGGATTCATGTATTTGACCATTATATACTTGGTTCTCTTTTCACAACTCCTAGTACGTATGGCTAATGTGTGCATTTAAAAAAATAAGCAAATAAAGAAAAAAAATAAACTTTACATTCTGGTTTTAAAAGGAAAGAAAAAGATACACTGCCCTCAGTAACATTTGAACATGTGGTGAATCCTCATTGGATGCAAGCAGTGTCCATCTACACTTAATGACCAATGAGACAAGTTCTTGTGTGGTTGTGGGCCTGTATGTCTGATCAGTGCTTGAAAGCAATGATCACAACAGAGCATGATGACAGAGACAAAATGACAGTTTTGACTCACAACCAATAATGTTTTTGTTTATAAGAACAATGTAAAAAATAACTTACATGGACATTAAATATAACTTAAAAAAGTATAACACTCTCAATAAATATTTCTACTATTTACACCATTGTTATGAGATGCACAAATGTCACTAAAATACCAAAAATATAGAAGCAGCAAACATTACAGGCATGAGGTACAGCAAGGGATCCTGTGGTGACTACAGTAGAGAGGTGATGTCCTCATCCAATGCGTAATCTTATACTTCTTTCCATGAATATCTTGGGTAGCTATGGCTTATGGGTACCTTCTCCAATATTAAGAATATAATTTTTCAAGTTGACATGCAGTCACATTCTGTAGCCTTTCTGATAGTAATAACGATCAGTTGTTTTGGTATCCAGACATTGACTAATAAAACAAGTAATGGTTGAGGAGGATATTTTTAAGTTAGTCAAAGTATGTGGAAGCAACGGCAGGTTATGTCCACTCAGTTTATAAAATGAAGGGAAGGATCCAATGACAGATTTTGGATTCATCCATTCAAACGGCTTGAATGGTTCTCCAGTGACCTCAATGGCAGATGATGAACCCCAGTACTGCATGTCATTGGCTTAGTGCAGTGATTGAAGGTCAGTCTCTCCCCACTGGTAACAGTTCTATGTAAAGCAGCAGTATCTGGAGTACTAATATTACATATTATATAATTTGATAATATCAACATAATACAAGTCTTTTGTTTTTTTTACAAGGGCTATATATGTTTTCATATCAAGTGTTAAATGCAATCTTCGTAAAGATGTAGCCTTCACAACATCCTAACAAAGTTTCATATTTCATAAAAGTTACAGTTTCTCAAGAGTCCCTTATAATGGGAATTCCTTCATTTAAGCTTCCCCTCCCCTTTGACATTTCTTGGTTTCTTTGCCAAAATGTACATCTTTAACCTAAGATGATGTACTACACACATCAGGGCAACTAATTTGCAGTCTAGCTAGACCTTAAATACACTTCTAAACATAATGTGTTGATGTGTAACCTATTTTTCTTTTGGGGGAATGGATGGATGGAGGGATGGATACATGGTTTATAGTGACAATACCTCCCTACTTCATTGATAACCTCTAATGCAAAGTCAGTTTAGGTTGGAGAGGAGTATATGTTCAGAAACAAATAAAACACTAATGACAGGAAAGCTAATAGCAACACAGGGAGTCAAACGACCGAATATAACATACAGTTTGTTTCAGATCACCATTCTGACAATAGCAGCTTCTAACATTTTTGAAAGATATACTTTTTCTTCTTACATGGAAACTAAAAAAGTGCAGTAACTGAGGTCAATAATACAAACACTGATTAAATATGAGAGTTTGTAAAAATGAAATACATGAAAACAAACACAAAAAACCCTTTTCCAACGCTCCTGTCCATCAAGAACATAATAATATTTACATTATATTTTAGATTTTTCTTTATTATTATTTGGTGGAAAATAATACCTTCTCACGTTCTCTGCATGTTGTTGTAGTTCTTCACTAATATTGGTTTTAAAATGAAAAAAAAAAAATGTAAAAATTGAAATTGAATGAAATAACTCTTACATTGCCACTTGAGGATGATCTGGAATGCTATAGCAGCCTAATATGAGTCTGAGGGACTGTGCCATTGGCCGAAATTAAATGAAAAGTCGTAATCATGCTGATTGTAACCACAACTATGTTTGCAGCTGACTAAGAACAGCTAATTTTAGGCAAATATGCCACGCAGCCTTAATTGTCAAATGTGCATGAAAAAAAAAAAACTAGTGTACATGTGTCTGGAATGAAGAATAACAAAATACGACGCTATTGTAGCAGCCATATAATCTATTGAAGTTAATTGGTGGGGACGGACCCGAGTTCACAATACTGAAAAGTGCTGATCAGAACAACCATGGGCACTTTTTACTGCAGAGAAAAATGTAACGGTTAAATTAATTACTTAAACACTAGACCAGCAGAGAATCTCAGGGACCTTTGATCATTTTGTGACTGCAAGTGTTGTGTTGACATATACATCCAAATGTCATTTTCATGTATAGCATTGTTGCCTGCAGAGCTACAGCTGAGGGTCCAATACTACTGGGAGGGGAGAGAATGAGAGATATGTGTGTCAGATGTGGTCTCCTTCCTCCAATACTGATTCTCACTAAGAGCTATGGCCTGTATCCAGCCCTTTAATGCTGTACTCTTGCGTGACTTTGCTGTGCAGTACTGTGCGATCCAAAAAGCCACAGACTCCTGACAAGCATTGACTACATTCTGAACAGGGCTGGGGTCATTTTATTTTCAGTTTAAACATTTTTGAATCTGTGCTTGAGGTAACAAACTTCTGATTAAGCACTATGAGGGAGTAGTTCAATCTGAAACTAAAATCACCCCAAGCCGAAGTGAGGTGTTAACAATGACATTCTTTAAGTTGTGGTCAATGTATGTAGTATTTTTCTTGATCTGTTGGGTTAAACAGGAATGACATGTGAGGTTCTGGGTTTTTTAAGGTTTTTAGTGCATTTCATATGTGGTGTTTTCAACATGTATTCTCTGAAAGTATTATGGACTAACATGCAAGTGTGAATGAATGCTATAAAGAGATACTGTAAGCAGCAAGGCAGACAAAGCTGTCTACCCCTATAAGATATGATGATATGAAGATGGCAAGTAGCAGCAAACACAGTAGCAGAAGCCATGCTAAAAATGCTTTAATTATGCATTCAGGATTTTGATCTAAGTATAAAATTGTCTTAGGAAATTGTGTGTGTGGTTGGTCAACAATTAGTTGCCATTTTTTGTGTGTGTTTATGTGCATTTTATTTTGGCTTTTGTGTTGAATCTGTGGCTTAAAACAATATGGCTGTCTCATTCCTCACCAAGCTAGGAATAACCTCTATAGCCTCTGATGTGCCTATGAAGAAACACTTTACTGAAAAGGACATCGAGAGTCAGGATGTCTGACCTGTATGAGACCAGGAATGATATAAGCACAATTGTCTAGCCCCCCAGAAAAAATGTTGAACATGCCTTCAAAGTGTTTGAGGATTATTTTTTTAACATTTGTCTTGATTTCCTTCATATTTGCAAAACACAGAGCCAACATCAACATAATCCCCCACTTGCACATTTTGATTTACTTTTGGTTCAATCATGTGATTGTAGAGCAAGGTCACTAAAATAGACACCAAAGCCAGCACAAAACTGAACAAAAGGCATGCAACCTAGGCTTGGTTATGTTTTTGTTTAGGTTTTGTTTGTTTTCTTCTTGAAAAAAAAAAGTCTGTTTCATGTTTGTTTTTTCTCCTTACTATATATGTTTTTTTTTTAAATGATATTGCAGGGTTACTTTCCTTTTAGCTGAGAAATGAAGTTTTCTGTGGAGTCTCATGAGTCTCATCCTCTATTCTAGATCTTTCTGTGATGTGGAGGCAGAGGCATTTCAACTGGTTGGGGTTGCAGTATGAATGGAGAGGTATGCCTGTTAAGCAGCAGGCAGGAAATTGGAGGCCGAGAAGAGGATGAAGGAGGGGTCTGCCTCGGCCACTCTGGCTGTGTCGTGTTGGAGCAAGGGTCCTGGGACGCTGAACAGAGGTCCCTCCTCAGGTTGGTCACCCCAGGGAATAGACATGTTCATCCTTTCTGTTCTCTATAGCATTCAGATCCCGACAGGAGCACTCATCCCGTATGTCACAGGACATGGGGAATGGAATCACCTGAGTGGGAGAGAAAAAGATACTTGCATTCATAAAGCTGTCCTTTCAAAAATATAAAACCATTTTCTGATCTTACACTGCTATGGTTTAGGTTTGGTTAGGTTAAAGTACAAAAACTAATGTGGTTAAGATTAAGGAAAGATCATGGTTTTGGTTAAAATGACCACTTAATTAAAGGGTAACTACCGCTTTTTTCAACCTGGAACCTATTTTCCCATGTTTTTGTGTGTAAGTGACTGATAGGAACAACAATCTTTGGCAGTGGTCCAGTATTAAGCGTGAACGCTGTAAGCGGCAGCCTTGAACCGTGCTACAAAGTAACCGTATGGGGCATATTATGCATTATCAGTTGTCCACTAAAAGTACTGTTTTTGCAACTGAAAGGCTTAGATTATTATTCTGTTTCATTATTATGTCTGACAACATTATGGAAAGGATCCCTACAGAGATAGGCCTTTTTAAGACTCTTTAAGACCTTTCTGTTTAACCAGAAACACCTCTGAGGTCGCTAGCGCTAAACCCACCAGACTCCATTTAAAAAAAACAATACTGTTAGCGTATATAGAGCCAACATATTGTCACATGTAAATTGGTAAACTATCCATCCATCTTCGTCCACTTATCCGGTGTCGGGTCGCGGGGGGAGCAGCTCCAGCAGGGGACCCCAAACTTCCCTTTCCCGAGCAACATTAACCAGCTCCGACTGGGGGATCCCGAGGCGTTCCCAGGCCAGGTTGGAGATATAATCCCTCGTGGAACACCTCCCTAGGGAGGCGCCCAGGGGGCATCCTTACCAGATGCCCGAACCACCTCAACTGGCTCCTTTCGACGCAAAGGAGCAGCGGCTCTGCTCCGAGCTCCTCACGGATGACTGAGCTTCTCACCCTATCTCTAAGGGAGACGCCAGCCACCCTCCTGAGGAAACCCATTTCAGCCGCTTGTACCCTGGATCTCGTTCTTTCGGTCATGACCCAGCCTTCATGACCATAGGTGAGGGTAGGAACGAAAACTGACCGGTAGATCGAGAGCTTTGCCTTCTGGCTAAGCTCTCTTTTTTTTTCTATTGTGCGATAGATTGAATGCAATACCGCACCCGCTGCGCCGATTCTCCGACCAATCTCCCGCTCCATTGTCCCCTCACTCGCGAACACAACCCCAAGGTACTTGAACTCCTTCACTTGGGGTAAGGACTCATTCCCTACCTGGAGAAGGCATTCCATCGGTTTCCTGCTGAGAACCATGGCCTCAGATTTAGAGGTGCTGATCCTCATCCCAACCGCTTCACACTCGGTTGCGAACCGATCCAGTGAGTGCTGAAGGTTGCAGGCCGATGATGCCATCAGGACCACATCATCTGCAAAGAGCAGCGATGAGATCCCCAGCCCACCAAACTGCAACCCCTCCCCACCCCGACTACGCCTCGATATCCTGTCCATAAATACTACAAACAGGATTGGTGACAAAGCGCAGCCCTGGCGGAGGCCAACCCTCACCTGAAACGAGTCCGACTTACTACCGAGAACCCGGACACAGCTCTCGCTTTGGTTGTACAGAGATTGGATGGCCCTGAGAAGAGACCCCCTCACCCCATACTCCCGCAGCACCTCCCACAGTATCTCCCGGGGACCCGGTCATACGCCTTCTCCAAATCCACAAAACACATGTAGACCCGGTTGGGCATACTCCCAGGCTCCCTCCAGGATCCTTGCGAGAGTGAAGAGCTGGTCCGTTGTTCCACGACCAGGACGGAATCCGCATTGTTCCTCCTCAACCCGAGGTTCGACTATCGGCCGAACCCTCCTTTCCAGCACCTTGGAGTAGACTTTACCAGGGAGGCTGAGAAGTGTGATACCCCTATAATTGGCACACACCCTCTGGTCCCCCTTTTTAAAAAGGGGAACCACCACCCCAGTCTGCCACTCCTTTGGCACCGTCCCAGACTTCCACGCAATGTTGAAAAGGCGTGTCAACCAGGACAGCCCCTCCACACCCAGAGCCTTGAGCATTTCTGGACGGATCTCATCATCATTATCCTCCAGCTCTGCCTCTAACATAGAGGGCGTATTAGTCGGATTCAGGAGTTCCTCAAAGTGCTCCTTCCACCGCCCTATTACCTCCTCAGTTGAGGTCAACAGTGTCCCATCCTTACTGTACACAGCTTGGATGGTTCCCCGCTTCCCCCTCCTGAGGTGGCGAACAGTTTTCCAGAAGCACTTTGGTGCCGACCGAAAGTCCTTCTCCATGTCTTCTCCAAACTTCTCCTACACCCGCTGCTTTGCCTCTTTCACGGCAGAGGCTGCAGCCCTTCGGGCCCTTCGGTACCCTGCAACTGCCTCCGGAGTCCTCCGGGATAACATATCCCGGAAAGACTCCTTCTTCAGTCGGACGGCTTCCCTGACCACCGGTGTCCACCACGGTGTTCGTGGGTTACCGCCCCTTGAGGCACCTAAGACCCTAAGACCACAGCTCCTCGCCGCAGCTTCAGCAATGGAAACTTTGAACATTGTCCACTCGGGTTCAATGCCCCCAGCCTCCACAGGGATGCACGAAAAAGCTCCGCCGGAGGTGTGAGTTGAAAGTCTGTTGGACAGGGGCCTCCTCCAGACGTTCCCAATTTACCCGCACTACACGTTTGGGCTTACCAGGTCTGTCCAGAGTCTTCCCCACCCTCTGACCCAACTCATCACCAGATGGTGATCGGTTGACAGCTCTGCCCCTCTCTTCACCCGAGTGTCCAAAACATACGGCCTCAGATCAGATGAAACGATTATGAAATCGATCATTGACCTTGGCCTAGGGTGCTCTGGTACCAGGTACACTTATGAGCATCCCTATGTTCGAACATGGTGTTCGTTATAGACAATCCATGACTAGCACAGAAGTCCAACAACAAACACCCACTCTGGTTTAGATCAGGGAGGCCGTTCCTCCCAATCACGCCTCTCAGGTGTCTCCATCATTGCCCACGTGTGCGTTGAAGTCCCCCAGCAGAACAATGGAGTCCCCACTGGAGCCCCATGCAGGACTCCAGTCAAGGTCTCAAGAAGGCCGAATACTCCGAACTCCTGTTTGGTGCATATGCACAAACAACAGTCAGAGTTTTCCCCCACAACCCGCAGGCGTGGGGAGGCGACCCTCTCGTCCACCGGGTAAACTCCAACACAGCGGCGCCAGCCGGGGCTTGTGAGTATCCCCACACCCGCCCGGCGCCTCACACCCTGGGCAACTCCGGAGAAGAAAAGAGTCCAACCCCTATCCAGGAGTATGGTTCCAGAACCAAGACTGTGCGTAGAGGTAAGCCCCACCAGATCTAACCGGTAGCGCTCCACCTCCCGCACCAGTTCCGGCTCCTTCCCCCACAGAGAGGTGACGTTCCACGTCCCCAGAGCCAGCGTCTGCCGCCCGGGTCTGGTCCGTCGAGGCCCCTGACCTTCACTGCCACCCATGTGGCATCGCACCCGACTCCAACGGTTCCTCCCACAGGTGGTGGGCCCATGGGATGGAGAGGGAGTTGCCACGTAGCTTGTTCGGGCTGTGCCCGGCCGGGCTCCGTGGCAAACCCGGCCACCAGGCACTCGCCGACGAGCCCGCCGTCTGGGCCTGGCTCCAGACGGGGGCCCCGGGCTTCCTCCGGGCAGGGTCACTCCATCTCTGCTTAGCTTTTTCATTGGGGTTTTTGAACCATTCTTTGTCTGGCCCCTCACCTGAGACCACTTTGCCTTGGGAGACCCTACCAGGAGCACAAAGCTCCAGACAACACAGCCCTCAGGTTCACAGAGACACACAAACCTCTCCACCACGATAAGGTGATGGTTCACGGATTGGTAAACTATGTGTTTATTTAAACCAAAACTAGAGTTGTGATGGTTGGAAAAGTGGAAAGGCGACCTAAAACGGCTTTTCATAGTTTTATTTAGTTTCTGTCTGTCAACGTAGCGTATTTTATGATGAAAAAAATGGTAGTTACCCTTTAAGGTTAGGGACCTTCTTTGTCATGTTAACATGTCATGATTTTTTTAAAACAACGTTGACTGTCCTTTGGAAGTGGGAAATGACAGTCTCCCTTGTTAATCCAATGTTTAGTTGACCCACCCATCCACACGGACTTCCTTCCTCTGTGGATGTTGTTCCTCTATATTAAAGTCACTTGAGTCAGACATTTAATATTTTCCCAAATGTTGTAATGGTGCCACCACTCAATTAGCTTGAATGGAACATGTGATCAAAATTTTAGAAAAAAGTATGAATTGAGATATTTTTTAATTATATAATAACCAGTGGACATACACCACCTAGCTTTACCCATCTCTGTCAGATGCACACGCGCACACACACACACACACACACACACACACACACACACACACACACACACACACACACACACACACACACACACACACACACACACACACACACACACACACACACAACCTTGCCCACTCTCTTTCTCTTCTCCTAATAGTTGATGTAGACCAGATTTGGCATGGTTCTCATTAGGCCATTTGTCTCATTTTGTAATGGGTACACAAACTCTGTGTACACAGTGTACCTAAACTCAGAGCTAAACTGTCAGTCGCTGAAGCCTAGTGTTGCCAAAACTGTGGCATCAATTTAGAACGACAAAAGACGAATACATTGTGTTGGAGGTCTGCAGTTAAAAGAAAATAATGGACACCTGACAGCCAATGAGAAGCGAAAATTCTTGTCATGGTATGAATGTATGTGACATATATATATATATATATATATATATATATATAGCGTTTTGGTGCATTTGGCGTTAGTGTTAATTTTGTCAGACGAGACGAGACTAAATATGTTCGTCAACGACCTTTTTTCCATGACTAAGACGAGACGATGACGAGACTGCGCCATTGTCCAAAAACGCTGACTAAGACTAAATTAACATGCATTATTGTTGACGAAAAAAGACGAGACTAAAATGTTTTGCATAAAATAAAAACTAAGATAAAATCTCTCTTCATTTTCGTCTACAATTGTCTCTACTTTTCCATCATGAGATAGAATATTCAGCTGTTACTTGGGTACCAAGACCCAGTGCTAATACGGCACCGACCGGTGCCATAACGACCGCTATCTACCGGACAGAATAGCAACGCGGATTTCGGTGCCACTTCAATGCCTGCGCTTCTCTCTGATGCTCCTAAACAGACGTTAGAGGCAACCGAAACATCGCTGCACGGGACGCTAGTTAACACTATACCTGACAGCAGGTAACGTCAGCCTACCGTTAGCTAGTTAACACTACACCTGACAGCAGGTAACGTTAGCCTACCGTTAGCTAGTTAACACTACACCTGACAGCAGGTAACGTTAGCCTACTGTTAGCTAGCAGCTGGATTAAACACGGTTAAAATGCTGACAGCTAAACGGTGTAAAAGTTTGTCTGTATTTCACTGTAGAGGATTCCAACAGGGGGACGTACGACAGTCTGCAGCTGCTGTTGTCTGAATAACAACACATATGTTGCGTTCACTTCAAACTCGCCTCCACAGCCTCGTGCTGCATTCAATTTTATTGTAAAATACCATTTTCCTATTCAGTGGTTATTTTTGTCGTTTAACAGGAATTTACTGGTGAAATAAGGAAGAGGCTCAATTTTTATATAACTTTATATAATTTATTTTTATATAACTATTTGACTGAAATGGTTATCAGAAATAATCTCAGTTCTTACAGACCTATAAAATATCACAATCTCAGAATATCAGAGAATATAGAGAATATCCCAGTTTCTCTGATAGTCTGATGTCAAAGTAAAATACTGTAGGTGTAAATAGTTGTGGAAGATCACTGGCCATTGCCCCTGGTGTTTGACGTCATTGGATAACGTTGGCAATGCGTCACCAGCACCAGCTGCTGCTGCCTTGTCTGCTTGCCTCTCGGGGGGCCAGCTTCAGCTGTTTGGGTACACAAAATGTGTCCAGGCCAAACAAGGAACACACGTGGTCCAAGTCATGGAAGGCAGGCAGCAGACCAAGGGCATGTCTGCATTTGTGTCCTGGTGGCTTATCAGATCAATGTGTCGGTGCCTGCGGTGTTGCTTTTTCTTGTTAGGGCTGAGTGGTATTGCCTTTTTTGCACAATGGATCTCTGTATACAATGTAAATGTAACAACAATACTGGCCACTGTAACCAACACAGCTACTTAGCTGACATTGTGCCTCATGCCAAACATAGCTATTAGTTCAAAGCTGTCTGGCTGCTATGGGAGGAGTCATTTCCAGGGGAGGGTCATGGGGGTTATTATTTAAATATGAAGTAGTGGCTGTATAAGTACCCAGACTACTACTGTAATGCCATCAAACAAATTTCACCATGAGCTAATACTATCTGGGAGGGTTAGTCAGGTTAGGTAATTATTTAATGCATTAGCATTAAAATGAGAAAGTAATGAGAATGTCCCATCCACAAAGATGCATCCTTGATAATAGTGTCCCTTATATTGCACACCATCAACATCAAAGTTTGGAACTTTGAAGCTGACTCACTCACAATCTCCAAGTCTGTTTTTATAGAAGAAATTGTTTAGTGCTGTGTTGCAAATTTGACATATTTATCTAAAATCACATCTTCTAAGATTTGAAATAAATAAAAAAATAACGAGACCTTCTCATAACTTATCACTTTCTTTTAGTTTTACTAAAAGTATGTCATGAAATTAGGCACATTTTTATTTGAAAAGCAGTATAAAGTAAATGTAAAATGTTTTAGTTGGTGGTAAACGCACACAGGAAACACCACCAATAGTTTTTGAGATTCAGTGATTTGTTGACCGCATGTCTGTGGAAGGACATGGGGGAGCATGTTAGTCAATGAGGAGCAGTGACGCAGGCTCCCCTTTGAAATGGGGTATAAAATAAATTGTTTGTGTGTGTATGTGTGTGTGTGTGTGTGTGTGTGTGTGTGTGTGTGTGTGTGTGTGTGTGGGGGGTGGGGGGGTGTTCCTCATGTGAGGGCCTGTGGGTAGTGCCCAGACTCCTCTGAGAAAATGAGGCCTACATGTGACGACTTTACAAGCCGATGGCCGGACACACTTCAGAAACAGCTGTCAACCGCATGAACAGTGTTTCCACCAAGAACGTGGGGTTCCTCGCTCCCACCTGACACTTTCTCAGTAATTACACTATCTCTCACCACTTTCACATTGTCTCCTTAGAGTCTCTTACTTGCTTTATTACTCCTCTCTCTTGCAGCACACATTCCCATTACCCCTCCCACTACACCTTACTTCCCCTCCAAGGCCACTTCTGTTTATCTCTCTATCTAGAAAATGATGGTGGGTGGCAAATTTGACATGGTTTCCTTTGACCTTGACCTCCAGGGTGGCTGGGCCAGCTGCCACATCTGGCCCTGACTTGAGGGTTCTCTCAGGGTGGCTGGGAAATGGGAGTGGCTGGCCTTGTGAGCCTGGGGGCCCTCATGCTGCCTCCATGTCCCAGGGCTGGGGGAGGACACCCACTAACTGCAACATGAAAGCCCTTCCATCTCAGGAACAGGTCAAAATAACACAAAGTTCCTCTAATTTTTGTGTGTACAGTATGTGCGTGTCAGGCTTGTGCTTAAAGGGAAGACGGTGTGTAAGGGGCACAAGCCTGGGGAAAGGGCATCTAGGGATATACAGTATAACACACTATTCATTAGCAAGTAACAGTTAATATTAGAGTGAATTACAACTAGCAACAATTTTGTCAGTCTTCAGGGAATATAGTATAATATAGTATATGTTTTTACTAAGGTTGTTTATATATATATATATATATATATATATATATATATATATATATATATATATATATATATATATCCTTTTAAAATGCAATATTTTCTGTCCACATGTGTTAGGAAACAGACAATACAAAGCACTGCAAAGCAAAATGGAACGTATAGGAACACAAACAGTGAGCTTTGATTGCACCTGCAGTCTCATGATTCCAAACAACCTTGCACAACAGAACTGTCACTTCGGTCATGGTGTATCACAAAAATTAAAATCAATAGTCAAACTAAATCAGTCACTTGAACCATTGAGTAAAGAGGCTATAGTCTTTGAGGAAAAAATATTTACTGTAAATTTAAAACTTGAACAGATTTCTGAATGAGAAAAACAGAAAGAAACACAGTAAGAAGAGAATGTTTTAATGGATATGATTAGAACGGAGAGAAAGCAACTTAAGAGCAAAATAACACATACCTGAGTTTGGCAAAATAAGTGTAAGAACTTGGCATCAGCAAACAGCCAAACCCCCTAAAAACTGTGGGGAGTTGATGTACTTTGCCCCTTCCACCCTCACCCCCTACTCCCCACACAGATACACACAGAAAAGTTAGAAATAAAGGAAGCTATGGTATGCTGCTGCTTATTCTGTGATTTGCCATAAGCATTGCATTGTAGTGGAAAAGAAAGCAAATCTTAATGCCATGACCAAAAAATCCCTCTATATGTGCCTGCACCTATCTGTGCCTCAGCCACTTCCTCCCCTTTAAGTGCCCTGGCAGAGCCTTGGCAATGGGAAATAAAGTCAAGTTAGCTGCCCTCAGACATTTAAAAAAATTAAGAGCTGTTGCTGGCATGTGCTTTTGGCATCCAGTTATGTGAACATCATTTTGATGTTAAAGCAGAAATTAAGAGAACAAAAATAATATTATTAATCACTGATAAATACCATACTATCCCTCTATATCTATACAGTACAGGCCAAAAGTTTGGACACACCTTCTCATTCAATGCGTTTCCTTTTATTTTCATGACTATTTACATTGTAGATTCCCACTGAAGGCATCATTACTATGAATGAACACATATGGAATTATGTATTTAACAAAGAATTGTGAAATAACTGAAAACATGTCTTATATTTTAGATTTTTCAAAGTAGCCACCCTTTGCTTTTTTATTAATAAAGGGAAAAATTCCACTAATTAACCCTGACAAAGCACACCTGTGAAGTGAAAACCATTTCAGGTGACTACCTCATGAAGCTCATTGAGATAACACCAAGGGTTTGCAGAGTTATCAAAAAAAGCAAAGGGTGGCTACTTTGAGGAATCTAAAATATAAGACATGTTTTCAGTTATACAACACTTTTTTGTTAAGTACATAATTCCATATGTGTTCATTCATAGTTTTGATGCCTTCAGTGAGAATCTACAATGTAAATAGTCATGAAAATAAAGAAACACATCGAATGAGAAGGTGTGTCCAAACTTTTGGCCTGTACTGTAATTCTGTACAAGCTTCAAAAGATGGTCTGTTTGGAATTTGATTTGTGGGGATTTTAATAGAAATAACTTAAATGTAAATCTGGTTAGCCAAAAACAAAGAGAAGAGAATTAAATTTCAGTTGTTATTTTGAAAGGGCTTTGTCTACGTGAATCCCCAACAGAGACAGAGAGGTTAAGTGGTCAGCTGTGGTTATCATGGACCTTCAACTTAGATGCAAACATCAATCATGACACATAGCAATCGCATATTAAGCATACTTGTGCCAGACTCAGAGATGTAAACAGGGGTGAGGGACAAGGAGGGATCTGGGCACTTACCCAAGACCCCACCACCAACACAGACAGAAAAACCTACCTACCTAAAAATATTTTTTTAAAAGCTCAAGCCGTATAACTATATAATCAGTGACCTCTGCGTACTGCTACCAGAATCCAAGAAAGGAATTCCGTCTGAACTAGGTGGGCTACAAAATGGGTCTTGCGCAGGCAACCCTCATACCCTTTCCTCCTCTCCTCCCTGCCTCTCCAAATTCAGCCAACAGCTTGCAACTATTAAGGGGAGATCCTGTGGTGACCTTACGTGCAGCCAGTCCTTGCACCTTCAAAGCTCCTGGGGTGGAATAATACACAGCAAGTCATCCAGAACATCTTAATACACAAATCTCTACCAAAATAAAAGACGAGAGCAGCATTTGCTGGGAAGGGGAGTAAAAGTAAACGTGCAGCAGAGTTCCCTTGCTTTTCACAATATTGCTTTTTTTCTCTTAGTTATTCAGCTTGTATCTGGATTAAAGTTGAAGTTGACAAGAAAAAAAGAGAAAATTAGAAGCAGGAGGAACCTGGCAAACTTTAATAATTGATAATAACTTAATTCCTACAATAGTATTTAGGCATTTTGGGAAAAATTAGAAATTGTCCAAATTTTGTACTTTGAAGACATTTTAATCCAGAAATTATAATTTCATATTGCGCCATTGAATAATTTCAGATTTGAGAGGCATGTTGTTAGATGTTGGCAAAAACTATAAATAATAATAAGGAAGTCACTTAAGCATCTTCTACTAAGGAAGGGTAAGCAGATGTTTTTGTCAGTGTGTTGTGGAATGAAGACATAATAATGGACAGTTGGTTTTAGGTCACAGAGTGAACAAGTGAGGCAGATTAGGATTTGTTTTAACTGTTGGACTCTTTAGACGGACTAATAGGACAAAAGGATAGATGACTCTGGATGCCAAGGGCGAATGTAAGTGTTGTAAAATTTAATTTTGCCCTGTCCTTAATTCCTTTTACCTCATTACAAAAGATCAGAGAGAAAGAGATGTGTAAAGGTTTTGGCAGAGGCACAAATGAGAGGTGTGTGTGTGCATGGATCATATAATATCAGTGTTCTCACGTGCTGTGTTACAACACAGTGGGGATACCAACAGTGAACAAGATTCCCACTGAGTCACCAAACCTCTTGTGCATAACACCCAGAGGCTGATGTGTCTGTTTGTGTGCTGTATGTGTGTGTGTGTGTGTGTGTGTGTGTGTGTGTGTGTGTGTGTGTGTGTGTGTGTGTGTGTGTGTGTGTGTGTGTATATATGTGAGAGTGTGAGAGAGACTGTGAGTGACACAGAGTGAGAAAAAGAAAATGTGAATGAGTATCTGACAGTGAATGAGTAGGAGAAAAACTGAATGAGAATGAGTAAGTGAATGAGAGTGAGAGGGGGAAAGAAGGACTTGGTACATTAGTGGTTTATCCTCCTTACTTATCCTTATTTTGTAACTTGACATACAGTATACACTAAGTTAATTAGGTACACCTAGCTACAACTGTTGCAGTCTAAAGTCCTGCAATAAATCATAGCTTCATTCAACTGTATGGTCATTTTGGATGATGTTGAATTGTATTACGTTATACTGACAGATGTTACTATCATTGTGCTCATCCCATTTACATCAGTGAGGATAGCCAAATATTAAATACACCTTTCTGTATAATATAATATGTGGAAATCTGTGGAAATAAATATATATATTAATTATATATAGTTTAATTTCTCAAAAAAAATAATTTCCTAAAACAACTAAACTTTAGTTTTTATCAAACATTATTTAACAGGATTAAGTAGTGCATTTGTTTGGGATGATTTTCATTCCTTTACGCCCACCTAGAAAAAAATCTTTAAAGGAGTCACTCCTCAAACAATTAAATGCAATCCAACTCCACAAACAACTGAATTTATTATTTGCACTTTCCATAAATATATGTTTGCTATAGTTGAGCAGGCCTATAAAATTAACTGTAAGAACACAATATAGTATTTTTCTGTGTATAATATAAATGCTAGGACCAGCAATAAATGCAGATAGTACATAGTTGACATCAAGTCACCTCCGCTGTGTCACAGACAACAGAATCTGTAACTACAAAATGTGTTCTGTGTTCAGGAACAATTAAACAAGTTGGGACAAAGTCCTCACTTGTGGTTGGGAGAAGAACAATGATTTCCCGCTAAAGAGGAAAACACTGCCCATCTTTGTCAAGTGTGTTATTCAGCAGCTCAGAGGAGGGAGACTGTCATAAATGAGTTACAGACTCCTTTTGTCATATATTGTGTAATTTTGTTTTGGTTTTAAAGGGTTTTAATCCATCCGTGCCCGCCTGCCACGCATGTGTTCAGTTTAGGAAAAATCAGAATCAGGTGCAAAATACCCTGTTTCTGTTTTAGACAGAGTTGATCAAATAAGGATGACTATGAGGATAGGCATTTCCCAAGAGCAATAAACAACTAAATTCCAATGCCTAACTAAACGCAAGTACCAAAATGATAATAAATATAGAGAAAATTTAAATGTGGACAAAAATATATCAAAGTAATAAAACAAGAAGATTAAGTTTTCAGGAATGCTGTCTAGC
This sequence comes from Perca flavescens, assembly GCF_004354835.1. NCBI lineage: Eukaryota > Metazoa > Chordata > Actinopteri > Perciformes > Percidae > Perca > Perca flavescens. The sequence continues at coordinate 19,480,683 of NC_041346.1, read as the reverse complement.
TAATTATTTAAAAGTGGCATTCTAGTTTATAAGAGTTTCTTGTACTTTTATGTATATTAGCCAAAGCATTTAGCAACGTGTGTGCAAGCAAGCAGTATCAATTAGGCAATGGGCTCACAAACTAGCAAGCAAAAGGGATTATATCAAACATCTGGCTTTCCTCTGTTCCCATATCAACGTCACATATCAGCTTAATTCCTTAGTGTTTCCTTTTTGTTTCTCACCCAGTTACTTTCCTTGCCCCTCGCTCCTGGCAGACGATAAATCATATTATGATTGGTTATTTCAGAGCAATTTTTCATATCTTTCCAAATAGTTTCAAGGGGACCTAATAGTGGAAAACACCAGTTAGGCTGCTTTCTTTAAATAATGCCAAGGCAAAATGGCTTCAAGTAGAATTTGGACAAGCAGCCTGGACTTCTTGAGCCCAGCTACAGTATGATTCACTGTGTCATACTGTAACAGCCCATAACTGTTTCAGTGGTTGGAATACTACTCTTCACACAATCAATATTTGCTTGCGTGATACAAGTTAGTACCAAGTAGATAATTTAATTCTCCATTTGCCTGTAGTTATTAGTAGTATGTAGGGCTGTCAAACGATTAGTTTTTTTAATCGCGATTAATTGCTGAATTTCTATAGTTAATCGCGATTAATCACATGTTTTATCACATGATTAAAATTCTATTAATTTGCATTTCAGAACTGTTTTTAAGTACATATTAACAATGGAAAGCAATTCTTACCCGTGTATCTTGATTGGGAATCAAATGAATGCAAAGAAAGTTACTTTATGAACTTGACTTTAAGATTTGTATTTGTTTATTATTTATTTACTGTAAACAAAAGAAGAAAAAAGAAAAAAAAGAAGGGTACTAAACAACAGTCAGGAACTTGTTTATTGTTAAAGCCATGGTCAAAATTTAAAATTTAATAATAATGTAATAACTATAACAATAACTTATTTCACCAGTAAATTGCTGTTGAACGACCGGGCCCCTATGCAGGATTATTAAGGCGGGCCCCCCTACAACATCACATGATTGCGATAAAAGTTGCGATGTCTTTTGTATGTTTGTTGCAATGAAGTTGCAGAAGACAGTGAAAGTTGCAAAAAAAAAGTTTTTTTAGGAAAGTTCTTTAAAAATAAAAAGGAAACTTGTTTTGGGGAGAATAATAATTATTACTATTAATTAATTACTCTGGGCTGAGATTTCCTAGAAACCTTACCAGAAAGGCTCAGGATGCTGCAAGTGTTGGTATAATATGAAAATGGCTGGTGGATTTAAGACAAAAAATTATAATTTGTTGAATGAATCAAATATGAACATATATGTCACTGTCAGTGGATTGTTGATCTTTAACATTGTTAGTTAATTTCCTATCCTGGCCACACATACAATCATATGGTTTGATAAAGTACTTATTGGACTTTAACTTATCATTGCACTTACAATAACAAGCGTAGCTGTCCTCAATTTAGGTCATCGTGTCATCTCATCTACGTTTTTTCCTACATCCATCATGTGTGATTGTGTGTGTGTGTATATGTGTGCGTCAGTCGCGGGGGAAATGGAGCAGCAGCCCCACCCGCTGCAGAGAGCAGACAGTATTCAAATAGCAGCCGCTTAAGAGACTTTATAGTGAAAAAACGTTACAGCGTACATTGATGTTAAAATGTATACAGGTTGGCAGGATGGTCTGAAATGTTTAGCACGGTTTTTCACTGTACGTTTTGTTGGTCAATGTGAGATGTTCGAGTTACACACACAGGTCTCGTCTTCAAGGAATATTATTTTTAAACTATAGATTTCTAACTTGACACCCAATTATAAGATGGTTCAGTAACCATGGCCTTCTTTGATGTACAACATTACAAATCCTAATTCTCTTGCTGCTCTAGTATCACCCAGCTTAACCTCTTACTGCAGTAAAACAATGAAGGGTCCATTGGGGTCGGTTAGTAAAAGTTAGTTATGCAACTTCTGGCTGAGCCCCTGCACTGGATTGGGGTCAGAAGATGTAGTTGGGAGTAATATTGTCTTTATTTTTGTTAGAAATGTGTATTACACATTTCTAACATCCACTGGCCAGGAATAATGCAGGGTCTAGTCAAAAATGCACAAAGGACTTGGTGCAAATTTAGTGATTGGAAGCTTTGCAACAGCATAGAGGCCATTTCACAGAAGGTTGAAGATTATATTTTGTGATTAGTAATTATGAAGTTTTGCATTATTTCTTTGCTAGCCCATATGTACGAATCTACTATTTTTAAAAATGTTTAATATGAATAAATTGCACAAAACGCAGACCCAGGGTGTAAATGTCTCTCCCTCTCTCTCTTAAGGCTCCTAGCCAGTCCTTAGTGATTATATGTGAACAAAACTAAAATTACATTTAGTTGTCTTATATTAGTTGTCATCTAATATCAGAAATGCTCCTTTTTGTCTTCTTTTTCATTGCTGGCTGGAGAAACATGTCAATGTCTGTATTTGGTTGACAGGAGCTGGCTGAGTGCCAATGTTACACCTTAGGGTACAAGAGACAAAGTAAACAAACTTGCGCTGTAGCCTACATGTCATGGTCAGACAGCGTGTTGTTAGTGGTATTAAAGAGTAAAGACCACGCCAGCCACATCCACAGCTATTCATTCTAGCATCTTTTTGGGCTCTCCTCACATGAGGGCCCTGGGTACTCAGTCCCCTTTTTCCCCCTAGTCCGATGCCCCTGCACGCCAGCATCTAACTGGACCAAAGTGTGGTGGTAATGTAAGTTTTTGTTTGCTGAAGTCATGTTCAGAATGACACTCACTATCACCATGTAAAGTTTCAAGACATTTTACTATACAGTTTTTTGAGAAGGGAAAAAAACTTTTAAAATTCATTGTAACACATAGAAAATGTGTTTATGTTTTAACTCTCATAAAATATTTTCCTTCAGATGTTCCTTCATATTTTCACTGAGATCTTGTTCAGGGTGACCCCGACTATAACCGAACCAAATCTGAAGTAATTTTACTTTCTCACTCCAAACTAAATTAAAAAAGTTGGCAGCCCTGCTGAAAATATGTTGTGCAGCACATTATTATGAATAAAACATAAGTCTGTCAGTGTAAAATGGTAAAATGTTTGGAGATCATGGGACATCATGTAATCTTTAAGATCTGTAAAGTCATGGACATGATTTAATCTTTAAGATCTGTAAAACATCAGAGACTCTTCTAGACTCTTTGTGGATCTGGATGCAATCAAACAAATACACCAAATGGTGCAGTAAAAAAACGTTTTGGTGCATGTAATTTTAAAAAGAAAAACGTATTTCGAGCCCTGTACCAACTCTCCTTTAGGGTACAAGAGGTACACTTGGATGATTCTCATTGATATTAAACCTTTGGGAAAACAATGTGGATGTGACCATTTAAACATTATGCAACAGTGCTGTTTGAAAATCTTGTTCCTCTAGCAAGGCCATGCCCTGGTAATGTCTTTACAGAGATTAAGATTTAAATAAAGAACAAATAATACACATCAAAGAAGCTGTCTCTTGAAACATATTGTTAGCCAGGAAAAAAACATGGCTATGGACCCAAAACATCCATGAAACATCATGTGTAAGTGGATCGGAAGCAATCACAGGAACTTTGATTGTACTGTGGAAGATGGCGAGATGCCTCTTTTATGTCCTTTTCTCCCAAAGAGGAAATGAAGAGGCTCTCCAGTCAGACACACTGACACAGCCAGTGAGACACATAGACTGCAATATAAGTCAAGCCAGACATACAGATTGATATGCCAGGAGTACAACGAAAGTCCCTCACCAGATTCACAGAAACAGGCCAGGCCAGAGAAGCAGATGCTGCTGCACAGAAGCTACAATACACTTCCAATCAGTTCCTTTGCCAGCAGCTGGCTTGAAAGAGCCAGACAAAGCACCTCCCTGACTTAAGAGAGTTGCAACAACAGGGATGACCACATTTTTTTGTCATGCTCAGCTTAACCCGGAGGAGAGCCAGCCAGTTTGTGTACTTGTTGTAGTACCCACAAATGAAAATATAGGCATTTTACACATTAGAAAATTATTGATGAATTCTGAAAACTCCCACTATCTTGGATGTGGTATCAGTAATCTGTCTACCAGTAATCTACAAAGCAAACAGTATATTTAGTTGTGGTTTCCATTATACTTACCTTGTGTATGCAGAAATGATCATTTATAAATGTTAAAGCATGATAATGGCAACCTCTACTGAAAACATGGCAGTGAGAACTCCAAGTTAGTTAGGCAAAGGGAAACTGTAAAAAACGATCATACGGTATGTAGGAGGTGGGATTTATTCCTAAGCTTTGGGTTTCTCCAGGGTTGGGGAACAAACACTGACTGGTGATCAGTGTGACCAGGACCAAATCTAACATCATCTCTTTGTCTAAAGGCAGGGTGAAGTTTATTCTGAGGTACAAGCATGCCACTAACCTTTTTGGTCTTGACAGTGGATTGGCAGCAGTCTCCTCCGTCATAGTTACAGAAGGCTCTGTTGTTGACCGAATCACAGTAGTTGTCTCCCATGAATGGCTATACCAGAGACATCAGAGAGACCGTGTAATTAGTGAAAAACACTGAACGGGAAAAGAGCCACCTTTAAACTGGTTGATTATGGTTAAAAGGTGAATTAACAAAGATGCTTGTTCTAGTAGTACTTTCCTCTTGAGCATGTCAGGGCCTTTAGAGGTCTCTGGATAATTTTGCTGATGAATCTCATACAGTCATTTCCCTCATCTTTCAACATGACTTTTTAAGCCCTTTGTAGGGCAGAATTGTAAATCAAACTGAGGACACGATAAACTATTCACTTTACTAAACACTCCAATAAGGTGATTTATTAGGTCAGCCCCACCCTCTCTACTGTTTCTACTAATCAGGTTATCCAATTGGCCTAAACTGAGTAGATGATATCATTCTTCCATGATGGGAAGAGGAATTCTTTCACATGTTGTATTTTGTAGATTTATATAGCCAAGTGACAAGAGATTCAGTCTTCACTTACAGTACAGGTTGGTCTGAGTGTTTTACTTGTCCAACCTCTGTGAAATCCATTGTCTGTCCAACTCCATTGGCTAAGCACAGTGAATACAATTTTATGAAACTTTTGGAGGCTATTAAGACTGAGATTCAAATGATTTCAAGCTAACTGATCTTTCTTTGGGTGTGTTCTTTGTGTGATGGGGGGTAATGTGCATAGACAAGCATGTCCATGTGTATGTTTTGTGTTATTTTCATGCTTGTATGAATGTGAATGTATCACCATGAAAGTGAAACAAATTGTAATGTTGGCCACGTTGAATGTCTACATTCAAATTTGGTAACATATATTATTGGACACATTTCTCATCACTTTTGGTTTGGGATCAAGGAAGGTGAAAGGATCGTATCATAGATGAGACTATTATTCCACAAACACAAAAACAAAAATCTAAATAAGGTTGAGCCCTTACCTCACATCCTTTGATACAGTGGAGCAATTCTGGGTGTGGATACCATTTCAGTCCCATTGTACAGACTATACTCTGAAAGGTAAAACAAAAGTTGAGGTGAGGTTTATATAACTGAGAAATACTGGTGCTTTTAGTGGTTTGGTTAATTTCCCTTATGTGCAGCATTTGAACAGCTAAAGTCACATTTCTTAGCCACACGCATGCACACGTGCACACACACACGCTCGCACACACAAACGCCCGCACGCGCGCACACACACACACACACACACACACACACACACACACACACACACACAGCAAAATGCTGCTACACATGGAGACTTTCATCGTGAGTCCTTATTTGATTTACACTGACCTTTTTTCACCTCAGAACAAGGCAGAATAAGTAGATTTTAACAAGATACAACACTTTTTTTTTCATAACTAAATCATGGCACCAGGGGCGAAAAGAGCTGAGAGAGAGAGAGAGAGAAATATATTTGCAGAATGTGTGGAATTCCATCCTGTCCTCCCACTGTGCTCTTCATTGAAATGCAACAGAAAACATTAGTGTCGAGGGGAAGTTGGCAGCATTGTAGATAGAATGCATGCCTGCAGGTACCTGAAAATGCATGTGTTCCCATAACTCTGAATTGGCATGTGTGCCTGTGCTGTGTGGCTATGTCTTCGTATAGAGTGTGTGTGTATATGTGTGTGTGTGTGTGTGTGTGTGTGTGTGTGTGTGTGTGTGTGTGTGTGTGTGTGACCCAGACTTGGATAGTAGTGTGCATGATCAAAAGTGTCATCAACATCAAAGGACTGTCTGACCTTAGATGGTCAATTTCTCAGAACCCTGTGTCCCAATATCTCCAAAAGTTGACGTGCTTTTCTGTTGCTGCAAACTAAGGTATTTTTCATTTCAGTGCTGTCAGCAAATCAATGCAAAAAAACAAAGATAGGCATTGGAGGTGGTGAAAGAACAACACAGCATAGGAGGACAACTGAGAGCTGTGGGAGTAACAATTCTACTACTGTATAGCAGAATGCAGGGACGTCTGCGTATGCATTTGTATTCAGTGATGAGTAGTGGTTAGTTGCTATATGGTGGAAGATAAAGCACATTATTTACTATAACTATTGTACTTTTACTCTCTTTTTCATGTGCTCTGCTATGATGATGTCATCCACTTCTTCTCTTCCCCTCTCTCTCATTTTCTCTCACTCTTTTTTTCCTCTCTCAGCAAGGTCGTAAATCATGATAATCCATGATCGTGGCCTGGTCTCACCCCTCACTACGTATAGGATCCTCACCCTGTGAAGCCTCCCCGGGGCGCTGATACCACATAAAAATAGATCCCTATCTCAGCACCACCACCGACGAGGTCATGTCATGTAGAAAATGACTAATTCCACAGCTAGCCCGACAGGGTAATTTTGCTGATAGAGGGGGAGGAGGGTGCTGGGCGCGCAGAATTGTTAGTTATAGAGGGGCAGGAAAAAGAAGAGGAGAAGGTGGAGGTATGGAAGAAGGAGATGATTCTAAGTGGGTCACACTAAGAACCAAACTACAACTAGTTTAAAGGCAATAAATCAACATCACGTATTAAGGTGGCCAACATTAACCTCCAACTCATCAAAGTAGAACTAGAAAGTGCATTTGGGGATTTCAATCTGAATCTAGAAACTGTATGACGAATCCCAACGTAAAGTGGAGTTATGTCTCCTCCAACTTACTACACACCTACTGTAACTACAACCCTAAGCCATTGTCACACCAACCCCTCCTGTTCTTGTTTCTTAATATCATTTCATGATAGTCCTGTGCATTCCTTGTATATTATATCTCAGCCAAATGTGTCTGTTCTGCTTAACCCTTGGTTATTTATTGCAATTCCTGTTGCATCTAGTTTTCTGCTGCTAGAATTAAATGGGCAACACTCTCAAGGTGGACCATAAAGGATCCCTTAGACTTTGACATAAGTGTAATTGCCAATGTAACGTGCTACAAATGACTATATTTAGCAAATTTCTGTCTGCTCATCATTGGGGATGTTTGAGATCATTTCGATAACTATTGGAAAAGGTGTATCTTATGTGCTTGTGTGTGTGTGTGTTTGTACTCTAAAATTAGTCTATTTGGAATCTATCGGTTGATAGGTAGTGGCTTAGCAAAAGACATGGCACATGCTTGAGTGCACACTACAAGCAAAAACTCTTCCTCCTCCAACCTCCTAATAGTGTGCATGTCTGAAACCCTCACCCCACCACCCTCACTTCTCTGACTTCTCTTATGCTATCCACTGCCCCAAACAGCATAGCCTCAGGTCTCAAATTACAACTGAGCACAAATCATATCAATTACACAAAATCCATGAAAAACAGATCATTTCACGTCCACGTGGCCCAAGCCACCCCTCTATACCGACATCCACCACAAAAAAACTGCTGACTCAGTGTGACTCTGAAACAAAAACAAAAGGAGTTGTAGGAAAAATATACAGTGAGAAATACAATGTGTTCCTTTACTCAGCCATGGCTATTCTTTTCTCTTTCTCTTTACAAAACTTGATGCTATTTAGTTAGATCTTTCTTTGACTCTACAAATGAAATGACATTAAGCTGACAACAACATTTAAAACAAAATGCAGATCACTGACATTAATCAAGTTAAAAGGAGACACACACACACACACACACACACACACACACACACACACACACACACACACACACACACACACACACACACACACACACACACACAAATACAAACCATAGACCTCTTGACCCCACCCACAAGCCTTATAAAATCCTAAATTACAGCATGGGGGTGTGGTGTCACTCAGTGGTACTCCCACAGGGACAAGGTGTACAGTTCTGTGTTTAATGACCTTCCCCAAAATTACCTCTAACCCCTGTATTTTGATATCTGCCAGTTTATGCAAACAACACTTAATCAGTAACGTCTGTAGCTGTGAGTTACTGTATATCTAAATTAAATGAGGTCATTAACCATTGATAGGTTTATTTCTGAAAATTACAGTTATTAGTGATGACAATTTGATAAGGTTTTACAAATTGGTTACAATGGTAGTGGCAGTGGAGGTGTTTTTGTTTTGTTACGTTATTTCACTACGGGTTATTTCTGGTTAACAGATACATAGGAAATGAAATGCTACAAATGTCAGTGTAGGAACAACACTTAGTTCCCAAAGATGTTTTGCATCTTATTATTTCTCCAAAAAGGTAGTTATAATGTCATATTGAGGACATGGATGCAAGAGGGCGGCAAAATGTTTTCACAATTCCGATTAAAAATAGGACACAAATGTTTGAAGGGTTGCCATGCTGGCATTTTGCATTGTGAGTAATAGACCCAGGATGTAGACACTATACGTGAAATTCCTTACAGGAGAGTTGTGGATCGCAGAACTTTGTGAAGTGCGTCTGTCAGAGCTGTGAGGTGGACACAATCACACATACAAACTTACCTTGACTTTGTGCGGGTTCCTCCAGTGTTCTTTAAGTACACTTTCTACGGTCATGTTGCTTGGGAGGATCACCACGTCGCTGTTACCCTCTCTGCACGTCAACTCACACTCCTCACCTGTGTGTGTGTGTAAACAAGAGAGAAACTGAAAAACAAAACCAATAAAAGTATGCACAAACAACACCTAGATTAAAAGGCACTTCCCCCCCCTTCACTTTCAAATGATTATGACATTGTATGATTTTCAAAGTGCTAGGTTACATTACAGTGATTTAGACATTTTGTTGACTTTCATTAAGATCGAATTAAAACTATTATAAACAGTGCAAAATGAAAAGGAATGAGTATTGTGAGCAAACAAGAATAATAGCATTAGCATTGTGAGTAATGCAAACAATGAAAGATGGCATCAGCAGTAAGAAAACTGAATTGTTATTATACAACAGTATATTTGTGCATACAGACCTATGCCGTGTCCTCGCTTGCATGAGTACTGTAGGCTATAATGGAGGTTTTGAGGTAAAGAACACTGGCCTTTGCTGTGTTGGCATAGCCGGAACGACCCTGTCCAGTTTCCATCCTTTCTACAGCGGATCACATTGGACCCTGCACCCTGAAAATAACACATATATTGACAGGCAAACAATTACACACAAATATTGACACGCAAATTCTAGCAGGCCAAGGACATTGAGATGGCATCCCGTTGCAAGGGGGGAAATACAATCCAATTTTTATCAGGCATCCAACCCACAACGCCTTAGAGGCAGAACAGATTAAAAGGTGTATACATTTCAAAAGTCTGTGGCAGTAGGACTATTCTGGAAATCAATAGCAATCTTATTAGCATGGCTTCAAATTGAGTAGGGCTAAGGGAGACAGGGAGAGAAACAGGCCAGGAGGGACAAGGGTTCAGACAGTGAGGGCAGTGTACAAAGAAACTTCATCTATCATGAGTACATTTTACCTATGTGGTATTAGATAAGATTATGTTGACAATAATGGGTTTTAAACAAACAATATTTAAACAAACATGAAAAGAACTGCATTGTGAAGGGCCTTGGTGCAAAACATCCAACAAATACAAATGCTTCTAATGGATTATACAGTATTTATTTTGATTATATTATTCACTACTGCTATGTACAGTATGTGGCCTAAAATTGATCAACAGTGAGGATGCAAAGACAGGAGAAAAAAGAAAGAATGTCTACTTTTTATATACATGACATAAATAAGTTAAACATATAGGTATAGCAAGAATAGAAAGAGAGGAAAGAGATGGACAGACCTGCTTGCATGGAGCGTGCAGCAGCCTCACCGTATGGGCAGAGCCTCCTGTGGCGGCGTTAGCAGTATTACCGGCAGGATCAGAGCAGTTGAGTCTGCAGACACTGTCAAAGCGGAAGCCATCAGTACAGTGATAGGAGCCGTGGAAGATTGGAGGTGGTGGATCACAAGTCACTGGCTCGCATGCCCCCTCTAGCCAGCTGCCATCCTCTGTGCACTGGCGCCTAAATGAACGCCTAAAGGGAATGGGAAAGATTAACATTTAGGGCTTTGTTTAACTTTAGCAAGGTTTTTATATATATATATATATATATATATATATATATATATATATATATATATATATATATATATATAATTTAAATTTTTTACATTTACTTTAAATGGAATGGATTCCAAAATGTACCTTAAATTGGAAGGGTTGCAAAGGTCGGAAAATGTCCATACAATTTCCAGAGGAAGTAAAGCTCGGGAATTTTTGCACAATTTCAATTTAAAAAGTGTATTTTTTAAGAGTGAACTTAATTGGGGGGGGGACTACATGCTTTCATGTAAGTTTTGATTTTATTACAGGAGTAACTATATTTCATATTGTATACTTAATATTATTATATTTAGAGATGCCCTGATTGATCGCCCGCCAATCTACCGATATTCTAAATAAAAAAGTATGTGCATACAACCTGCGCAGATAACCCCTATTTTGCCATTATTCCCATGAATTCCTTTGGAAAGTTTCCACCTTGAATATTCATGGAATGTAGCAACCAGACGCGTAACTATCGGTAAGCAGGGTAAGCGGTGCTTACGGGCCCGGACCAATCAGGGGCCTGCATCACTGGAAGATATTGATTGACAGCCGGGGGCCCCCTATTGCATTTTCATTACTCACGACAATCCCAGCAGTATACATTTTAACGTCAATGTACGCTGTAACGGTTTTTCACTATAAAGTCACTGAAGCGGCTGCTGTTTCAATACTGTCTGCTCTCTGCAGCGGGCTGCTCCATTTCCCCCGCGACTGACACGCACATATACGCACATATACACACACACACACACACACACAAACAAACATACACGGTGGATGCAGGAAAAAACGCAGATGAGACAACACAATGACCTAAATTGAGGACAGCTACGCTCGTTATTGTAAGTGCAATGATAAGTTAAAGTCCAATAAGTACTTTATCAAACCGTATGAATGTGTGTGTGTGTGGCCAGGACAGGAAATTAACTAACAATGTAAAGATCAACAAGCCACTGAGAGTGACATTTATGTTCATATTTGATTAATTCTATAAATTATTTTTTCAGCCATTTTCATATTATGCCAACATTTGCAGCATACTGAGCCTTTTTGGTAAGGTTCCTAGGAAATCTCAGCCCAGAGTAATTAATTAATAGTAATAATTATTATTCTCCCCAAAACAAGTTTCCTTTTTATTTTTTAAGAACTTAAAAAAATTGCAACTTTTTTTGCAACTTTCACTGTCTTCTGCAACTTCATTGCAACAAGTATACAAAAGACATCGCAACTTTTATCGCAAATCTTTTATAAAAGCTCCTGTGAAATCAGGCATTTTGGGCTGCAACAATCTCAAAAAAAGGCCGCAAAATCCTGGAAGGACTGCCCTTGTGTGTTTTTTCATGTGTTATGGTGCGCATTCACCAGTGTTTTTTTATTGTTGTTGTGGTGCGCGTAGGCTACTCCTGATTTTATCAGTCATCTCATCTCTTATATGCTGTGTCTCTATGATCCTATCCTGTCCTATTCATGGTAGCCTACTCGTGGACATTGCGCCGTCATCACGTGCTGTAGTAGGGGGGCCCGCCTTGATAATCCTGCATAGGGGCCCGGTGTTGGCTCGTTACGCCACTGGTAGCAACCCTATGAAGAACCAACAAAATCAACAACAACTGTTTCTGTTTCTTGCTTTACCTCTTAGGTTTGTTGGTGACATGGTAGCCTGGCTTGCACTTGTACTTGCAGAGGGTGCCCACATTGAGGCCAGTCTCGTTGCAGCGCTTGGTCTGCAGCACAGCATTGGGTACAGGAGGAGGGGCTGGGCAGCGAAGCTCACAAAGAGCCTCCGGGAAGGACCAGAGGCCATCTTCTAGGCAGGTAAGAGTGTTGTTTGTACCTGATGAAAAAAAGGAGAAAGGGGTAGATGAAAAATGAAAATTCAGAGTAGTTTAGTGCATTTGAATGAAAAATGATAAATTAAAAATGAACGGATGAAAATATGTAGATTGAGAAAAGAATATTGACAATAAAGTGAAAGTAAACTGAAATGAAAATGATTCATTTTAAAATCCCATAATCCTGATTTTCTGTTATTCCGATCTGTATGTTATGATGTTTTGTATTGTAAAATCTATGATATTGCTAGTGGCATTATTGTTTAAAAGTTGAAAATAATACATATGCATCAAATACCATTTATTCCTGAAAAATATAGAATTAATCATCTGTTAACCTTTAACAATAAAATGTACTTTAATCTAATCTCATGTACCCTAAAGATAATGGCCTGGAAATATGTATCTCTGCATGCATGTCTGCATGCTCCAGTATGCATCTCACCTACGAGCTGGGCAGGTTCTCGACACTGAAAGGTGCTCTTTTTGCCGTAGGTGGTGCCCTCAGGGAAGTTGAAATGGGCAGGATGAACATGGTATTTGTCTGGCAGACCACAGTCCACAGGCTCACAGGACACCTGTTTGTTCCACTTCCCATTTGCACAGGTTATAGTCACTGAAGAGTCTGACTAGAAAATAAGACAAAATATCAAGTGAGTGTCAGATAGAGACAGATACATGGATTGCAGGCCTATTCTGGAGTAGGCTATATGCGAAGTGTGCTTTGACACAAACATTTATTGGCACATTAATGTGACAGATTGATGTCCCACACACATCCAATTAATGTTAACCTTACAAAAATGACATCAGTAATACAGCACTCACTCCAACAAAGTCTCCAAACAGTGTGTAACCTAACAAAGCTTTATCAGTCTTAGTTTACTCACTGTATGTCAATAAGCCTCACAGGCTACCCTGCAGCTCAAGTACTGTAACTGCTGATAGCATTTGTAAGTCAAGTCATGCCATTCAGACAACTGATATCCAACAACTGCACAATCAGCCCTAACACAAAACAGATTGACTTTGGTGGAAGTGTGACAACACATGCAGAGAGAGAATCTTCCAGAACTGGAATACCAACACTGTTTATGTATCCACTCTCTGAGTTTCTGTGTAATCATGATACTAAGAAAATGGTTAGATTCACTGAAAAGTTTGACATATGACTTTTGCACCAAACAATATTATATGTAGTAATCAATCAATTTGCTGTTAGGTGTGTAAGGTGGGAAACAATGAAAATGCACAAACAATGTAAAATGTAGCATATCAGTTTTGCAGACATGCTTTTTTCTTAAGTTAGCTAATTAATTGTAAAAAATGTAATTAAATGTGCTGCATGGCTTAGTGATTGACAGTAGTCGACTATGCAGTTGCCGGTGAACAGAAAAAAACTACTTTTTCAGTGCTTCTTCCTGTGCAAGCTTCTCAAAATCAAGGTAGACTGTCTCACATTTTCAAACGTACAAAGTGCATCCTGTGCGACTGGGTCCTTAAATGTTCTTGGAATGTGGGAGGAAACTGGAGAACCCAGAGGAAATCCACACATGGGGAGAACATGAAAAATCTGCAAAAAACAGACTCAGGCCAGGAATCAAACCCAGCAGTGGTAACACCAGTACTATGACAAAGACTAGCTCAATTCTACAGCACGATATAGTAGCTAGTATAATAAATTAACATCTGTTCCATTCACATTATGAACCTATCAGAGAATAGCCCCTGATTAGAAACAGCAGCCATTCAGGTTACTGCTGAAGGAGCTTTGACCTAGCAAGGTCTGACTGAGAGGCTTGTAAAGGCCACATCTTGCATTGTCACCATTACATAAAAAAATGGTAATCTCTTGTTCCGGACTTTTTTTTCACCAGAAAGGTTTCCTGAACTTAGGTCTATTTCCTTTTAGAAATAGCTCTGATTCCTGTAAATTATTTGGCATGTGGTATGATATTTTCAGAGATGAGACCAAAATGCAAAGTCACTGCATCATCCAAACCTCAACTGTTTTCATCCTCTTCCATTGAATAGCACCATGTAATGCAACAGGAATGCTTAAATTGATAGCAGAAAATATCACAACAAAGCTGTGAAAGCTCAATCATTTAGACATTTTCCCTTTTAGAACAAATAAAGGGAAACCTGTGTTTTTACCATAAATACTCTACCCCTGTTTTGGTTGACCTTAATTATCCACATCTTTTTAAAGAGTGGCCAAACTTTAAGGCCACACAAGCTGGACTCTGTAAGCATTACATATCTTTTGCTTCATAACCTTCTCTCTGTTCCCATGTATTTCTATCTTTCATCTTGATCCCATTATATGATACTGCATAACAGTATCAAGTTCCCTCAAAATAAATAAGCTCCATTCATATTTGGATATCCAACAAAGTAACATATGCATCGCATGTGAGTGCCTGATGAAAAATAACTGGGTGCAGAGTTGAATGAGTCAATCATGATGGGAGGTTGTGAACAAAGTCTGCATGGAAGAAATGTGGAAAGATCTATTTAGTGTTAATGTGCTGACTGTAAATATGTGTGCAAATAGAATGATAAGTAAGTTTGTGAAATGGGTGTATGCGTGTGTTAAGTTGAAAGTTTTGCCCTTTTTAAAACGTGTGTTAAAGTCTGGTTTATACACAAACACGGATGCACGCAAACACACACACACAAACACATTCACATTTACGTACATCTGTCATGAGTTGTTTTTGCATTTTTTCAAGCATGTATCCCCAAGTGTGTAAGTGTATAAAGGGCTGTATGTCTGTGTGTAAATGTGTGGGAATTTTCCTTCCTGTAAAAACTTTACAGCTGACTATTTCTCTTCCAGAAGCGATTTTAACAATCATCAAGCCAAACAGACTAACAGACAAATGAACTGACAGACTGACAGCCTCTTTCTTAATCTTAGGGGTTTGCCTCATTTCGGATGGCACACAAACACATTAACATGAAGAAAAAAGTATGGTAATATCACACAGTTTTATATAGATAGGTAGAGTTATTTCAGTATTGCTTAGAAGTGGAATTCAGTATATGGAATATACACACTTTCTGGTAGAAAAACTCAACAGTAGCACAAATGATTGTGGACAAGAATGTGTTCAGAACAGTAATTTGCTGCTGGGGTGTGGGTGTACTTAGAATCTAACAGTACTCAGAAGCAGACGTTCTTCTAAGTACATAAAATTCTAGGAGCGTTAACTTTTTTGTTAAATGATAACCACGTTAGCCTAGACAGAGCAGATTTTAATGGATCACATGGGTGGGCTATATAGCGTTGACCACTCTTCTCTGCAAAACAGCATGCTAAAATTTGTATTCATATGCTCGCCCAATCAGGAGGAGCTTTGCTACATCACCGGGTACATGCCATACAAATCCTAACTCAGCATCTACAAAGTCAGCAACTTAAGGAGCAACAGGGTTACAATGTTAAAGGGCTCCGGCTGTGCTTTAAAAGCTAGAATTACAATACACCGCCTTTACTCTCATTCATATTTCGCTTAAAGGCTTACTAGAGTGAAGTCCAATGCAGGTATCTGCTGCTGCTCTGGCACTATCAGGACACAATAGGACTCACAACAGCAGAAAAGCAAGGTTCTTCCATGAGGTAAAGGACATGTAAAATACAAGTACAAAGTACAAAAATAGACCTTAAAATCACAGTGAAAAAGAGGTTATGGGGCCTTTAGCTTCTGTAATAAGACATATTCTTGCGTGAAACCAATATGTGGTTGGCAAGAGTGATTTAAAACAGTTAAATGTTTAACACATATTTAGCACGTAACAAGAGATAAATGAACAATTGACACCGGGACATAGTTTTAGAATTTGGACATTTTTTTTAATTTCTTTTATTTAAAGTCCTTGAAAACTTGGTTTCAAATCCTAATTATTTTTCTTGAACATTAAATACATGTAGTCATGAATAAATAAGCAACAATCATGTTATACCAAAACATCCATAGGTATAGGTATAGGTATTATTAATGTGAACACATTAAGTTGATTTAAGTTATAGTTTATTAATTCCCATGGTGATATTTGTGCTCTGCATTTGACTCATCCTACTAGCTGCAGCGCAGCACCTCCGGATCAAATCCAGCAATCAAGCCAGTGCCTTCATGAAGGTCAAAGGCAAGAATATTTCTAATACAGTACCTTACATGCATCCTTTGGAATGGGAGGAAACTAGAGCACCCACAGAAAAGCCATGCATGAGAACATCATGACATGTGCATTCAGGTGCCCATAAAACATGCACATGAAAGTCTTTCTTTAGCTGAGTTGGCTGACTGCCTACTTGAATAATTATAAACAAAATAATATGTTGATATGGCTTTTAATGGCCCTTAAATTTATATTGGATATAACGGCTCAAATTATACCAGAAGTTATTTCTCAATGTGTGTAACATTTTCCTCACTGCTTTGATAAGACCCGGAGAGTGTTTTGGTCATTAAAAGAAAGTGGATGGGAGATCATTTAGTGGGCAGGAAATGGTGGTTTGATGGGCTTGTTCTGTGTTCTATGGTGGACAGTTTTAACGCATATAGAGCCTGTTAAAGGAAAAGCCTATTTTAAACAAAAAGTCTTTTTCAGTGCCAGCACTTAGTGTTCCCTAAACATTTCAAAGAGAGAAAACAGACAGCAATAAAACACACAAATCAAGCAAGTGAAGGAAACAGATTTGCTCTGAAGATAGCATTATCTAAGAAGGTGGTGTTCCCAGAACCACTTTGACATCACTGGAACAAGAATGTAATTGGCTAATGAAAGGAGACAAGATTGTGCTTCACGCTGCACTTTTCAACCTTAGTGTGGAGTTGTGTGTCTTTTTAAACATGTGTGGCTGAAAAAAAGAAGGAAATACATAAATTAAGAGTTGTACATTGAAGGGATACAGAATATCTGAGGTAAAGGTGTTTTTGTATTTCATTTTGCTACATTTTTGTTGTTTTTAAATGGAGTTTTCAACTATCATCTTACGTGATGGGAGAGATGTCGAAAATGATGGTTTGCAGTGATTGGACAAAAACAACTTTGGTTTATAGTAAATGATGCCCAGTGAGACTCTTTCTGTGTTCCAACTTACAAAGGCTTTCGGGAGGAGAATTCTACTGCAACTGGAGGGACGCACAACTTGTGAAAAAAATTCTGGATTTCACTCTTTAAGGATAAAAGACTGGACGTAAAATGGATCAACAAGCTTAGAAGGCACTTCTGCAATGGCAAACAGGGTTTGGATTCTATTATGCTAATTATAAACATGAGCATCAACTTTATTTTGTACACTGAGCTCATTGATTTACTTGTCCTTACTAACATTACATGGCTGAGCTTAAAGTGACTTTGGAGCTGAGGGAAATGATTTTGTCATTTTTTGCAGAGCATCATTTATTAAAATGTACAGCAAAATGCTAATTTGGAATTAAACCAACAAAACTGGCCAGATGTCTTTTAATGGAATGAATGGATGCGAAAAGTTATTCATAAATAACAGGTCATCTAAATACCTTTGAACTGTCATTCATCATTTGTGGCAAACCTTTCAAAGTCCAAAAACTGATATTTGGCACTGGCCTACTTTGTTTTCTATTATCTCATGTCCCCCCTTCACTCCACTTTCCTGCCTCTCCCTCTCTGAAAAGAATATTTCATAACTAAATTAATTGGCATTGATTAATAGCAACAGAAGTGCACTGTCAATCAAAATCTAATGCAATTAGAAGTTTGAGCACCCAGCCCAGTTCTTCAGACTCATTAGTCCACAAGGTTAGCGCAGCCTCTTGGTCCCTGTTGCCAGTGCCCTCTCAGTCAGCCTGACGTGGGTTTACCTGCCGATTTAACTGCAACTGATGAACCACCTTCACAGCCAAATTTGAAGGCATTTCCTTGCACTGAATGGAAAATCTAGGTGCTTCGTATTAAAGTGGTATGGACAGTTTTCTTGGTTCGAATACAGTGTGAAATGTATGTAATGTGTGTGTAAAATGTGCATTTTCCCAGCGGAACGAACGGCCCATTTGCGAGAGAGGGGTTTGTGGACTGAAGCACCTACATCAAGCATGCGAAAAACACCACACAAGCAAGCCCCACTATGTTTAACTGGACATTTTTCAAAGCTACAGGACCAAGCAAACTGCAGGCCAGGAAAAATGCAGATGCTCTCAATAAAGGAACATTTATAGAATTGTCCAGTTAATATCCCAATATGATCCACAGATCCAAAATCATCCAGACAAGCTTCCCAGAAACTGAACTTTGATGAGCCCAGATGTTTAAAATGAGCTGCTGGAGACAGCCGCCTCCTTGATGTTGCGCAAGTAGAAGTCCGTGAAACACCAGGCACCTATTATGCCCTTATGGCAGACAAATATAAGGATGAGTCAAAGCGTGACCTTGTAGCTGTTTGTGTGATATAGTTCACACAGGAAAAATTAAAAACAGGCAGTCATGTTCATGGACACAAGTGACATGAACATATAAATTACTACAACTTGACCCATATCTGTGCGTTGGCTTCAATTTCGACCGGGCCTCCGTTATGTCAGAAAACAAGGAAGGTGAGCATGTGATTCTAAAACAAACTTTTCTTTGAACCGTGTATGTCCACTGTAATTCTCACAGACTGAATTTGGTCTGTGCCACATCAAAGGTGTCTGGGCACGTTAGCACATTCTTTGATACACTAAACAATATACAGTTTTATGACAGGCAGCAGCAGACACCCAAGGTTTGGGAAAGCGCAACAAGAGCTCCATCCAGGACGCCCATGCTTGTAACTTGAGCAATCCATAGACATGCGCTGGAGCTCCAAATCCAGAGCAGTGAGCAAAATACTGATGTAGGCTACTCAACGTAATATTAGAAGTACTTGCTGAGTGTGCTGAAAGCAGCAGTCAAACAAAGGTTGAGGCACAGTCCCCTTTTTGTTGAAATACAAACAAAAAAGTTCAAGAAATTTATTTCGGATGAGCGTTTTTGCCAACATTGTCAGTCTCTGATGGCATCGCCCTAATTGAAGGACTAAAAGAGAACTTTGCTCAGTTCAGAGACAATTCACAGTGTGATTTGGAACAACAACGTGATGCAGAAAAAGCAAATCACGAGCTGGGACATCACAGCTGGTACCAGAGGGAGAAGGCTCCTGGCAAGACTTGTGGGATATGTGGTCACAACTAGTTTGGGTAAAGCAACAAGTGTAAAAAATTATGATGATACAGCTGAAATGCTATACTTGACAGACAGCTGGCAGATCTGGACAATCATTTCCAGGAAGATCAGGATAGAATAATGAGGGCAGCAGCAACTTTTCTCCCGCAGTTTAAGACATTTGCACAGAATGTGTCTCTGCGGATCCTGTGTGATCACTATCACATCTCGGTTGAGGATGCTGAATTATCAGTATTATTTGACCAACTGCATCGGAAAGTAGCCAATTGGCTGGAATTTCCACCCCTCATGGAAGTATTAGACATTTGTGCCCCTGACATTTTTCCAAATCTCAACAAACTACTTCAATTCATTTTCACTACTTCATATTTTCCCGTAAAGGGATTTCATTTCACGTTAAGTAATGGTGTGTTGTGTATAAGCCGTATAGGCCAGATTGTTTATTTGAAATGAGTTGCTAATTTTTTCAAACAGAAGCAAAATTTCTACCAGATTTCATTGTATGCGGTTGATTTAATAGAAATTAATGAGTGTGTTGTTTTTTCTTAATTTAAACAATGCTCGGCGGGGTGTTTCCTTCCTTGTACTGCTGATTTGTGTAAACAAACAACTGCTTGCTTTGCTGTTATTCGTGAGCTGACCATGGTACTGAAGCAACAATGGCTGTACTAAATGCACAAGGGATATGTTACAGTATGTGTGTGATTACTGTGTGATGTATGCTATGTCATGCAGTATGTGAACACCTTTTCTACTGTTTGGGTTTATGTTTAGTTGCCACTTTGTGCAGTAAAATGGTTAATTAACAGTGTTGTGCACTGTAGAGCTGACGTTCTGTCGGTGCTAGTATATATAAGCCTGAATAAGATATAATACACAGGTTTTTGTCTATACTGTTGTGTACAGCCTTTATAGACTAGGCACTGTTGGTTGAGCATGTTGTATAGGCAGTGTTTTGCTGTTATTGCCTTTGTAATGCAGAACATTGCTAAAAACAATAGTCACTGTTTTTTCATTTTGTCTGTATGTTGTCTTTTTTTCTACTTCTAAGATTTTATAAGCCTTTTTTTCCTGGGAAAAGATGGCCCACCCACTTTTGTACTGGCCCACCCAAAATACAGTTTCTGCGTACGCCACTGGTGTGAATAAGGCCATTTATTGGAAGATAGAGGGACAGCTGAACGACTTTGCGGTTTTAGAAACCCTCCAATTATGACGAGTTACAGATCCTGGCAACAGCCATGTGAAAGATGGGAGAAAGAACACATTGTTAAGGTCAGAATTCTGACGGAATACAAAAAAATCCCCCTACCCCCTCTTTCACTCAGTAAAACTCTTCTCTCTGCCTCACAAACACACACACATATACAGGTCCAGACTAAAATACACATAAAAACAAAATATACCTTGTTCTCTAAACCTCCCATCTCTCTGAGGGAACATTAATAGATTGTCTTGCAGACTTCTTTACAGAGCAGGGGAGAAGGATAGAGCAGTTATATGGCCTTTACAGCAACTTGGCTACAATTCAAAAGGTTTACAATGCAATGTCAACTACCCTGTTTGTTTGTTTACTTGTGGTGTGCATGCATCTGTGTGTATACTGTATCTGTCCACATCTGTGTCCTGTTTATTCAGGAGATTGTCTGTACTTTACTGTATGTGTGTTGGTATCGACATGGAAGCATTTAATGTGTGCTGCTGTGAGGGAGCGGTAGCAAATCTCTGCCATTTAACAGAGACTTCAATGTGTGCGAAATGAGCAGGAATTGAGCGAGGGAGGGAGAAGGAGCAGACACTATGCGATGATGTCATCGTCCCGGTGGAGTAGCGATACAAAGTGACTGTTTGAGGTGATGGTGCAGCATTCTCAGCAAGAGACTAAACACTATTATGTCTGTGCTTGTACGGAAAATGTGTGTGTGTGTGTGCGTGCGTGCGTGTTTGTAGCAAGCCAGCAAAAGGAGGAGACTGGGGCGTCTCCACTCCTCAGTGCAGCACTCATCTACCTGGATGTTCATGATGTCATCCTCCCTGGAGGCTTGCTGTGCCAAGCCTAGTTTTTGCAGGTGACAAAATAAATGCAGATAGAGAGGAGAGCAAAAAGAAAGTGTGTTTGCACTTCTCTCTTATGGCCATTTGTGTACTTGAGTTTGCATACATTTTCATGTGTGCATTCAAAAATGCATGTTTCCACGAATGTTCCCATATGCTGTAGAAATGCTTTTGCACTTAAGCGTTTGCATGTGTACCTTTTATGCATTCATGTGCCTCTTGTGCACTGAGCTCTTTGACTGCCTGTGTGTGTTTAAACATATGTGTAGCAGTGTATTTACCTGGCTTTTGATGATGTCATCATCCTGGTGGATTTGCAGGACATATCCAGAGTTGCAGTAGATGGTGCAGCGGTCTCCATTGTAGAAGTGGCGGCCAGGGCTACTGCACTTGAGCTCTGCATTGCGGATTAAGGGTTCCTGGCAGTCGATGGCTTCGCACGAATAATGTACACAACTACGAGGGAGCGTGTGTGTGGGGGGGATGGGGGGTTGGTAAAAGAAAGTGAGAGAGGAAGAGAGACAGA
This sequence comes from Perca flavescens, assembly GCF_004354835.1. Classification (NCBI taxonomy): domain Eukaryota; kingdom Metazoa; phylum Chordata; class Actinopteri; order Perciformes; family Percidae; genus Perca; species Perca flavescens. The sequence goes on along the minus strand of NC_041346.1, from coordinate 19,458,517 downwards.
GAAAAAGAAACTAAAAACCACATTTAAAGTCACAACCAAAGTAACATTTGTGTATGAAATAACACAGCAGACACTCAAACATGGAAGCAGTCACACATTTGCTCACAAACAGAAAAGCCACGCATTGAGTCAACCACATCCATCCATCAATGACTGCTTAACATATCAAATCAATAAACCACATGGAGAAAGGCCTGCCATATTTGCTGCACATGAAAGGGTTGTCTGTATGTGCACACACACGGCAGAGTGTAGTTTGTGAATTAAGAGCAACAGGATATATTATGTGCAGGCTAAAATCGCAGCGTTTGGCCACAGCTTTATGTTGGTAGCCTGATGGAGAAGGCATTTAATCAAGGCACCTTTTTACAATAGTCCACATTCTACAGTATACTGTTTCCTTATGAAGTCAATGGGGAAAGAGGGAAAGGTATGGGGTCACAGAGAGAGAATGAAAGAAAATACAGGTCTGGAGAAACAGTGTCAAACTCAGTCCTGCAAGAATGGAATCTCTAATTTGCTATTTTCATTTATTTGTTTTCCTGCAGACAGAATCGTATTATTCCATAAAGGTGCTGTAGGTAGGATTGCAAAGATCCAGGACTTAGCCAAAAAATTTGAACATCGACAACTTCCCAGTCCCTCCCCCCTTCCTGCTAAAGCCCAAAACGGTCTCCTAAGCCCCTCCCCGCACAAAGGCGTGTGCATGAGCAGTGATTGACACGCAGTTAGACACCCCCCCTGGCCCTGATTGGTGCATCTGAACTGGGAGCCTACAGGCTGTAGGTGGTGCCAGAGGAGCTGGATTTTTTTAAAATTACCTCTTTCATGTAGTTCTACTCGAACATAGGGTCAGTTTCAGCAAATATGACAGAAATTTTCAGTTTTATAAGTCTTACCTACTGCAACTCCGTCATTTTTCTATCTCAGTGCCCCTCCCACTATAACACTTGTATTAAAGGAAATAAAAGTTATAGGAAAATAAACATTATAAGTTTAGAATTAAAATGCTAATTCCAACAAGATGCTAAGATGAGCAGGTGAAGACTGTTTATGAAGCACAAGAGTAGCATTCCCTTATGTCAAGGCTTTTTGAGGACAAACTGAAGCCTAGAAGCCTCTTCTGTGGCCACTTTGGCTTGGAACAAAATCTCCTGAATCTCTCTGGAATTTCTGACATAAATTACAATTAACTACCTGTAAAACTATCCTCCTCCCCTGCAAATGAGAAGTACAGCATACAGCACAATAGAATAGTATGACAAAAAGAAGATGAAAATTAAAAAAAACAGAACCCCAACAATTCTTAACGTAAGTGGTGATAAGTGAGAAGAAAATAGTACAAAAAAGAGAAAAGGGAAAACATACATGTGCATGTGTTTGCAGAGAAGCATGGAACATAAAACTGAGTCATGTTAATAGCTCCTGTTGTTAACAACTCAGGGAAAAAGGGATGTGGTGTTTTGTGGAGGCATAAGTATTACGGGAAATGTGCTGCTCAGCCCAGGAGAATGACAGAGTGAAAGTGGGAGCAGGAGGCACAGAAAGGGGAGAATTCAGAAGAAGGAGATGGCAAACAGTTAGAGGGAAAGGAAGATGACCTGAAAGTAAAGGATGAGAAGACAGCATGGGATAACATACAGTATGATGAAGGGGAGGGGAAATGTGGAAAAGCAGGGGGAACGGGAATAAGGAGGAAGTGAAGACGGAATGAGGTTAAATGAAGAAGACATTTGGAAAGTGGGTATAGACGACAGAATGCAGATGATAACTTGGAGTCCGTTGAATAGAAGAAACAGATCAATGACATAAAAAGACAATGAGGCCAAGCCAGGATTCTTTACTGATGTTGTAAAGACAGACTGGTAAATAATAACGGATTATAAAACTATAATCATAATATTCACTTTGTAGCGTGTTCAAGTCAAAACTTCTAAAGAGAAGATGGCATTTCTGGTTGACTTGCCATCATAAAAAAACAGTTTTCAAGAGCCTCTGGAAATTAGATGAAGTGGAGACAATATGAAAGAAAGGAAAGTTACAGAGAACTATAGGAGAAAGCAACTGTGTGTTTACGGTAACAAACAATTTCCTGGCTGGTGCAGATACACAGCAGTTTTAATCTATTTAGGTGCTCTTGGATGTCTCACTGGCACACAAAAGCCACAAACAGCTCTATCTCTCTGCACAGACCCCCGACAATCCATTATTTGTGTTTATTAGCGCATTTCTTGTTGAAAGGGTTGTGGGAGCATCATCAGTATGAATTGTCTCATGCATGACAGTGGTGTGGAAATTGGCAAATTGTGACTCCTTGTGTGTGTGTGTGTGTGTGGTCTGGTTTAACTATGTTTGTGAGGAGGGACTTGACGTCATATGGTTACTAGTTCAAATTAAAGGTGCTGGAGACTCAAAAACTGGGAATTTGTAGCTAAATAGGTGTTAACTGTTATTTTGTGTACATGTAAAGAGATCTTAGAAATGTTAAAGGTGTTTTACATATATTTGATTATCTTTATTTCCTGTTTCAGATTCCAGGTTTTCAGCTGTTAAGAATCGTTTTGTCACACACAAAACATGTTTCCAAATATGGAATACTGCTCGACCCTGGGCAGCACTTAATGCCTGATTGATGACAGGTAATTTAGTTAATTAACTAGTTAGAGTTGTAAAAATAGTGAGTGACAACGTCAATGTAGTGCTGATCAATGCAAAAGAATTATTACAGGAAAAACATATCCATTTTGGCAGGACTTTTCAAAGAAAAAGGCTATTTGTATGCAGTGTGCACTTTAGCCGAACTCAATACAAACTGTGGTGGTAAACAAGATTTAGTGCTGGAGGCAGCAGCGGCTCTATTGTTGGAAATTTGCAGAGCTGAGCAACAGGTCCAAATTAATTACAAATTTCCAGTGATATTATATTTTTTCCCTGAGGGTGTTTTACTGTTATAGCTGTAGCTTTGGGCAAACCTCTAACATTAAACAGCTTGTTGGCATCATTAATTAACGCATTCATCTCCCTCTCTCTGGCTCAAATATGCACACACAAACACAGCTCTTAGCATCTCTTGTCTCTTCTCTTCTTGTGTGTAGTCTTCACTACAAACACTTTCACACCTTGCCTGAAAGACTGGAACTCTTTCACTAACAATTCATATTTATTTACTTCTCAATATATTTAATTCTACTGCTACCACTTCTGTCTTCTCTGTCTGTCTATCCTGGAAGAGGGATCCCTCCTCGGTCCTTCTTTTGTGGGTTGCGTAGTCTTTATCCTGACTGTGTCGACTGTTGTCCAACTATAAAGCGCTCTGATTTTGACAGTAAAATACAGAACTTATTTTGCCATTCATGGGGTTTTTTATATTGAATAATTTGGTCCTTTGAACGCATTTCTCATGTGTATTCTTACTACAGCGTTTAGTAAAAAGAAACTAATAGAATGGCTCTTGCCATCTTTGTGTATCAAGTTCCATGAAAAGAGTCTGAATAATCTATGGTGATTTTTAAGTACATCACATTCCGTGTTGGTACTTTGTAACACGTTACAGTAACTCTGTAACTCAGTAACTGTTACTTTTGGCAGTAACTGGTGCTCTTAAGACATTATTTTTAAATTAAGTAACTAAATTCCCATTACTGAAAGGCTTGTTACTTTGTTATTACCTCTGCCAGGCATAAGCAAGGGCATCATGCATTCAGTCATGTCTGACATGTCTGTAGCTAATCGCATACTACAGGACCCATCAAAATCTATTTTATTGACTACTTTATTTTATACCGTAATTGACTGCAAAATTTACAAAGGCATTCAGTGTATGTTAATTCCTGTTGGCAAGCACATTTCCATGTCATGTTGACCAAAAGGTTGCCCAGTGTAGGCCTATTGTCATCATGAGTTAACCGGCAAAGGCACTTCAGCAGCTGGCTGACATTATTGAATGTTTTGACGACCACCACAACCACGAGAGGTCTTTAAGCATATGGTCATAAATGTGCACAAAAAATATCAGATTGATAGGTCCAGTAGTATGCCAGATTAGCTACAGACAGACAGACAGACAAATACGCACACGCACACAACCGAACGCATGATCCCGGCAGAGATAATAACAACAGTACTGATATGAAAGCTATAGGCACATTACCAAGCATTTCAAAGTAGACATTTAAAAAGTAACTTAAAAGTTAGCTGTCACAGTTACAGATTACACTTGGTACTCCCATGTATACCTTTGTAGAGATTTGGAAAAAACATGACTCCAAATCAAGTCTCCTGTACCTTTAAGTCGAAAGATTGTGCAAGTTGTTTATGTGTATCTGTGTGTGGCTGCATGCTTGTTTGCACATACTTGAATGATTTCATGTGCATGTCTTTGGTTATGATGTGTGGGAAACATGCAGGCCTCATATTGTTATCCATTTCCCTTTTTCTTAGCCTCACCTCTGGCCTGTGGGGTTGTAGATCTCATTGCTCTGGCAACCACTTATCGTGATAGGGTCGAAGGACTGGAAGGAGCGCAGGCCTACTCCGGAGAGGGCCACAAGGCGAGAGGCAAACATGACCAGGATAGCCTTGGTGTGGTAGAAGGCCACTGACAGGTCATGGCTCACTGGGATCACCAAAGGGTTGGTGCGGCAGCTGAGACGCCACTCACCTGTGAAAAGGATATTGGGTATGGTGAAGAGACAAAAGAAAGATGTATTGGGATTGAGGTGGGGGAAGTAGGGGATAGAAGCAGAGAACAGAAGGAATCAGAGTGGCAGATGTTAATCAAACCTTAAAAGTGAATTAGGAGAGAAGAAAAGGCTGGAAGAGGGGTTTAAACAGCATGCTGGTGTTGAAAGAGTGATACAGTGTTGCGCATGTGGTGACATGCACTTGAGGGGGCTTCACTCTACATGATATCTGCTCAGCTATAACAAGCTCTAGTTAGTTACAGTAGGTAAAGCTCCTTTGGGCTCAGCTTTCCACTCAGTCATATTTAGAAATCTGACACTGGAGGTGAATCAAGTGGGTTGCAATTTAAAAGTACAAAAGACAGTTCTCACCTAGACTATGGATGCCCTCCTTGGTGTCCACCAGCTGCACAGTGATGTTACACTGAGTCTGGTCAAGGTAGCCAGTACCATCAGCAGCCAGATGTATAATCACTGCTGCTGCCACCATGGGATGAGAAAAGTGGGCCTGAATGAAGGAAAACAAAAAGTTAAGTACACATGTTTAATAACTGGAATCTACTGTGTCCTCTTTCTTAGTACTAGCTAGAGTTTTTCCCTTAGTTTTTTCCTAATTAGAATTATGTTTCATGCATCATATGCAATGTCAAATTGGTGCATAATTCTTCATTACATTACATTTAGCTGACGCTTTTATGCAAAGCAACTTACAATTGATATATATGTCAGAGGTTGCACACCTCTGGAGCAACTAGGGGTTAAGCGTCTTGCTCAGGGACACATTGTTTGATGCATTGCAGTGGGATTCAAACCCAGCTTTCCCACACCAAAAGTGTGTGACATATCCACTGGGCCATCATCACCACTTCAGCTTTTGCTTTTGTTTTTCAAGTTGCCACCATTATGATGCAATGTTGTTATAATGCACTGCATGGTGTTTCAGATAGGTCTTACCTTGAGCCAATAGTTAGGATAGCCCCAGGTTGGCTCATGAGCCTCACTACAGGGGAACCATGCATACTGGGACACTCCATCTGATAGATCAAACACCTTGGACTGACAAGTCTAGGGAAACATAAGAGAAAAAGAAGGAAGGTGGGTATTTTTGGATTTCCTTGCACTGCAGCTGGATTCTCACGATATCATGAGATCACGTGAGAATTGCGTGGTTGCGAGATCACACAAAAATCCATTTATTTAGGTTTCAAGTAACTCGCTTGTATCCTAACCGCAGTGTTTCCAACCAATTAGCATCTTGTGAGGAGCTACTGGCAGCTACAGGCATGGTGTGTGTGACAACATGGAGAGGAGACTGTTCGTTCAAAACAACAAAGCTATGATGATAACAATGATAACATGCTAAAATTAAATAGTGAGCATAAGCTAAGTAGCTAACTAACTTGTATTACTGTATACACATATACGAAACAGCTTCAGTTTGGTTACTGTCTTGGCTATAAATACAGTGACCCCTGTCAGCTGTTTGGGCTGACATGCAGCTGACATGCATTGAATTGCATGAATTGTGCATTGTGCAGTACTGTTTTTTGTGTCTTGTCAACAAACCTGTCATGTGCCACATGCCCAATGTCTCTCTCTTCTACTTGTCTTTATTTCTGCCTTGAAGTCTCTGTGTGTTTTTTGAGTACTCACCTTTGCTGGCTTGTTAAACCCTGTCATGCCACACCTGCCCACTAGAAGCCCTCAGAGAGTTTTCATGATCCCATGCAGCACTGAATTAGTCACCTGTGTTACACAGCTGTACTGCATTTACTCAGACTCTAATCCCTTTACATCCAGATTTTTACTGATCTTTTTGATGAGATAAAAAAGTAATATATTTTTTGTATAACTTTGCAATGTGATGATAAGAATCAGCAACACGGAAATGAAATACTGTACCTTGAAGCAGCTGTGTAATGTAGGTAATGTAAGACAGAATAGAGTGAACAATCTGACATTTCAATCTGACAAAATGGTGATATTGATTAATACTGCTTAAAAATACTGTATTCTGTCAATTGATATGATAAATGGCAATCAAACTGTCAAGAGTGCAATTTAAGTGAACTCTGACATGCGTAATAAAGAGACTTGGTGTATTCCCAGAGGCTGTTGAATATGGCACTGGGTGAAAATGCCACTAACACCTTTTTCACGGCAGACATGTTGACATGCCATAGTAGGAAAAGCACAGGTGTATTCAAAATCATTAATGTTGGCTGCATTCCACTTAGGAGAGGCCCTGGTATTGTGCATGCTGACTCACTAAAATAGCTTACTGGGACACTTGATGGAATTGAGCCATCATTAAGGTTATCAATTTCAGCTGTGCTTTTCCTACTATAACAAGTCAAAATGTCTGCTGTGAAAAAGGTCCATGCGACCAGAGATCTGTCTTACCACAGAGGAAAGTGGGGGGTTTGTAAGTTATGGTGATACCACCAAATATCCAAGCCAAAACAGCTCAGGCATGGTGATTGGTTACTCAACCTCTCACTTTAGCACTCTGTCATCCTATCGGAAACAGTGATAACGGTAGGGCAGAGCTTCAAAAGGACAAGGAATACAACTGAATAAAAAATAGCACTAGTATCCAGTCATCGTAAATTCTGCAATGACAAAGTCACCTCATTATTGTGGCTTAGTTGACATACAGAAAAAAGGACCCTCTCTATGATTTGTGTAACACAAATTATCACCCATGTGGGATAGGGAGAAAACAGGGATGAGATGATGCGAACAGTCATTATGATTAAAAGGAAGAAAAAGCGGCAGAGAGACAGAAAAAGATGATGGACACATCGCTAAAAGACTATCGAGTAATACATAACACAGCCAAAGGGGAGCGAGGGCACATACCCAAGGACGGTGAGTTTCGCCCGCTGCCCTGAGCTAGTGAAATGAGACACCAGTAACATGAGAGTTTTGCTAGAGAGGCTACTGTAAGATTCCGCCACCGTGGAAAGCTGGCCAGACCAGCTATCTGTCTATATATCTGTCCCCTGGATCTGTTGACATGACCTTTCTGCTCAGAGCTGAAGTGGCAGAAATAAGAAATGCAGGTGACATACACCTGAGATCAGTTGCCATGAGACTGTTTCCCAACTTTAGTGCAGCTGCGTAGATCTCCTTTTTGTAAATGAAATAGATACAATAACTAAATTGAAGGTTAATTTTACTTTGGTAAGTGCAAGGGCTTCCCAGAGCCCAACTCTGATGTTGGTCTGAGCTTGAGTTAACCAACCAATTAAAAGCTGCTAATGAATTGGAGTCAAGAGGAGCTAGTTTCCATTGCTACCCTTCTGACAGGGAAGATGACAAATCCCTTTCCACATGCAAACTGATGACTTATCTATGTAAACACAGGTGGCACTAGCTACTGCCCTCATTCTTTCCCCCTCATCTCCTGGTGTCCTTTTCTAACAACCTACTGTTCGAGACTCAAGCAAACACCCCCATAAAGCACCAAACCAGTGGGAGGCAATGCACAAGTCTCCCATGGCTCATTACACTTCCTCCACCCTCCTCCCCATGCAATGGCAAGAGTCAAAGGACTCTAAATAGATTTGTCATTGATTTAATTTAGTCATTAAAAGAGGGGGTAAGGGTGGTGATAGTAATACACGTTTACACCCATCCAGGACTCAACCGAGCAAAGCTACTTTGTTTCCACACATTCTGATTTTAACCATTCATCCATCCATCCATTCATCAATACCCACTTATCCTTTCAGGGTCAAAACGGTCTGGGCCAACACACATTGGGTGAGAGGCTGGGAACACCCTGGACAAGTTGCCAGTCTATCACAGGGCTGACACATAGAGACAGACAATTATTCTCACTCACTTGTACACCTACAGGGAAATTAGAGTCACCAATTAACCTAACCCACAAGCCTTGGGCTGGAGGAAGAAATCAGAGCACCTGATGGAAGCCCATGCAAGTATGGGAAAAACATGCAAATTGCAGAGGCCAGCCAACCAGCCAGCCAGCTCTAGAGGCGAGCTTTCAAATTTTATTAGTTTTAATTTTACTTTTAATCTTTTGGTTATGTGTGAGGCTATCTTAGTTGTCAACATGAATCTACAGGCTCAGGTCCATGATCCCAAAAATAAATCCTTTGTAACAATGTTAAACCTAGCAAACCTTTTTTATTAGAACTTCAGCCATGCTCCTTCTCCTACATGTGTCAGAAGTTTTCTTTAAATGTTTAATCTTTGCGTACACCGCTTACAGTTGTGGACTTTGTAATCAGGTTAATTCATCTTCCTTTATGTTCAAATGTTGAGATCTATTTGAAACAAAATAAATTGCTATCCTTGTAAAACAGTAATAGCAAACCCTAGAGACGAGTTCAACTTCTTAACTCAAAAACACACACACACACACACACACACACACACACACACACACACACACACACACACACACACACACACACAATCACACAGAGTTATACACATAGTCTTAATTTGTACCAGCTGGCTAATAAGACTGGCAGACAACAGCCAATCCCTGGTCTGTAGACAGAATCTGGTGTTTGTAAATCACTACTTCAGATAAAAGGAGAGCTAAGTGTCTTCAGCAAAGGGGAAACTGGATAAAGGTGAGGAGAAAGAGAGTGCAACCGTCAGCCTCACTAGCCTGAAAATATGTCTGTACTGTAAAAACACTCATTAAGAGCATAAGGCAAAACATAAACTTGGAAAGGGGGAATAGGAGAGTGCCGCTGTTAGAGTAATGACAATAATAATGGCTCTAATGTATCTCAACCACAGTCTGTCCCCTTGTGATGGAGATTTAGTGCCAGGTTGAAGTTAGGTCACAGAGCACATATCCATGTACAAACACATACACAGGCTAAAATACAAACATATGCACATGCTACACCCTCCTTGGCTCGAATACTGATGTTATAGCCTCCAGATTGTCAAAATATTCCTTTCTTGGATTGAAATCAATAAACCTCACAGACACACAAACACTTACATGGGCCATATGTTCATGGAAGACTATTGAGACACTGAGACATTTAGGAGGCCCTACAAAGGTCCTTGCTGTGTTTTCTGACACGCAATTATAAAGCCATGCCACACATTATAGGGTCAATAATTAAAGGATTTACTTTTATACATTAACTAGCAAATATTTCTGTTTCAATGTCGTGACAATTGACTTGTGGTTTAAATATATGAAAGTGTTAAGGTGATACAGCAGTTTCATGAAAATCTGTTTTGTTTTTTATCTGTAGGTATTTGTATTCAGCATGAAGCTTACAAATTATGTAAGTATAAAGCTTTGGTGATGTATTGTTGAGTTGTGAAGTGGTGATCATTAGAGACATCTACTGTACACACAGACAGACATAAGGACGGCATCATAATGTCTCACATACTATATACAGGATGTCTGTATGTATGTACGAAGTATGCAAAACAAATCACTGCTAGATATCAGTGGATTGGCTTGTAAGACCATTTCGTTGTTAGTTTAAGTTAGTTAGTTAGTTAGTTAGTTAAAGTTGTTAATTTACAACTTCCCACTTCCCAAAATGATTCCAACCCCACCGTCTTAAGTCTCGATATTATTTTTTGCCTTCATTCCATCACTCACTTTAGCAATAAACATAGTCACTACAGCAATTAAGCTGTTCATTCATTTTGCATGATCCATCTAATCACTTTATTCGACTCAGTGTGAGCACTGGTGCGCCAGGAGTGGAGGATACCTGCTGAGCATTTCAGAGTTTATTGTTTGTTTCCGATCCTGTTGTATGCCTCAGTGAGGTCAGGCAGTGACCTGGATTGTTTTTTACTGGAGAGGTGGAGATTTTGGATGGTTGCAAATAAAAAAAAAATTTCCTGTCTCGGCACCTCCTAAAATGTGCATTTTCATCAAAAGGTATTTCTTTTCCCTATTTTCCATTCCTTCCTCTCTCTTTGTTAAAGGCATATACTGTATACAAGTTTGAAGCCTGAGCACGGGTAGCAGGAGTGAGCATCTGTGAGGCATTTGTGGACAGAAAAAGCAACAGAGAGAAACTAGTATGAGTTTCCAAGCACCATCCCATGGTTTACTGGAATGCTGGTGAGCGCCTGGTGTGTGATGTAATGTCCTGTCACCCAGCCCCACCCATACCCACTGAAGCTCACTGTCTCATTGGTCCAGGGCTAATGATGGGCCACTTCCATGGCCTACTGAGAATGGGGCTGTAAAAGTTAGTGAGTGGGTGCAATTATGCAGTTTACCTATCATACTCTCATCAGAGCGGACATGAGCAGTGACTGGGTGGTAGAAATCATGGACCACAAACTAATGTATAGGGATTGGTGAGTGTAAAATGCCAGCAAGTTGAAAACAGATGGGACTGCGGAGAATATAAATGTCCCTCAGTCAGTGGCCCCCTATGCTCAATAAAAGAGGGCCAAAACCCTGTATATTAACAGCTTGAAAATGTTATGGGGGGTCATCAGTGCCATGAAAAAAAACACCAGTCACAATGAGGTTTCCACATGGCAGAACCACAATAATAATTGAAACGGGAAAAGTAAAAGGGGAAAAAGGAACGCCATCCCAGAGGTTTCTTTTTAATGTTACCTCACGCTTATGTCACTGGCACTGTGCCTGACGAGGGCTGTGTGGTTTGGGGGAACATTGGTGGGAGAGACATTGCCAGAAAAGCTGGCCTTCCTGTGCTGCAGAAAGCAACAGCTCGGCTACTGTATGAGCTTTTGTTTTTGTGGGCATGCACATGTGTGGGTTTCATGTGCAAGTTTTGTCTGTATGTTGTTTGCATGTACTGTATATGTAGAGGAAAATGTGTGTAAATGCGTATGTTTCCTCTGCAGTAGTCCTTATACAGTATGCATGTATCCCCCACTGACATGCACAAACACACACGCCTGTTTTTTGGGACATTGGTCAAATCTGGGCCAGTCATTGTTTCCTTGTTTTTACCGACCAGAATAATTATAATAAAACAGTGGCTCTTTTCTCCCTCTCTTTGCCATTTAAAACATTACTCACCTACAGATGAATGTGGTTATTACTTCAGACCTCATGCCTATGTATGTTTTACATCTGAAGATGGGTGAACTTCATATATAGGCAATTTCTTGCAGCGTGAGAGGACTAAAATGTTATCCCTTCTGTTGCTTATGTATAATTAAGGAGAGATTTCTCCAGGGGTGCCCAGGGGTTGCGTCAGAGATTGCCTGGGCAGCATCCCTCTCTGGAGAAATCACCTGGCTTGCTGTTTGATCTTAAAGGTTAAATGCACATGCACACTCCCTACTTACACAGACTCATCACCATGTACATGTGCAGGCTGTTTGCCTTCACGTACATGGACACACACACACACACACACACACACACACACACACACACACACACACACACACACACACACACACACACACACACACACACACACACACACACGCACACGTTAGTTGCTAGGGCCAGTTCTCCAATCCAATCCCCTTAGAGCAAGTTGAGCTGGCTCACCATATTCCATGGTGTGGTAGTGGGGGAACATTATGTTCTGCCCCACAAAGACAGCAGTAGTACATTTCAGCCCCCTATGGACCTGCCCTATAATCCTGCATGGAGTCGGTACTGTGAGTGTGTGTACTTGCCTGTGTTTCTCTGTCTGACTGGGTACCTGTGTGTGAACTTGATCAGGAAGGGAAGGAGGATCTTTTAAATAAGATGATGCCACCTTACTGCATTCACAAGTAGCCCCATTAGAGGTGTTCAACATTTTGTAATGGACTTGACATGGAAAGGTAGAAAAAGGTGAGCTGGCTAGAATGTTATATTGGCAGTTAGACATTTTTGGGATCATTAATGCATTTCAACTTTATTAACTTCATACATTCTCTGGTGTCCATATGGTATTTTGATTGTATCAAATTGCTCATTTGAGGGCATTTTCATTTGAAAATGGCAGATAAGAGCGATTTTGGATCATGTTCTACTCTCACAATATTTTTTATTCAATTATGTATTTTCTTTTGAATGCAGTAAGACCGTCAGTCAAACTAATTTCCAGATTATTTTACCTTCAATTACAAGCATTAACCCCATCTGAGAATCCATCTGTCATTTGTGTTTCTGACTCATTACATTATTTCATATGTCATCAGCCATTATATAATGTATTTATATATAATTAGCACTTTTCCTCTTACTTTTGCACCCGCCTGCTGTGTGCTCTTTTGTGTTCATTTTCATTTACAAATCTCAACTTCTTCTACATTATCTCTAAATGAATGTTATTCCATTACTTGTTTTTGTTTTACTCACATTGCCATTTCATCACTTAACTATTCTTTCTGTATCATGCAAGCACAAAAAAACATTACTATAGCACTGCTATTGTAGTTGGTACCTCAACAAACTCTACAAGTTGGTGCTGGGATTCACACTCTATGACCCAAAAATGAATGTGTGTCATTCTTACAAAGATCTCACAATGTAACACAGTTACATTCTGCTGACGTAGACTGCAGGCTACTAAGCAATTGCGTACAAAAGGGCAGTATGTATTTATGGCTCTATGCACCATTTATTCTTATGTTGCTGAACCCTCCCTCAACAGTGGTTTTAATGTGGGAGCATTCACCCATCCTCCTCCTTGGCTTTGCTCTGGTGCTTGAACATTCAGAAGTTAAGAAAAAAAGGTTAGCTCTTATGCACAAAGATTATCATTCACCATGGCATTTAGTGGATAAAATGATGTGTTTCACTTTCCATCTGTATCTATATCTGTACGTTTTACAGTAAAAACACAGTTAAACACACACACACACACACACAAACACACACACACACACACACACAAACACACACACAGCACTTGAGATTTTGTGCAGATACATCTCCTCAAGTGCCTTCTTGTACTGTTGTTGCTTTCTTACATCCGCAAAGATCCCTATCACTGCTGCTCACCTTGTTCTCTCTCTCAGATACAAACACAGACAGACACAGACACACGCACACAGACACACGCACACACGCACACACACACACACACACACACACACACACAGTATCAACACTGTCTTAAGACATCAAACGGAACTTGTTTACTAGATCAGAAGCAAATTATGTACTATTCTATCTATTCTATCCCCTACCCCCAACATACTCATTCATAACAAGAAAAATTTACTCACCAACACACTTCTAGAGTTGGTTACACTTTAGCATTGTCCTGTATCAGGGAAGCTCATCTCTCGCCCAAGTATTGTGATCCATGAACATGGAAACATGAATAAAATTAAACTGCAAAGGATGAAGTGAGCTATTAACAAGGCAGGACAATGTGCTGTTGGTTTATGATACAACTATAATGACTACATCTAGCACAGACTCACTTTCACAGCCCAATTTTAACTGCTTGACAACATGGTACTAAGGCAAAGTCTAGGAAAGGAGTTAAAATGTTCTACCTCTAGTTTTTCATTTATGCATTATGGATGTTAGGTGTTACTGTGTATTCACTATATTTATGACCCTAAGATATATCTGCAACGTAAGACAGAGTACAGGTGAAATTTTTGGGGATTGCTCTTGCTCTGCTGGAAATTCCGCTGGATGTCACTCTTTTCGGATGTCTGTTTTCAGATGTCCCGTTACCTTCCGCTTTCTTTGTGTTGTAATTTAAAGTCTGGTGGTTTTATGAGGACTATGAATAACTGCTCCTCAAATATTTGCAGGGTAAATCAAGACAGCTAGCTAGACTTTCTGTCCAATCTGAGTTTTCTGTTGCACAACTAAAACAACTTTTGAATGTACACCTGTTCCACCAAAACAAGTTCCTTCCCGAGGCTATTTTGCAGAGGCACCGCTTGGTGCTTAGCACCACCCAAGACAATGGTGATTGGCAGCGCTGTGGAGGAAGGTCTGGTATTGTGAGACTAGGTTGATCTTAATGCAAAAAACAACAGGCATGAACATTGAAGCGATTGCTTTTGGAATTTGTATATTCAGTACATTGTATTTAATAAATATTAGATAGAATATGGCTCTGGTTAATTTTTCAATTTGTCTTGTCAGACTTAAGACATTAGGGAATGTACTTTGGTAGAATGGTGCTCATTCCTCCAGTAGGGATCCAGAGATTTGGGAAAAGCCAAGGAGAATTGAAGCTTATATATGTATGGTCACTCAATACTTTCAACAGTTGTTTCTTGAGAAAAGATACTATCGTGCAACATGCCTCATGTTTATACTTCGGTGACTTGTGTCATAGAAATTACAATATTTTCCAACTTCTTCTGACAGGCTTGCTGCCTTGAAGTGGCACTAGGTGATAATAGGTGAAAGTCCTCGCCATATTTAAAAATTCTACAAGTGCGAAATAGATCTTGATACCATCTACAAGTGGCATTTCTCTGATTTTTACTGCTGAATAGTGCTAGCAGTCAAGTCAAATAGCCCCCACAAAGTAGCCTAATGTATTCAGTGTTGTCTTCCTTGAATACAGAAAATAAGCCCTGCAGTTACCATTTCTCAGTCCTCACCATTTTGACACTGATGACACTAATCTCAAAGTTGCCAAGAAATTTACTACCCTAACACCTCCAAATCCCTTTCAAGGGCAACATTGTTTGTAAGTTTGTATTAGCAAATCCACAGTGTTTTTGGCAGACTACATTGCTCAGAAAAATTCACATCAAACACTCAACAAAGATCAAAACACCATCATACGTAACTTTGCAGCTCTCAGGCTTGAACTTTGGATTCCACATCAAATGCCTTTCACATCCCTTTCCACCAACAAATCAGAGTCAACCAGGAAAATCAAAAATTTTTGTTATTTATTGCTAACAAACTGAGAAAATTAGAATTAAGTACTCTAGATAGGGAATGTGATCCTGAAGCCTAAAAAAATGACTATTCATTGGGTACTCTATGGCTGATTTCTGGATGAAATCAAAAGCTATTGTCTGCAAACACAGCAATTAAAATACCAGATGCGAGACATCAGTAAATCTTCAAAATAGGTAACATCTTCAATAACGTTGTTTTGCTACTGATCAGCCACTGTGGTGTTTTCTATGTTGTTCTAAAGTGGCCAGATTTAAACTGGATCCATGAAAGCCCCCGGCCTGCTCTTCATCTCCAGAACCAATCCTCACATGCTTCATCTGTGGCAAAAGCCTCCAGGACAGTCACTATAGCCACATGCATGCAATTGCACAATTGCTAAGGAGCGTTGCCTCAATGATAATCTCAACTCTGTTATTTTAAGGCTGTGTTATGTTATGTTTGTTTTCTGAGCGATTACCATTAGCAAAAAAGTGTGCAGGATTGTGCACTATAATGTGTGCATTTTTGTTTGTGTGCATATGCTCAATGTAATCAAAGTTAATTTGAAGTTGAAGAGATGGCATTTGATGCTGCTGTAATGCATCTTACTGCACTGGTAAAATAAATGTCAGTGATTACATCAAAACGTACTGATGTTGGCGAGAGGAATGGGCTTTAATGACACAATTTTGTTGATGTACCAGTGTACAAGCTTTACAACTCACAATTTGTGAGAGAACGTACAGAGAATTAAATGAGAGACAGCGAGAGATAGTGACAAGACCGTTGTGCTTTGTTAACCTGTATCTGCATATTTTCCACACGTGCACGTGCACTTGGGGTAATGAGGTGATCTAATCACATGTGATCCCTGTGTTCTCTACAGTAAAAGTGATTTTTTGTATGAACATTGTGTCCTTCACATCAGAAATCCTTTTTTATGGTTAAATGGACATGGACCACTGGTGTCTCATTCCTCTCAGAGAAAAAAACATCTGCAATGTTGTTGGATGGAACACATGCTAGGACAGAAGTGGTGCCAAATAAATATCAAATGTATTAAACAGTGTCGGTTAAACTCCAACCTTTGTTTGTGTAAGTCCTTGCCAAAGTGTTCTTGAGCAAGGCACCTGACCACAGTTCTGTTGAAGAATACCTACTTCATTGGCCTTGTAAAATGCATCATCAGCAGTGGGAACAAGCTCTACAGCCAACATCACCACTTTCAACATCATACACATGCCTCAGAAGAGAAAGCGCTGTCAGTGTAAAGATGTGAGGCCTAACAGTTTCAACACAAAAAAAAGTCTTTGTGTGTGTGTGTGTGAATGTACTGTATGTACTAATGTTTTTGGCAATCAGCCTCTTTCTGCTTGGCAACAGCAACAGATCAATGCTTTCACCGGGCTTACGTGGAATCAATGGCTACTCTCATCTTCGATACGCATTACTTTAATGAGAGCGGCAAACATCTGCACCCACCCTGGGAGACATCTAATTAAATGTCCCAATCTCTAAAATTACTTAACTGGCAAACAAGCAAAATAAGTTTTTTTTGCAAGTGTATTCAAAAACATTTAGGCTTCATTACCGTCATAGTGTAAAACTGATGGATGAGAAAGCATTTGCACCAAATCATCAATGGCACAAAGACACATAAAACGTGATGGAGAATGCTTGTTTGTAATGATCCATTATGATCCAATTTGTTTAATATCAGATAGGAATACAGGATTCCTAAATTGACTGACTGAATTTTAATGTTTTTAAACCTGTAATTTAAATCAAACTGTAGCCTTAAGAAAAATTCATAGCAAATTCCAACACATACATACAGTGAGGAAAATAAGTATTTGAACACCCTGCTATTTTGCAAGTTCTCCCACTTAGAAATCATGGAGGGGTCTGAAATTGTCATCGTAGGTGCATGTCCACTGTGAGAGACGTAATCTACAAAAAAAGATAAATCCAGAAATCACAATATATGATTTTTTAACTATTTATTTGTATGATACAGCTGCAAATAAGTATTTGAACACCTGAGAAAATCAATGTTAATATTTGGTACAGTAGCCTTTGTTTGCAAGTACAGAGGTCAAACATTTCCTGTTTTTTTTCACCAGGTTTGCACACACTGCAGGAGGGATTTTGGCCCACTCCTCCACACAGATCTTCTCTAGATCAGTCAGGTTTCTGGGCTGTCGCTGAGAAACACGGAGTTTGAGCTCCCTCCAAATATCCTCTATTAGGTTTAGGTCTGGAGACTGGCTAGGCCACGCCAGAACCTTGATATGCTTCTTACAGAGCCACTCCTTGGTTATCCTGGCTGTGTGCTTTGGGTCATTGTCATGTTGGAAGACCCAGCCTCGACCCATCTTCAATGCTCTAACTGAGGGAAGGAGGTTGTTCCCCAAAATCTCGCAATACATGGCCCCGGTCATCCTCTCCTTAATACAGTGCAGTCGCCCTGTCCCATGTGCAGAAAAACACCCCCAAAGCGTGATGCTACCACCCCCATGCTTCACAGTAGGGATGGTGTTCTTGGGATGGTACTCATCATTCTTCTTCCTCCAAACACGGTTAGTGGAATTATGACCAAAAAGTTCTATTTTTGTCTCATCTGACCACATGACTTTCTCCCATGACTCCTCTGGATCATCCAAATGGTCATTGGCAAACTTAAGACGGGCCTTGACATGTGCAGGGGAACCTTCCGTGCCATGCATGATTTCAAACCATGACGTCTTAGTGTATTACCAACAGTAACCTTGGAAACGGTGGTCCCAGCTCTTTTCAGGTCATTGACCAGCTCCTCCCGTGTAGTTCTGGGCTGATTTCTCACCTTTCTTAGGATCATTGAGACCCCACGAGGTGAGATCTCGCATGGAGCCCCAGTCCGAGGGAGATTGACAGTCATGTTTAGCTTCTTCCATTTTCTAATGATTGCTCCAACAGTGGACCTTTTTTCACCAAGCTGCTTGGCAATTTCCCCATAGCCCTTTCCAGCCTTGTGGAGGTGTACAATTTTGTCTCTAGTGTCTTTGGACAGCTCTTTGGTCTTGGCCATGTTAGTCGTTGGATTCTTACTGATTGTAAGGGGTGGACAGGTGTCTTTATGCAGCTAACGACCTCAAACAGGTGCATCTAATTTAGGATAATAAATGTGTCTCTCACAGTGGACATGCACCTAAAATGACATTTCAGACCCCTCCATGATTTCTAAGTGGGAGAACTTGCAAAATAGCAGGGTGTTCAAATACTTTCCTCACTGTATATATATATATATATATATATATATATATATATATATATATATATATATATATATATACTGTATACAGGAAAAACTGTGTATGTCCTTACCTTAGTAACAGCAGGGTATCCGGCAGCTACCTCACCAGAGCAGTAGGGCTTCTCCTCATGGGAAACTTCGACAGTGGAGGCCCACTGGTCAAGGAAACCATTGGGGGTGTAAAGGCCACAGTCTCTCACGCCAGTCTCTCGCTCAAAGTCCTCACATACCCCATCGCCATCATAGTAGTAACACGTGCTTGGCTCCTCTACAGGTGAACAGACAACAGAAACAACGTTGTAATTTCAAATAAATAAGTATCTGTGTTTAATCTGTATAGTACTTTTACACTAAAGGGAGGTTTAAGTACAGCTAAAATATCAGTCAGTCAAATTCTACATATTCCCTGCCACCATGGCAAAGCATGTTTTCACTTGCACAAAGCCATACAGGTGAGTATATACACACTTCAACCTTTACTACTCACTCCCATTCTCTCATACTTTTTTTTTTATAAAACATGTGTTCCCCTGATCCTTTGGTATACTACTCTAACCGTATCTCTATTGTTTTGGAAGGTGAAGAGAGGAACAGATAAAGAAGAGGAGGAAGGTAATAGATAAAAGGTGCATGGAAAAAGAAGGATACATTCTTGAGTGTATGACAATCTACAGAGAACATGTTAATGTAAAAAATAAAGTCAAAGAAGATGAATGGGAGAGTGTGATAGAGACAAACACAGAGACAGGAACTAGGGAGGAACCAGACAAAGTCAAGAGGTAAAGAAAGATACAGCCGTCATTTTTACAGACCTCCCGCCTGGAGTTAAGGTCTGGAACTGGAAGCTTATGGACTAAGGAGAGGGGAGCAGAGCAGGGAGGTTGCCTGGGCCTCATTGCTCTCAGCTCTAAGCTAAAGCAGTGTCAGCCGGTGGGGTTCCAGTTAGGGGGAAGGCGGGATTCTGTGCCAAGTTGGCCAGGGCCTCCTCCTCGAAATTCCAGCTCTCTCCAGCAAAGCCAAAAACTCAAGTCAGTTCTGTGCTCTGGCAATGGTGAAACGAGGGGCTACTGAGGGGGCATACAGAATAGGCTCCCGCCATTCACTCAGCAGGAGCAAAGGCAAGGAAGAAAGGAAGGAGTGAGGCATGAGGAAGCTTAAACAGTGGCTTGTGAAAGCTGCAGAAGTAATAGGTAGTGTGAGTGTGAGCTAACGAGAAGGAAAAGGAGTAAGAGAAAGGGTATTGCTACAGTATTTGAATTTAGACAGGGATAGAATAAACAGATAACGGAAAAAGTGGAAAGATGATTGCGTGCAAGAGCAAAAAGAAGAGAGCCCTACAAATGGAGAAAGAAAGAGACGAACAAGATGACGATGTACTGACAGACAAGAAAGGTCCAGAGGCTGTCAAAGCAAACTATACCCATTTAGTTTTGTTTGATTTTTTTCAAGACAGTACCCCAAGCTACATTGACATGTCAAACGCAGGAAAATCTGACCATCTAAAACCATCACTTTTCTGATAGTGGGAATATGTGGCTTAAAAAAATCATAATGCATTTCCCTTATGCTTTATCTGCACCTGTATTTACTGTGGCTTGGAACCCTTTTGAGACATAACACCTGGGATTGTAATGCCAGGTGGGGTCATGGGACAAGAACTTGTCGATTTTGTCAATTCCACATTTAATTTGGCTCAATAATGTGAATAGCCTATTTAAGCTCATCCAGACTGTAGCACCCTGGCCCTGTTGTATACTTAGTGTACATTTTCCATCCAACTCTCTCTTTTACTATCCAACACACTGACAAGCAGGCACTCTCTCACACATATAGACAGAAGGTCCCATCATTATAGTGTCAGATTTCTGTGCAAAACTACAACTATGTCAGACAGTGTCGGACACACACACACACACACACACACACACACACACACACACACATACCACTTTGCACTGCAGTTGGTGGAAAAACAGCACAGCCAATGCAGTCATCCAGCAATCTGACAGGGATTAAGTGGCCACTTCACAGAGACTCACACATGTGTGTGCATACATGCATGCACTATACAGTTAAATTTGCACACACACACACACACACACACACACACACACACACACACACACACACACACACACACACACACACACACATAAAATCACAACAGGGAGGCAAAATTATTGTCTACAGCAGGAGAACTGGACAGGAAACGATCCATCTATTCATAAAACAAAACAACGTAGGAGATGCCAATCACTCAACTATGTAAAATAAGATGACTCACCCTTTAAGAAAATAACGATTTCCAGATTTATTTATTTTTTAACAAGAGGTCAAAGTGATTATGATATCTAACGGCATTTTTATTCTTTTGAGAAAGGCATGAAGCACTTGAATAAAAGACGTCCAGATGTTAAATCGGTTTATTCACAAAGTTAGCTTTTGGGTCTTATCCAAAACTTTTTTTCAGTTGAATCCACGCAGACAATATCATGGCAAAAAAGGAATAAAGAACTGTAATGTTATGTAAGAAACTGTGGTCAAATCATAACTTGCTAAATGTCCCATGTAATGTAGCATGTTAATTGCATTTAAATGTGACTTTTGGGCTGTAAAATATGTTTAGAAGCTCATCAGTAAACATTATTAAAATAATTGAAAATGTTCAATATAGGCTACAGTTTTGTAATAAAGTATTTTATATATAGTTTTTTTATGAGTCATTTTTTCTGACACTTTTCTTTTCAAAAGAAATCAGTTAATTTAAGTCAGTTAATTGTATTTCCAGTATATTCCCCAACAGCAGTCGAGAGAAAGAAACCTGTGACTGCATTTTAACCTTGACGATACCTTTGTCCATATAACTTACCAACACAGTTGAAGAAGGGCTCTTTCTTACACTGAGTGGAGCAGCCATCCCCATTCATAGAGTTCATATCATCACATTCCTCTCCTTTGGAACTAAAATATCAGGAGGAGATACTCAGAAAACATGCACACACACATACCGCCAAACGGATAAATACTGAATGTAAAGTAAACGTTAAGTAAAGTTTATTTTTGTGAAAATGCTTCATTGCACATCCTTATAGATGCTTATATATATATATATATATATATATATATATATATTAATCATGATAGTAAGGGTGCCTGTTACCTCTGGATACGTCCATCCCCACAGTAGGGTGCCCCCAGATCGTGTACCAGAGGTGGGGAAGGCTCACTTTCACTACGGCTGGAGATTGTTTGGACCTGGTAGGTGTACACAACATGTGGCGCCACATCCCTGCACAGAGAGAGGAAAAGATCATAGTAAGTCCACATATTTCAGGATAATGTGAAGCCTCGAAGAAATGTCTGATAAAGAATCCCATATAAAGAAAGGAGTAAGAGCAGCTGAGAAAGATACTCGGACCAGGCCTGTGAAGAACGGATCGATAGGACAACTGCTCTGTTTGCTAGTGTGTGTGTTGTAGCAATCTTTAGGTATCTCAAGTACCACTAACACATCACAAATTAGAACATCTACCTATATCCAGTCACTGCATTTAACCGGTTTGGGTCCAAATTTGTTTTGTTTTCTCACCCTAGTGATTTAAGGCACCATCATGATGAATACACAATGGACAGGAGAAATATTGGGGGACTACTCACTTTGCTGGTGTAAGATGCCATGATGGTTTCTTGAGTCACCATGATAAGGAAGTCTGAAAAAAAAGTCTGAAAGGAAAAAAAAAACATAAATGAGAAAACCAAAACCATAACTAAATAAAAATATCAAAGCTGTAAATGAGAAACCGTAAGCAAAGCAGCAAAACAAAACTCAAGGAAAGAATACTGTAAATGAGAAACAACAAAAGTGCAAGTGAGGGTGCTGTCATGACATCATTAGTTGTCCTGTTTGTATTGCTATTTTATGCTTACGTTTTCTCTTTGATCTGTTGTTTGCCTTTACATGTTACTTGTATTACCATCAGCTTTAATAATTTTTTTGGGATTCTGGCCCTGTTTTAACTATGGGCAAGTTTACTGGTTTCTGTAAGCTAGTAATCAAGTGAATGACACACATCATGGGTCTCTTCAGACTCATCAAAACATGTTGAGTCGGAAGAAACACTGAGCTGAGGCATGTAGCCTGTCTCATGAATCCACAATATTGTTTCATTCTAACAACTTTCCTAACAGGAATGGAAACTAAGAACAAAAGTTTTAAAAAAATTAACAAGTAAAGGCAAGCAAAGAATCTGAGAGTTTATGTATTTATGTATCTATTTTGACTATTATAAACAATAAAAATAGGATAACTGATTTCAGCACTCTCATCTGCAGCTGTGTTTTCACAGTTTTCTTTCTGTTTTGACTTTTCTTTTGCTTATAGTTTTGGTTTCTCATTTCTAGTTTTGATTTGTCGCTTATGGTCATGGTTTCTCCTTCATGGTTTTTGTTTTTTGGCTTTCAGAGTTTTTGACCCTACATTTTGTATGTCCGGGTGTGAGTGTGTGTGTGTGTGTGTGTGCAGAAAACTTAAGACTAAGTGACTTTATTTCTTTACATTCTAATTTTGATTCAGACATGAACTCACTCACCACTACAGAGAAAATGTTATGCGATGCATAAGGGCATAGGAATGCATAATTGTTGTGTATAATCATGGCTATTATTGGTTAAATACATGGCAAAAATTAGGCGTATGAGCGGGGAACAACATCAGGAAATGAGGGTAATAGGACCGAAAGGTTAGCCATGGATCATTTCATGTGGACCATCAAGTACTATAGACCGACTTTTGGAATGCCCTCTGCAATGCTGTAAATGCAGTGACAAGCATGCAGGGATACTGTACGGGGGCCTACATGGATTGATATGCTCATACAAATACACACGCAATACCTTTGTTGTTAATAACACACTGCCAGCCAACTATATGGCCTTTACACTAAAACAAGAGTACACAGGCATGAACCACTATTCCTACTGCTGCTATATAATCCCAGTGTGAGAGCAATGCAGCACCAGCAGCAAACATTGCCATAAACGGTTTCACCAAAGGCCAAAGATAAAGTCAGCAATCAAACCAAGAAAGTGTTTGAGTGATGCAGGGAAGCCATCATCTTTTATGAGCTCTAAGTCAGACCATTCAGTTTAACATTTTGGACCACTAATCACAGAGTTGGTGGTTTGATCCCTGGCTCCTCCTGTCCACAGTGACAGTGAACCCCAAGTGTGGGTGAATGAAAAACAACTACCATGTATATATGAGTGCAGTCAAATGTTCAAAAAGATGTTAATGAAAGCAGCAGGTATTCTGCATTCCAATGTACAAATATAAACACTCAAATATGATGCATTGCATTAAGGTGTTCAAGTGCATGTTTGCTTGTGGATACTTTTTCCCCCCTCATCTCCTTTTCTCTTTTTGTTTGTTCATCACAATTACCGGCAGACAAAATTAGACCGAGTTCAAGTTAGCTACACTGTCTTAATTATAAAAACTGATGGAACTAAAGATCATGTAACAAAATGAATTTCCCCACAACAAAATTTGTGCCTAGGATGAAATATTTATGTTGGCTTTATTATTATCAACACAGAATGTTAGACCTGACAGACTCTCAAACAAAATGACACTGCCTACGTAGCTTCTCTGACTAAAAAAACCTAAACAATGCTGTGTGTACATTGCAATATTTATTTTTATTTCAGAACATGCACTGCATCGGTGTTTAATGTGAAAAAAACTAAACACTGCAACAATTGTTTTCACAAGCAGCAATTATCCATCGGATTACGAAACAACATTTTTTTGCTTGTTTGGGATCCGACTGGCCAGCGTATTTGAAAAAGTTAAGCAAACTTTGTTGTCTTTTTGACATTTTCCCCCTGAGTGAAATGAGGCTGTGACAGCAATCTCAACCAGCACAAGCGCTTGTGTCACTTGAACTGCAGCGCCGCGCTGTTGAAGTGCCTCCCCTCCCTCCATCCCTCTCTCCCCCCTCCGTCTTTGAACACTACACAAACAGTAATTTATTTTTTTCATTTAGTCGATTAATTTTTCATGGTGACACAGGAGGTGCTGGATCCAATAAAAAAGGTTCCGGATCCAACGTTGGAGGTGCCGGAACATGTTACGGCATGTTCAAATTAAGCCCTGAACCAGACCCACAACTTTCACCTGTAAAAAGCCGTTAAAAGCTTGGGTCTAAATCCACAATTATTTCCCCAGACTACACTGAGAACTCAGATGCCACTGTGTCATGAATTGCAACCTGCTTGGGCCACATAGGCAGATCCCTCACTTGGAAAATCAGATGCCAACAAACCTACTTTGCACAGTGTAGGCCTTTGTGCTTCACATGGAAAGGGGTTGACTATTGTCGGTTTAATGGTCTTTTTGTTTGAAAATGTCATACCATGGTAAAACAAAGAACTGTTTCCAAACAGATTGTAGAGGTTATTTCAGATGTATACAGAACCAACGACATGTGCATGACTTACTCCACCAGTAGTGTTTTAACATCCTGTGCTGCTAAGCAACAAATGTTACCTGGGTGTCATAATGCACAGTTGGTTGTAGAAGGTCAATAGTGCAACTCCTCATAGCGTGATAACAACTCTTTAAACATAACTTTTAACCTGTTCCCAATTAGGTGAATGCTTGATTCCTCCTGACCTCACTGCTAATAGCCCTGCTGTGTTAGCCGCTGCGGTTAGTAGCAGGGAAGAATGAAACAGAAGTGGTGCAGATGTAACACAGTTCCATAGATCCTCTATCCCTTAGAACTTGGTGAGTGGGCTATATATAAGAACAATATTTAGAGTGACAGGGACATTAATTAACAGTACATTTGTGGAAGGGTTTATGGCCAGCATCATCTCTGGATCCCACTTGATGAAGTACAATCAATTGACACGGGTGTATGTAATGGACAATATCCTGTGATAGACGGCCATCCAGACTTCTTAAAACCACACTTTCATCTGTAACTGATTAGCTATGATATGTAACTGATCTGAGATGCAACTCATACTACAAAGGACTTCACTTCAGTTGCAGACAAGGTGTCACGTGATAACATTTCATCACTAGTGTTTCTTTGTTCATCCAGACATTCTTCTCAAGACCCCTGTAGGAATAGAGGTTTTATCTTGGCTCAAGCTCAAAGTCAGGCACAAAGAACTGAAATATGCCTTCAAACGTGTTTTGATAGCACCAGGTGATTACACATAGAAGCATGAGCTAATGTATGTTCCTGCTACTGAGAGCAAGAAGAGTGTTGGTGGGTTTCTGTGTTTATCTGCGTGTGAGTGTGTGTTCCTGTCTCCACTAGTGTGTGCACTAGGCTTATGTGTGAGCATGCATATGGATGTGCTTCCGTTCTGTAGCTGCTTGTTGTTCTTGGCTGAGAGATCCCAGATGAGAAAAGCAGATACATTTAAGGAAGTTGAGAAAAAGTCTTAGATTGAGCCTGCAAGAACAACAAACAGGGCAATGCTTCTTTTGTCAGTATGGCAGCTGACACACATTTGAGGTTTCACTGCTTTTAATTTTAAGTTTAGACCTAAAAGAGGTACTTTAAAAGAGACAGACAAATGCAAACATCCAAACCCACAAATACCAGAAAGGCAAAGTTTGTTTTTATTATTGCAATCAACTGCCTAAATTGCAGTTATTGATTACAATTGTTATCTTTAAATGAAAAAGACACAGTAATCACCAGCACAACCTCTGCCCAAGAGATACAACCTTCTTCTTGACTATCCACACAAACCTGCAAACCCACTTCTGATATCCAATTTGTTTAGTCTCAATTTATTCCTATATTATTTGTCTCTTTCCTATCATGGTAAACATGATACCTGGAAATATTCTGGTAAGTGCACCAGACATCCCATGACACCCCATGAGGACTACACTGTTCACTCATGAATATGTTTAATATTAGGAGGATTACGCAACTTATTTCTAATGCCCAACATCCTATAGAGAAGGCAAGGGGGGGTTGGCCTGTTATGAAAAAAAGAAACTGTTAAGAAGTCAAATCAATGAGTGATGAGAGGAAATGAACATTTAAGTGAAAAAAATTAGTGTTGCCAAAAGATTCATAGTTTATTTTAAATACTGATGAATGACTTAAAATTACACTAAACGTTAGTCTAGTAATATCAAATTCAAAATTAATACAATTTAAATTTGAAATATATTCTTGTTGTTATTTACATTGCCAATGAACCAAAATTGTCTTAGGGAATACATAATTAACTCTGTTCAATACTTAAGGCTGCGCTGTGCCATCAAACCACGTCGGCATAAGCAAAAGTGTTTATAGCTGTTGCAAACACATTTCACAAAAGGCAATCATAGTATTGCAGTGATTTGTATACACAAAAAGTGACAGAAATAGTTGTGTAAAGAATGAAAAAGTAGCTTGAAACAGCCACTGTCATTGCATACTGGCGTTTTATTGATACATGCAGAGGATTCTCACCATGATAATTGCCAGAGTGCAGTGCTAATTTTCACAATTAGCCAGAAAGTGTTTAGCTCAAAACCTATAAAAAAGCAAATCTAGAATCTTCTTTTTAAGAGGAGACATGAGGTAGACTGACTCTCAAGAATCAGGAGATTAGCTGAGGGATTTAAGGGCAGGGGGGGTACTATGTGGAAAAGTTGTTCAGAACCAGGGTAGTCAGATTACAGAGGGGGTGTGGGGTAGTATTGATTCTGGGGGAGCTGCCCTCTCTCTCTTTTGGCTGGGAGGTCTCTTCACGTCAGCTCTGAGATAGGCTTTGACTGAATGACAGCTCTGAAACCCACATCAGAAAGAGGATTAGCCAATGGGCTGGGGTGCCTCAGAGCGATGGGGTCAAATTAATCCAATCCTCCTACTCTCTCTTTTCATACTTTCTCGACCCCCTAATGTTTTCCTCCAACCGCTTTTGCCCCCCCCCCCTTGAGCCTAGCAATGATTTACCCCCAACTTGTCCAGCCTTTCACCGCTGCGACTCCTCTTCACTTGACCCTTCTTAATCTCTACCATAATTTATTCTGTCACCTTGACCTCCCAACCCTTAGCCATTCCAAACTAACTACCATGCATGGATAGAGCCAAGATGTCAGTTGTCCTCTTTCTCAGTTTGCCCCAACTCAGGTGAAGGCCAGTGGCCTGACAGTAGGAGGTCAATCAATCCCCTCAACCAAGACCTTCATCACTCTATCCAACCCAATGGAAACATGTTGCAAGAAGAAGCAGCTTACTGTGTGGTCAACAAAAGCATTTCAGCAGCTGCACCAAGGTGATCAAACAGAGCACTTCACAAAGGCTCTGTCAAAGGCTGTGTTTGTTGTCAGACAAATTTCTCTTGAGTGACCCTTGGTTTTCCTGTTAGACGTTTCTTTCTCTTAGAATTATTTGTTGAAGAATGCCACATTAGTACCACGCACCAGAACCTGTTCGCATAATACTTACTTTGTTTAAGTAGTGCCATGATATGCAAAGACACAACTCACAAACGGCTTCCCTTGCATCAGTATCATAAGTTAGCTATAAAGGTCCATGCAATAATCAGTAACCAAGAGTAACTCAAAACATTGGAAGAAAAGTGCAAACTGCCCCTTTAGCATGTTTTTTCTCAATTTTTTGTTTTCATTTTCTCATTTTGTTTTACCTTTGTGTTTTTATATTTTGTTTAAACAGTTTTTAGGTAAAATGCCTCTTTTTTTAGAGACAACATATATATTTTTGTTGTTGTTGCTGCACCTTTTCTTCATTTCAATGAGTTAAAGACTTTGATGGCTGGAACACACATACTTGCTATAAAACGTCTGACCATTTACGAGACAAGATTCCCTACACTCACAACAGAAAATAGTCAGTCAGTGCCATTGACCACGACCACTGGAATGCAACCACAGCTAGTGAAATACACCACAGCAGTGAAACTACCTACAGCACATCAATAATCACTGAAGTGTGCCAAAACCTCCAAATAAATGCATCCCTACTGCAGACAGCCTTCCACGGACACAGCCATTCAAACATAAAGTTGTGTACGGACACTTTATGTAACTTAGGTATCATCACTCCATCTTGCCTCACATGCATACTCACCTTTTCGGCTCTTATTAAGCACTTTTCATGAGAATCACGCTGCCAGCACAATAGTGAGATGGCACAACACACAGCAGTGTCAAGTATAGCACAATCTTTATTGAGTCAGCACATTCCATGAAAGCAAAGCACTAAACTCTCTCCACAGTGTGCAGATAATATCTTTAACAAGACAACTTGCCCTTGCTTCATGGAACATGGGAAAAAACAAATGTGGGCAACAATTGACCTCTGACTTAGGAAACAAATGTTGGGCAGTAGATTTGAAACTGCAGAAGCAGTGGTGGCTTGCTAGTGCTCCTGGGGGTATTGAAAAGGATATCTGGTATTACACGAACATATTTTTGTGGATAGTTTCCACAGATACTGTAAATAAATACCTTCTTACCGCTGTGTCCAAAAAAAACTAATTACATCACACTAAGCTAAATGGTAATCACTCAGCAATTCTTAACTTATTTTTGTGGGGTGGGGGGGGGCTTTTCCACCTTTAATTTTTTGACAGGACAGCTAAGTGAGAAAGGGGAAAGATATGCAGAAAATCGTCACAGGTTGGATTTGAACCCTGGACCTCTGCATCGAGGAACAAACCTCTCAGTCTACCCACTGAGCCAACCCCGCCACAGCAATACTCAACTTCTAAAAGAAAATACTTTGGGTAAAAACAATCAAATCAAAGCACGTCCAAAGAATTGTATGGCTTTTCCTCCTCTGCCAAGGGAAAGGTTAGTCTTTCTCAAACCTTGACAAAGACCAAACTTTTACTTGATGTTTTATTTTGAATTTACTCAGCTCATAAATGTCAGGGAGGACATATGTAGATCTTTGTGCACTCACAAAAAAAGTATTCACCTACCAGGCCACTTACCTGTCTGTATATCGGCGGGTAGGTTCATTCAACCTTAGACCATGTGGTGCATGGGTGAAGGGTGGTTGACGCAACAGGCGATAGCGTAATGGTTGGCAATGCCTACAAAATATGCAGTCTGGCTTGGATGCCAAGAGGGTGGCATCAATCTCTAGGTGTTGTTCCATAGTAAAAAACTGTACCCCATACACCTCTTCCTCTATATCCAGCTTTAAAGTCAGTGGGGTGTCACAGAAGACATTACTGGGACCCAATGAAATGTTGTTCCCACTGACAGTCAGTAGCAAGATGTTATGGATAGCTGGCAGTGCTGTTTCCTCAGGGCTGAAGAAGGTGACCCACACAGTCAGGGAGTCTGGTATCAGCGGGTAGGGGAACTCTAGTTGAAGCATGCAGCCCTGGAGAGGGCACTCCGACAGGCCGACAACACCTTGCTCAATCCCTGCATTGGGGCTCCAGGTGCGCACACTTGGCTCACAAGCCTGCTCCACATCTGGAGGGCCTGTGGATACAAGACAGACACAACAAAATTACATTAAACATAAATCAGACACAATAAGCAAAAGCCAGCTGGCCTTTCCTACATTAACATAATTAATGATTAAGTAGTGATGAATACAAATTAAATGCTACAGGTTCTTACATTTCTCAAAGGACGCAGGAAAATAATAAAATGTCCATCTAAATTATAAACCTAATTAAAAAATTGTAAGTGCTGACAGATCAAGAATTTGCATCAGTGATCTTTTTAGTGTATCTTCACATCGTGCAACATCAAGGTAGAGGTGAAACTGAGAGTTCCTTGTGAGTCCATCTGCAGAGGAAAGGAATAGCTAAGGTGTGTACCTTCTGAGAGGGGCCTGTGCAGGGTTCTCACTTCAGCCCAGTCATTACAACCTCTAACAGTCACACTCCAGCCATATTTGGAGTCCACACACAGCTAACTCACATTATCCCAAGTGACGTACACTAACATTCGTCGAGCACTTTTAGAAGCCAGCAAGCAGCAGACACTATGTTCTCCCTCGATTTCCTTTTGTGCATTTCCAAGCTGGCAACCAACGAAGCCATTTGCTAACCTCATTTCTGGGCACCGTGCAAAATTCCAGTGTTTAATCAAGTGAAGACTGAATATGGTTTCCAAGCCACATTATCTCAACACATTTATTATTGTACTGTAAGTGTGTGTGTGGCCAGAGTGGAGGTGAATTGAAAGAAAAAGATAGACAGAGAGAAAGAGAAAGAGAGGGAGGGAGAAAACGGGATGCTGGGAGAGAATGAACTAAGATACTCCAAGAGCATGGCTTTGCTCGGCTTATTTAGTCCTGGCTTTGTGGGTACATTTTCCTTGAGTTTGGAAAGGAGCTGTACCCACTGAAAATATTTTGTAATGTCAGCTGTTATGATGGGCCCTACTCTTGCTCTCGCGCTGTTGCTAATGTGGTTGGAGATTTAAGAGGAGACAGAATAGGAGTGTCATCCACTGTGTAACCTGAGACAATGTAAACTGTATTTCAAAGATGCAAAGATGTATCTAGGATTGGCACAGCAATCTATCTGCAATAATTTATATTTAATTAACTGCTTAATAGCAGACAGAGCAGCTACCTTCAACAAAATTCACAATGAAAATATATATGCTATATTTTATATCAATTTCTTAACCCTCTAAGATTCACAGCAGCACACACACAGCCGCTCAAAAATGTTCTATCAGCTGCTTACCGCTAGATAGACAGCCCAGATCTGAAGTGTTTGACCTATAATTCCCTTAGTGCAGGGAGAGGGGGCCCCAAGATGACTGAGCCATCCAGACGTAAGCTTTGAATATGAGCCATTCATTCACTGTTGATTAGCTGATCCCATCTGGGTATTAGTCTGACAACAAAAACACCCATTCTGGGAAACATTTGATGAAATACATTGGGCATCACTGCAGAGTAATTGGTAATAGGTTCAACGTAAACCATTGTTTCTGTAGTCTCAAAGCTCTTGAGTATCTCATGAACGTAGGTAGAGGCCGGACATATATAACTGAAATGGACAATGTAACATTTCATTGGAATTTTGGCTAATCAGTACTGTATGTATTCTTCCCTGAAAGGAAGCTGATTGCTGCTTTTAGAGTACAGTAAGTACAACTGAGTTGAGGGAAATCAGATGGCAAATTGGCTTCTATGTCCCCTTACGCATTAAACAGTAGAGATGGAAAAAATAGTTAAAATTACAAATCAAGATTTTTTTTCCTCATTTGAAAAGTCTTTATATTATATTCTGATAATGACCTCCGAACAGATGGTAATGGCTGTGTATATAAAGTTATATTGGGCCAGAGGCCTGCAATTTCGACAGTAGCCAAATTAGTGCACAACGCAGCTGTTCCTCATGGCTTGGGACATGGTAGGAGCTGTGCATCTGTCAGCCTGCATTATATTTTCACCATCTAAAAAACACACTAACCATCAATAGTTGAACTGGAAACCTGCTTATTGTGGCATTGTTTAAGATAGTGCCTGTTCCTCTGCTCTTTTTTGGAGTTGGGTAGTTCACACATGAGATGCGTAGTGAGTGTTCAGACCAAAAACAGTCCTGTTTAAAAGAATAGGGTCTGCGTTGGTGGGGGTTTTGTTGCTTCAGATAACAATGAAAAGATTAAATACAATCGTGGAAGTCTACGTGGGTTTAAAGGCATATCAGACAACAGAACACTGCATATCGGTTTAAAATACTATGAGACAGGATCTTACAACTGGAAAGTAATTACGGTGACCATTTATTTTT
Organism: Perca flavescens; assembly: GCF_004354835.1. Classification (NCBI taxonomy): domain Eukaryota; kingdom Metazoa; phylum Chordata; class Actinopteri; order Perciformes; family Percidae; genus Perca; species Perca flavescens. The sequence continues at coordinate 19,425,957 of NC_041346.1, read as the reverse complement.
CAGTGCGATGATAGCCGGGTAAACAGCAGAAACACATTGTTCACATTACAAAGTACGTGTGCTTACAGTAACTGACCAACGCAGCACCCTGCTGAATGATGTTTGATTACGTTGCGGCAAAACTGAGTCTGGTTCAACAGTTTTTGCCAGACCACCCTGAGTTTTTGCAGTTTGCACTCCTGCTGCGGCAACAGTCGCCTCATTTAAATGAATGAGGGTGGTTCATTATTTTTATACAGTGCTAATGACGGTCTGAACACAGCCTTACTTTCATCCTTGAAACGTTTTTTTCTTTAAAGGGTTAAACATATTGTTTGGCAATAATGGCATTCCCTCAGGATTATGGCAGATATGGGCAAAGGGGCATGGGGGTTATAATGAGAATTTTCTATTTACATTTTTTAGGGTGAACACTTCTTTCACCATTAACTTCTATTACTAACTGAATTGACAGTGACATACTCTGATGCTAGTGTCATTTTTTGCCACATTTTTTATTCCTAATAAAACATTACTTTTTATTAAGTCATCTGATAATTGGGCGACATCAGACAACTGTGAATTCCATAATCAACAACCGTGCTAGCCATTCAAGCTTAATGTTTTTCATGCACTGGTAAGAAAAAATACTGATACTGTGCTGTTCCTAAGCAAGAATGATTGATGTTTGATAAAACTTAGGGAAAGATTACTAGTAGGCGAAGTACTCCAGGATAGATACTGGTGCCTGCCCACTATTCAGCCATAATCCTTCTTGTCTCTGATCCACAAAAAGTCCAGAGAGCTGGATGAATAAACAGACAGGGATATGTCCAGGCATGCACGCTTTATGCTTTCTAAGAAGTGTCTGGCTCTGGCTCTCACTATCGATGACTCACTGTCACACACTATTACACTTCCTCACACCGAATGCAGACATAAACCCCCTCCAACCTTTTGCCCTGATACACACTCAAACAGAGAGACACTTCACAGACACACTTTATGAAGGCAACAGACACTCTACAGCTTGGGAATCAATGTCACATCACAATGCATTCAGGGTATTTTAGAGGTTAATCCTTCATAGCTGTTGGCAGCTGTTTTTTGTTTTGTTTTGTTTTTTTACACATGGAGCAGTTGAAACAGGTGTTACTTTAGGATACACATCAATAGAGATTATTTTTTGCAATGATAGAACAAAATCAAAAAAGGAGCTAACATACAGTACCATGACAATGACAATGAAAGGAGCAAATGAAAATAACTGAGTAGAAAGGGAATGACCAGAATAGGGCTGTGAATCTTTTGGCAAGAGTCGATTAGATTCAATTCTGATTCTAATTCTTTGGGTCAGGATTTGATTAAAAATCGATTCTCGATTCCCGATTAAAAATCGATTCTCGATTCCCGAATAAAAATCGATTTTCGATTCCCGATTAAAAATTGATTCTCAAATCAATATATAGGCGTGCCAATTTAAGGAACTAGTTTCAAGTTATTTATTGCCAGATGCATAACAATTACAGAAGCAGGAAAACTAAATGAGAATCTAAGAAATAAAACAGTTCAAGTTTCAATATAGGGATAGGCGCAAAGGCAAATCTAAGATGAAAGGTAACATTTATTCATGTTAAATTTGCATTGACTAGGTAAACAAAATATATTTGATCTGCAACTGTGTTTTTAAAGTCAAAATGACCACGCTCAAAGTAATGTGCTGTGTGCTTTTTGCCAGGCAAAGGAGCCTATATGCATTTTTTTTTTATAGAAGCGGTCTCCCCTCTGCTGTCACATATCTCTCTAACCCAAGTGGGGGAGTGGTTCCGCTAACATTGATGTAAATATGCAAATAAGTCAGAGAATGCACAGGCAGTTTAGAGATATAAAAGCGTAAATCCTGTTTGTCTGATACCCCGACAAGAGAAAGTCGAGTATTACTAGTAGTAAAATGAGTAGCCTACTACAACACTGACACGGGTTATCAAGCCGGGTCAGCTGACAGGAAGTGCTCACAAGCTGAGACTGTAAATAAAGACGCAGGAAGCGGAGGGCTAAGGGCAAGGCAAAAGCTAACTCCTTATCGTCTATTACTACGCACCATTTTCCTCACCAATGAACAGTCTCTAGCGAAAATAATGGATGAACTGCGGCTGTGTATCACAATGGTAAATGGACTACAACATCATGACGGAATGATGATTCTCACAGAAACAACATGGTAAGAACAGCAGCATTATGCTAAATGGATGCTAACGTTACCTCCTCCGGTCACATTGTTCATAATGTCATTCATTGGAGTTTTACGGCAGCCGGCATTCGCAATGTTGCATTGCTGCCACCTTGTGGAACTAGTCCATTAGTCTAATATTAGGCAATATCTAGGTTATTTTGTAGGGGGGGAAAAAAACTTTTTTGGAAGTTGAGAATCCATTCAGATTCTTAGAAGATAGGAATTGCAAATCTTACATGAATCGATTTAGAATCGAGCCAATTGGTTAACCAGAGTGCTGAAGACTTGGTGGGTTTTGGGAGAATGGGACTTAAAACAGCTTGTACATGATGGCAATTATGCATCACAGGAAAGTGTCTACAAATATGTTCCTTTAAATTTTGTGTCACGCATTATTCAACAATTACGCGGATTGTGTTCATACTGTTATCCTTGTTTGGCAGGCGGGGTTACGGTGAGCCTGGCTCTCTGTATTGAATAATGTTGAGCTGACAAACTATACGTGGTATCACATAAACCAGCAAGGCCTGAGACTGTAAGAAGCTTTTAATACTATCTTGGACCTAAACATACAGAAACACATAAGGCCTGAAATTAACACCCGACTACGTGCCAAATGCAGGTGAAAATGCATTATAAAACTGTTGATCTACCTGCCACGTTGGTGGGTAGCCAATAGGGGTGGTACATGAATAACTTGACAGCACTTAAATGTGTATTCTTAACAAGTTCATAAATTATGCATGTACATTTCCTGTATTTTACCTTTATGGGGAAACGACAACAATAAAAAATGGCTGGTAAAAAGCCTGTGTGGCTAGTGGATTTTAAAATGCACCTGCCACACTGACTGGTGGCCAAAAAAGTTAACTTCAGGCCCTGGACACATATGCTTGCTCTTAAGACTTATTTGAGTAAATCCATACATGTTTACACACAAACATTTTGTACATTTCACATTCAACTGCAAATGCACATGAAGAGCATTATTTTGTAAGTGCACCTCCATGTGCACATACAAATCTACAGGAATGTGTATTCACATAGAGCTACACACACACACACACACACACACACACACACACACACACACACACACACACACACACACACACACACACACACACACACACACACACACACACACACACACACACATGCACACACATTCCCACACACATATGTTAGCAAACATACACATCCTGGTCCTTTCACTTCCATTCATGCACACTGCTGTTTTCAATCAACCCAGGATCCTTCCTTGTGAATGTCACTAACCACATGCAATTCTCCTAACTATCTTGGGTGGTTTCCACCTCACCCAATCTCTCTTACCCCCTCCCTGAATCCATATCCATGTGTGGTTTTGCCTTTTTTTTTCATTCTTGCTTTTTTCCTCCAGCCATATTTCTCCGGGCCATAGAGTAGTAAAGATTTATGAGAGGTAGTCTGGCTCTCTCTGATCAAGCCAGTGTTTCCCGTTCAAGTAGTGTGAGGACACAGAAAGTCCTTAAATAACAGGTGCCATGTGTATGCATGAATGCACAAGTGCATACACACTAATCTTCCAATATAAGGGTGTTATGTCAATAGTTAATTTGCCAATGCTTTAGTTTAAAGTATCTTAAAGTGAGTAGGTAGTTTGCCAGAATGGAAGTAAGTAACTGCTGGATACTTATGCACCATCACAGCAGGAAATGGCAGCTGTGATATCCAGTGAGAAACTGGCGCAAGCAGAGTTAACAGGGACTGGGGAGCCACAACAAACAGGGACCCCTTCCAAGAGGGAAAATAGAGTAGAGTTTACACACACAGCATGTTAGACAAGCCCAGACTTGCCTCTGGTACATACACTATAGCCAGTGTGAAGGCAAGATTCAGTGACTTCTGTAGAGCACACACACACGCACACACACACACACACACACACACACACACACACACACACACACACACACACACACACACACACACACACATTCAGACACATTTCTCTCTCTTAATTCAATTGTATGACATAATATAACTGCTAACTATTATTGGTATGTTGTTGTTAATAATTAATATAAATAATTAATTGTTAATAATGTTTTTTTTTGTTGCAGATGATTGCCAGTCGATGGTTTTCACATGAAAGCACAAATTGCTTCCATCCAGTTTACGAATCAGTGGTCTAAATACATTTCATTGATGACCCATTACTATACTGCTTTTACTGTAAAACCAAGTAAGCACAAACGAAAAGCCCAATGCACTTACTGCTGCTCGTGAATGGTTTGGGGCAAGCAAGTGGTAAAATTTGAAATGGATGAACTTAATTAACTTAATTTGTCCCTACTAGAAATAGCCCCTTTACAAATATATCAATATGTAGTAGGAAACAATATGTCAATGAGCAGAAAACACAATTACATGTTAGATTTGTTCTTAGGTATTGGCACAATATGTACAGATTTGTACAGTGTATGGACCAACCCAGTATATGAATGCTAACCTTGCACAGCCTTGTTAGTAACATTAATGAAATATGCTAAAGTTTACTGTTAGCAGGTAAATAGCTGCATTAAGTCGACTAAATGCACTCACATATTATACACCATTGACTACATTTATTTAATTCAATTCAATTCAATTTTATTTATAGTATCAAATCATAACAAGAGTTATCTCGAGACACTTTACAGATAGAGTAGGTCTAGACCACACTCTATAAATTCCAAAACCCCAACAATTCCCGTAATTCCCTCAAGAGCAAGCATTAGCAGTGGCTATTGCAACAGTGGCAAGGAAAAACTCCCTTTTAGGAAGAAACCTCGGCAGACCCAGACTCTTGATAGGCGGTGTCTGACGGGGCCGCCGATGTGATAAACAGTGGTAAATAATAGTCACATTAAAGATAATGGAACAGTGACTTTGAAGGTCATTGTGGAAGTTCATGTCATAGCAGGGCACATCGTGTCATACTGAGTAATTTTAAGTGACTATATGTAACTTTTTAATGTTTCTAAAGCTCTGTCATTTTTCATATAATGGTCTTAAATGACCACTAACAGCAAATGAGACTAACAGTGAAATATATAGTTTTTAGTAAGGCATCTGCCCGGGTCCGAATTTTCCCGCAAAGTCACAGAATTATTTGCGGCAGGTAGACCCGCTACAGTAACACATTCTGATGGGTCACAGATTTATTTTTAACACCGGGAAAGCTTGTGTTAGCGTATGCCAGTGGAGCGAGGTAAAAGGAAGCAGGAGATATCTTTATATACGCTTAATTGTATTTTAATGTTATTTTAGAAGTTATCTGTTGTAGTTATGACTGATACTAGGGCAGGTCCATCACAGGAAAGAAGGAAATTAAACAACTAAAAGATAAAAAAGAAAAGGAAAGTGAAAGACAATGATAACGTAAGTCACTCTCGGTCAGGCTTTCAACAGATGGAGACAATTACGGGATTGTAAATTATTCAAAACCCACCCTGAATTGGCCCGTATGTAATATATACATAGAATCAACACAAACTGAAAGTTACACAGCCACTTTAATTGAAGTGTGTACAGGATGCATCTCAGTTGCTAGCTCTAGTTCTAGGTAGTGCCCAAGTTGTAGTGTTTAAGGTAGCAGTTTTGCTCCACACTTTAACATTATTTGGTTTACTTAAGATACATTTGTCAAATTCCTGGGTTAGTCCTCGTCATGGAAGCTTTTCCTCTTGTCAAAGTTAAACATATTAATATATAACATATTAATAATTTTTAGAATCGGCTGACTGTTAACATTAGCACTGTGACTATAGCCTATCTCTTGGTCACTTGACAAATGAGTATCTGCGGTCAGAATGTAAGGAGACGCTCTTTACTTGATTGCCACTTTTTACAAATGTATTTCCGCTGTGGAACATTAACATGAGTCAATAGGTTAAAAGAGAATTCCGGCCGATTTTTACCTGAATCTTGATCGCTAGATGTCACACAGTACTGTCGATAGGAAAAAAAAAACGACCAAAGTCAGTACTAGCAAACGGTTTCTTCACAATGTCCGAGTTGAAAACGCATATTGTTGTCACGTAAGGGCCCTGTTCATGCTGCACAGAAATTTTAATTGCATTTTGTGTCTGTTAAGAGGCACAAAGGCACTCTTTAGAACATGCCCCCACAACTGTCATTTTAGTTAACTGGGAGCACTGGCCATTAGCTGCAGCAACTCCAGTTTGCTAGCACCGATTTTGACAGTACTCAGTGATATCTAGCGATCAAGATTCAGGTAAAAATCAGCCGGAATTCTCCTTTAACTCCTGAATGTAAAACTCAGCTTACACATTGCAGACAGACAGGGATAAACTTGCTAGCCTAGCAATATTAAGGTGGAGGGTGGGGGTGTGGCCTTGACCAACTGCCACTTTGCTCGTTTGAAAGCCATGATGTCTCTCTCTCATGGGTGAGCCAAATTCTTTGGGCGGGCAAAGCAGAGAAAGGGGAGGTAACCTTGCTCCTTATGACCTCATAAGGAGCCATATTCCAGATCGGCCCATCTGAGCTTTCATTTTCTCAAAGGCAGATCAGGATACCCAGAGCTCGGTTTACACCTATCGCCATTTCTAGCCACTGGGGGACCATAGGCAGGCTGGGGGAGCGCATATTAATGTTAAAAAAACTCATAAAGTGAAATTTCATGCCATGGGACCTTTAATATATACAGTATATACTGTACAATACATAAAATGTTTATTAGAAAGTGTATAATATAGGAAAACAAAAGAATGCACCCATAGCTGCACACAGGAATTATTATTATATTATGCATAATATACAAAGTATGCTTGATCCTGCCACTGCCAGAGCGATCAGAGGTGCATAGATGGAACAACTATATTTATAACTAAAATACCTCATCCCTAATGCTTCTCCCTGTATAGTTCTAAATCCCTCTAAACTGAAATTTAAAAAACAGGGGAATTACAGCTATGACATGAGCTTTAACCTTGGTTTTGAGCCTGAGCCCTCATATGGGAATTGTGGTACCATACAGCATCATCCATTGGGGAGTGACCTCCTTGAACCTTCCATGTTGTCCCACGGCCCAAGTGTCAAGAATCCAGTGAGTCGGTCACCAACATTTTTGCATGCCAGAGTATTGACTCAGAAAATCAACAAAAGGCAAACCTCAAATCATGTTATCATACTGTAAACAGTGGATGAAAGGTGGATGTGGCTTTGTTTTTATAGTAAATTTGCTAAGTAGAAACAGCTCATTATACAGTAATCAAGAAACTGACTAAAGACAGATTCAGTGCAGAGTGAAGGATGAGGAAGAAAACGTGTATGCTTTTATTATGATAAGCATCTGAAAGTGTACACTTGAGCCACATCTGTTCAATTTGTAAACCAACAACCACCATACAATGACAGTGTTCACTGTGATGAAACCTTACAACCACTAAGTATAGTATATAGTATTGTACTTTACCTTCAGCCTCTCGTGGGGACCAGTGTCCAGAAGGGGCACATGGCCGTGGGGAGGAGGAGTTGGTGGCATACTGCAGTAGAACTCTCCCCTCAGTGCATTTATCACACACTGATCCCACTTCTCTAGGAAACCAAGAGACAGGCACAGCAACCAACTTAGATACAGGCCAAATACACATCATTTATACAGTATACACTAATGGCAATATGGTAAAATTATGTGACAAATGATGAGAGTTTAAAAAGATTTGGTGCTAATTATTTCGCTTACTTTTAGGTGTTTTAATCTGTAAACTAATTGAACGTTAAATTGCACTACTTGTTATATTAACCCATACAATAATCAATAATGTAATAAATCTCTATCAACTTTATTACCATTCACACCCGCATCTGTTTGGCAATCTATGTAGCTCATTTCACCTGTCGTAAAAGTGTCCAGAAATCGGTGGAAACCATTCCAGGGTGATGGAATTATGATGCTGCTCAACCACTTGGGGTGACATTGGCACTGGAGGAGGTTTAGAGGCGGGTTGCCAGGTCTGGTAGATGAGATCCAGGTAGCAGTGCATCCTAGCAACCTGGTTCAGCGTGAAGGAGTCTGTACAGGCATCATCTGCAGGTAACAGAGGTAGGTGGTCAGTGTGAGGACTGAGGATTGGATTTTCGATTGATCAGTGACAGGTAAAGGAAGTAGGCATTAAACAATTCCAATGATCTAGATCCCATGAATAAAATAAACCAACTGTTCGTCTTTAGCATTATCTTTTTCCCATTTTACTATGACAACAAAAAATGTTGCACAGTATGCGCCCCCCGCTGTGTTATTCCCATGAAATGTCCCTGCTAAATTCCACACCTGTCTTAGTATGCACACAAACCCAACACATTTCATTACAGTCATCTCTGTGTGTCAGTCTCATGTGAGAAGTATAACTGTAACGTTTCGCCTGGGTAAGTAGCAAAACACATCTCACCTGCATAACTCATGTAGTTGTTAAACGGTGTGTGTGTGAAATGCCGACATCCACAGGTTTCGTTGCCCGGTTCAGGATCGTGGCAGCCTTTGTATTTGGGAGTGGGGTTGGTGTCCGCACACAGATCACCAGTCTCCATTGAGGGCTCAGTCTCTAAACATGCATCATTACACGACTCGATCTCTGATATACCTCGAAATACGTGATAAAGCCCAAGACTGTGACCGATCTCATGGACCATTGTATCAGTGTGACCAAATGTACCATAGAAGGAAGGATTCAGCACAATGCCACCTGAGAAAATGAAGAAGAACACATGATGTAAATACTGCACACAACACAAAAGCCCTATTCCAGTGTAAAGTAATTGTGGAACTGGAGAAAGATTCCGACAATGCATTACTAATGGGTCTCCCAAGCTTCATTGTCACCTTTTTTCCCTGTTAGAGCTGTGATTAGGAGAGAAACTGCTAGGGGATTGAAATGGAATCACTCAAAATCTAGGCTGCCAAAGAGGGGATGTGTTTGCATGTGAGTGTGCATGCATGCATGTATGTTGTTTGTCTTCTACCCAAATGTGTGAGGGCCTCTTTGTCCCAGGGCCAAGTGGCAACCCCTGCCAGATCTTCATCAGAAGAATTGGCAAAGAAGACATTCAGGTGAGTCGAGCCATCCAAATGCAAAATCTCTTTCAGCTCTTTGACATCCAAATAGGCTCTGGAAGATGAAAAGTAAGAAAAAGAGAGTATTTCACATTAAGTTAATAGCTTTACAATGAGGATAGTCTCTTCCAAGTGAATGCAGATTTCATCAAGGCAAAGTTTTACAAATAACAACGGTGTTACTAGCCAAAAAGCTGTCTCTGCCTAAGAGTGCCTGAAGTACGTTTTCACATGGACATGACCAACAGATTGAAGGTAATTTTGTCCAGAAGTCCTGGCACAGTGATTGTGCACCTGCAGTGCTGTTATGAATGATGTCAGGTCAAAGAACTGGGAATCAGGCTGGTATCAATTGTGACCAATAAATCATATTGTTTCATTGCAGTCCCTCCTCACTTACAATACACTTGTGTAATAAAAAAGGGGGGATTACAGACCATGTTGTTGATGTTGTCTAGGAAGTCCCAAAGGCAAATAAACATTGCAATACCCCAAATATGGTTGTATAGCGCTTTTAGAGTTGAGTTCTCATTTGTAGAGACACAAAATGCTAAGCCGCAATGTTTTTGTGTCCCTGATGATTTATGTTGGAATATAGTAAATCATGCAATAACCAGTACAAAAGTTATTTTTTTTTTTATTGTTTTTCTCTCTTTGACCATACCCTTGAGTGAGCTCTTTCTTCATTTTGACATACAGTAAGAGATGTCACATAAGTAGCAAAACAGGTGCTGGTGGAAATAAATCCACTTTACCAGTGGGACTAAAAATAGTTTAGACATTTTTGTGACATTGCTTAATGTTTTGTATGGTCTTACAGGCTGCACTGCTGAGTTAAATTAACAGTGAATTACTATCTTATCCATATGATATTTGATATTACGTATTCAAATATTCACACTAGCTTTAAACATACAGAATAATGTATTATACTGTATATGAGGAGGTGCTAGCATGGCTATATAATAAAGTTACTGTATGTGCCTATGCAGCAACACTGGTTCATTGGTCCCCTTTATTTAGGTTGCATCTATAGCATAAAATGTGTAAAAAAATATTACAAAAAACATTTTTTGATAGCCTGAACGATCTGCCTCATTTATTCAAGTCAACCTGACACTTCAGTTAGGTGTTCAGGTATTCTGATGTCTCCCCATGAGATAATATTTTGTCTCGGCCCTGGGGTTACTAACGGCAGCACTAATGACTTCAATCATTCCAAACAATGAGATATCTTTCCAACAGTGAAACTGTCATTCATTTTATGAACACATCAAACACATTCAAGCCTGGCTAGTGGTCCTAGCAAACAGCATCAACAAGCTCAGTCCTCTTTGAAGAGTCAATAAATTGCATTTGCTGAAGTGATAATTTATTCCTTTCTTTGGTTTTAAAAGGCTCTGGAAATAAATACAAAAACAGGAGTTAATCAGAAACAAAACATGACACAGGTGGTACTATCACAAATTAGATCCATTGGATGTTTTGACCTAGCAAAAATAGATTACATATAATAATAGATTAAAAAATAGATTACATACAATAATAGAGCCTGTTTGTCATGGTTCTGAGTTGCTACTGCTATCTTGCAAGGTTGATTTGCACCTATACTGCACAATCACATATTTTTAACCTGAACTCCACATCTGTTTTAAAACCTTATGGTACATTTGAAAGGCATTTTAAAAAAACGTCATGTCAATAGTGCAATGTTTCAATTTCATCAATTCCATATATCATAAACACAAAAGATCCTGTATGTAAAAGTTTGTGATCATATGAGTCAATCTAGGCCTGAGTGATAATGTCAAACTTTACACGTACATACAATTTAATTTTGTGCTACATTATTTTGAGAACATATCATGCTTTGTTGTTTTTTAAAGTTCACATCACATTTTTCCAACTTAAGTGAACTCAGATAAAAGAAAAAATTTCAAAGACTCGTGCCTTTGTGAAGTGCAAAATCCTGGAGTGTGCTATTTATATTTACTCTCCCAGACAACAGCTGACTTGAAATAAAAGTATATTTACACTATGTTTTGATTTGTTGTAAAGTTATACGGTGGTGCACAATTCCGCTGGACAAAGATGCTTGATCTGATTTTGATTTATTTTGATTACAAGCTAAGGGGGCGTGGTTATCACCCACTTTAAAGGCTATTGTGCCTATTGTCTTTCAACTTTTTTTCTGAAAAACTGCATTCAGCAAGACTCGCTGACATGCAACACGATTTATGATTAATGGCCCTGTGATAACAACAGTGATATCCACAAAAATAGCAGCTCAAAGTAGAAGGAATAACATTTGACATTTTGGGATGTCAGCTAAATTATAGTGGAGCCTTTGGTTGCCAAAAGAAGTGCAACTGCCCAAGTAGTACCACTGTAGGTTCAGTATTATGGTTTCTTTTTATTGGCTAGTTTTAATTCAATGTATAATATATTTAGTTTTTATTAGATCATTAGACCATTTCATTTGTTGTCGAGGCTACAAAGTTGAACTACATTATTAGACCTGCAGAATCTTGCTTTTTTTCTTCAATTCATTAAATAAGCCCTTTAAATATGTTCTTTTTCCTATTTTGGTTAATAATTATATCTTTTAAAAGTAAATGTCAGCATAAAATATTAAAATGTGAGTGTAAAATCAAACATTCTCAAGCAAGTTGATTGTGTACATTCAATGGAGCCTAAAGGAAGCAATTTAAAAGTCAGTTACACTAGTGTTTGGCGGTGTTCTGGAAGAATTTACACCAGTGAGCTAATTCCTGTGACGCAACAAACCTGCTAAGGTTACCACCAATGCACATTTCATATGCTGCTACACAAAATGTTTCATAACATCTCTGCAACCGTTTGTTGGACAAGTCTCTCTGCCTCAAATCACAAGTTGGATAAGAAGCTGCTTAGTGAAGACGCAGTGCTCCCTCAAAACAGACTTTTTGGCTAAAGGGTTCTGTGTAGCAAATGCTTTCTTCAAGTCTACGCGAGACCAACTGGGGGCACTCACTGAGGCTAGGTCTAAGGAGAGAGAGTGAGAGAGAACAGATGATATAAGGTCCCTCTTCCTAATAATTTCAGGAATGTCATTATTTCCTTAGAAAATATGTGTCCAGAGTTTTTGGACCTGCGTGAAGCGGGGAGGGGAAAGGTCAGAGAGGTTTGATGCTGAAATTATGAAGTCAGCAGTGAATAAGAGCAGGAGTTTTATTGTAGGGTCAGAACCTAACTAATCTGAGTTCAATTATTCTAATGCTCGAGCAAAAGCAGACAGTCTTAGAATACATACGTGTGTTCATGTTTTTGATTTCAGACGCTGGTAAAGATTTGGTAGAGGTTTAGGTTAGCTGCCAGTATAGGAAGCCGGTACCCAAAGATCTCATTGTGAGGTTGTTTGTCTTGCTATCTGTTCATCCACATCTTACTCAGACCTCCTCGCCAATAATCCTTTACCCCGCCCCCGGTGTTCTTTCTCGCTCTTTCTCCATCCCATAGCCCCTGTCCCCGTCTTGCCTTCCATCAAACATTTTTTTTCAGCCAAGATGAGACACTTGGGAAAGACAGGATTTTCCATGCATTTAACCACACCACTTTTCAGACATGTCCTGAGAAAAAAAAACTTTTAAAGACATACAAGAGAGAGAAGAGAAGAAGAGAATGAGGGAGAGAGAGAGAGAGAGAGAGAGAGAGAGAGAGAGTCAGGTGAGTGCAGAAAATCAAGCTTCGCTAAATTCAAGCATCACCACAGGGCATTTGTTGTAGGGAGATCCAGGGGTTCGCCGGGCTGCCGTGTTAATGCTTTTATATCTGATACATATTAAATGGGGATTATGACCTCATCCATTTACACCCATATATAATACATATAAACCCATAAATTTGCCTTGTATACAGTACATATGTCTTGGAGCAGCATAGTGTGAAAACTGGGATGAGCTGGCATGGCAATGATGGTCTCACGGCCAAGAACACTTTTAAAATTGGAGGGGGCCCTCAGCTCCTCTGTCATCGAGTCGGTCAACACCACAGCCCCTAAACCCATCATTCATCTCTGCCTTTATTACTATACATGCACTCTCGTCTTTAACCTTCCAACTTACTCCGCTGAATATTTTTTCCCTTCCAAGGAAGACACATGCATAGAAACTGTGTCAACGCTCAGATTCCAGAGATCCTGCCATTACTGCTCGTTGCTGAGAGAAGAGTTTGAAAAAGCAGGATTTGGAGATATATACAATAGACAATATGACCCAGTTCCTATCTGAAGTAGGGGCTCTTAATAGGCAGTGCCTTCATTGACTTTTGAACCGCAATGACTCCACCAAGGCACTATCAACTACATTTCCTTTTAAAAAAAAACACCTACAGTATCTGGCTACATATTACCTCATCATAGTCAGATGCAACTACCCTGCCTGCCTGGTGACCCAATTAAAGACCCTCCTTACTCTACTTTCCCCTCAGTCCCCAAAGAAAGACGTCAATCAGCCCCAATGCGAGCACAGGTGAAACCTAGGCAACAGGTGCTTTTAAGTGTGCTATGGCTTTAAAGGGGAAGTGCAAACTCCTGGTATTTACACCTAAGCACTCCATTATGTTTTATGGGATGGGGGCTTAAGGTTTAGACGACCAACTGTAAAACACCCAAGTCAACGGCCTAGGAGATTAGCTTCCCACTCTCAGCTAGAATACAGCAGAGAGAGAGAGAAAGAAGGAAAGAGAAAGTGTGGTCCATCCATTAACCTGCCACAGTGAGAGGTATTGATTCAGGAGGGGGAAAGAGGCCAAGGGAAAACAGATGACCTATTAGCCTCTGATAAAGCCAGGCCAGAACTTCATTTCCCAAAAACATATGAATCTTATATCCACCTTGCAAAGTTTGTGTATCCATCTTGCTTTAGTTTTGGAGGTGTTTCCAAAAAACATAATTTCAGTTGCTAGCAAAAAACTTTTGAATCTGATGAGTGCTGATATTATGGGATTGATCTTCTGTCCAGTTGCCTGTATATTACAGTGATCTTTCTTTGCCAGTCAAACCCACACATCAGCTTCTCAAACAACCAGTGCCATTTGTTTTTTGCGTTTCTGCAAACATAATGTAAATTCACAGTGTATAAATTTACAGCCCCAATTTCAGATGTCCCTAGCTCCACACATAAGAATGTTCAGCCTTAAAATAAATGCTGTCAGATAACATCAAATAGCATCAAAACCATAAGAAGTGTCAAAACCAAGGGCTGTGAAAACAATGCAAAATATTTCCCTCAACCAAATGTGGAGGGAGGGAGAGGGGAGGTTATTATCAATGGTATTTTCAGAGGAGAGACTGTTGCAGGACCACAGAGCTGCCTGTGTCCTGTGTTAGCCAGATTTTTGAAAATTCTACATGTAAGTGGTAACAGGCGCAAACCCTGCAAGAATAAATGCAGGACCTCACAACCGCTGTTCCCCTACATATGCAGTACATTGTTAATCCAGAATTCCATAATTAAGAAGGAATGTCAAACTGTTTGTAGTGCAGCTCTCTACAGGTCTCTCCAGACATACCATAATCAAGGCAAAATAAGCAACCACTTGGGGAGATAATATCTATTTCTTTAGACTGATAATTCTCTTGTCCTTGTCCTGTCTCTCTTTCTCTCTCTTGCCGCTATCCTTCCTTTCACAAGCCCATCTTTCAAACCACCCCAGGGAGGTTTGAACATTGCAGCGGCAAGCGTTTTGCCAATGGCTGATGTCTAAATGAAGTAGTTTGCCTGCCACTTGATGAATGAGCTTCTAATGATGACTAAGCTGGAAGGGATGTGATGGGAATTGAGGTATGGAAGCAACGACAAACCCACCTGCTTTTCCCCTCTGATGTTGTTAATTAGATGTCATTATTTAGCTATTTTGCGGTCATTTCAAAACAACAGGATAGTGCCAAACAGACAATGCTTCCAGCTTAACTGTGATTGAAAACAGCCCGGTTTCTTTGATTCATGCTATCAGAAAGACCCAAACAATCCCACACATAAGGTCTGGTAGTTGTTCTCCCTTTCGCTTGTTCCCACATGACAGTGGCAAAAAATCCTGACAAACATCTGAATTTCAGTCATTTTTGTCTCTTTTTCTGGCATAACCATAAAGACCCCCTGCATTGTCCACAAAAATGTCTCAGTCTACTGTGTTGAGTTTCAGTGTACCAAGAAACAAACAATCCTGCTATTGGAGGTCTGGCACAAACCTTATTACAGCAAATTCCAGAGATTTATTCTGTCCTGGCCAGCTTTTACTCATCATCTACAAGCCACAATGACATTACCACAAAAACAAAAAAATTGCATTTATGAAGGCCTCTGTATTATCCTAAAGTAGCCACATGAAACCACATAATCTCTTGCTTGACGTACAGTACACCTAGGAGAGTCTGTAAAACTGTTATTCACGTGCAAGTGAAGTCAGCTTTCTTCACGGTTTTTCCTGGAAACATTCTTTCAGGCACCCACGTTTAGGGACCCATACCTTTCTCCCCAGGAAGCATGTCTTTCAGTGGTTTCCTGGAGAGAGTGGTATGTCTTTAAAATGATTTCCATTGCTACAAGCAAAAAAACATACTGGACTCTCTTTCTGACCTCTAATTGCCCTTCCACTCTGTTTAGAATGTCACTCTTTCCAAACCAACTCCTTTCTCCAATCAACCCAGCTTAATTAGGACCGTTGGGTATAAGAGACAGAGTAGAAAAAGGTGGGGAGAGTTGTTGAAAAATGTATACAACAATGAGTGGTCTGGCCTGCGCATTTACTACTTGGAAAGTAATCCGGTTGCATTTGTTTTGCCCTGCTTAAGTGTGGATCACTGATTGAACCAGGCCAAGGCTAGATTGGACTAGCTGCTCCCAGAGGATTTCCCAGGCCACACATGCTGGGAGTAATGTTACACTCAGCCTAAGTCAAAATGGTCAGGAAACAGTAGGACTAGACATTAAAAACCTCTCTTCAGGGACACATGTATGGAAAGATTTGTTGTTTTCCCAAAATTATTCAATCATATCAACCAAAAAAATTTATAAAATTAAGCAAGGAATGCTGTGGTTGGATACAGCTTTTTAGGGAATTTAAGTATTTTGTTTATTAAACAACTAGC
This sequence comes from Perca flavescens, assembly GCF_004354835.1. Lineage (NCBI taxonomy): Eukaryota > Metazoa > Chordata > Actinopteri > Perciformes > Percidae > Perca > Perca flavescens. Next base: position 19,409,514 of record NC_041346.1, on the reverse strand, counting down.
AAGGAGGATTACCAGTGCAAACATGGTAACATGCAAAATGTGAAGAGAGTGATCTTACTTGTGTGGAGACGAGCGGTTGAAGCATGTTTTGGTCACATCCGTCACATTGGGGTTGCAGCAGTCACCAAGGTCATAGAAGAAGTTCTCCCAGTTACATTCAGGGTCACATACCCCATTCCCCTGCTTGTGCTCAGGGCAACGGCTCCGATGCCCAGACATGCAGTCACCTGCATCGAACCCTGTCAGTGGATGGTTGCATTCTGGGTCACATGCATCATCGCCAACTTTGCTGATATCACAGTTAGCTAGAATCAAACGGCTTCGAAGGGAAGAATTGGACACGTTGTGAATGCTAAGCTCCCAGGTGATATTGTAGGGACTAAAGGCATCATTTAGCTGCTGGTGCTGCAGGCTGATCTGGTGGTCTGATACAGTTGGCCTCATCTGTGCATCATCCCAAACATTTATAACACGATATCGTACTTTCTTGGGCCGACGGAAGGTCCAAAGATTGTTGTAGTTTTTGATGACCTCAACATTGTCACAGACAGTTTGACCACAAGTTGGAGGGTCCAGCGTTGTGTCTAATAATCCCTCAGAAATAACTCCACCACCACCCAGAAACCCTAATCGTCCACCTACCCCCTGCTCAGGCTGAGGAAAGCTACCATCTTTTACAGTCAGCCACTTCCGACCTGGGTGCTTGAATGTTTCACGTATGACCAGCTGAGGTAGATCTTGGGGGTCCTCATGGCCCTGCATATCCCTGACAATCTGCCTCTGCCCTCTGGCCTGCCTCCATAAGCCCACTCTCTCCACTGCCCCCCTGTAATTATGATTCAGTGCATTGCCCCCAATCATCAGCACTTTGCACTTTTTGGTCAAATGGCTGAAGACATCGCCCGATTGCTCCCGACTGACGCCGACTTGGGCGCCATTGACAAAGAGCTTCATGTACACGCCATCATATGTGACGGCCACATGTGCCCATTGGTTGGGTACATAGCGAGCGTTGGAGTGGATGGAGGTCACTTTGTGGGCACGGTCAGTTTTAAGGGAGAAGAAGAAGCGGGGGTCACGATTCCCGTGTTCACTAACCGCCTGGATGCCAAGCAGCCAGCCTCGATCACTGGAGGCGTAGAAACATTTGTCGTACAGGCCTGGAGAGAGAATGAAAAAAGTCTGTTAATAAGTGCATGCCTTTATTTCCAGATGTGAATGTGGGCGTGAACTTAAGAGAAAATCATGCAGCAATAATGAAAAGCATTGTTCATCGGTCACCTGTAAGAGAGCTGACACTTTCAAATCACATCTTCTCTTTTCAATAATATTTTGCAACATCCACAAGTCACGTGCATATGATCCTTAATTTATTTCAGTATTTGTTGATCAATATACCACATCTATATGAACACTCTATAGATCGGTCTGTAATATACTGAAAAGTGTTATTTCCAAAGAGACTAAAAATGTAGTTAGGGAGCAAATGTATGAATATGATATACATTCTTTATATAAATGCGTTATGCCCTGGAAATTGGGTTGAAGTGCATGTTTAGCTAAGGGAGACCCCATGGAAATGTCTCTGTATAGGCTTTGCATGAACACTGAGCGCATTTAAAGTCATTCGTGTGAATGTCCTTTGCCAGTGGGGTAGCCAGAAAAGGCTAGTTTTTTGCTATGGCCTTGTTTTTGTAGAGGCACCAAAACACCTTTTTCCTGTTTCACTTGGACTGTATATGTCAGATTCAGCATGGTAATGTGTTTTCACTTCTTAGGGGATCTCTGAATGTTAACTGTTTGTTTGTTTAGGGCTTGTTGAGGTACGTGTAACACACGCACACAAGTTCATGTCTGTGCATGTGTGTTTTTTTAATGCATGTTCGTGACTATGTGTTTATATCAATACGGTCCAGTCAAAGTGTGCAAAGATTCCAAAGCACCTTGTAGTGCCTCACAAGGTCCAACTCAGCATGTGAAAGTGTGTTAGCAGGTGATTCTGCAGAGAGAGCAAGACTCCATTCTTGAAGAATACACTCCTGGGAATTGCTAACATCAGGGTAGCACTTCTAACTGGTAATTATATCATAAGAGACAATTAATATGTGACCTGCGCACCTAGCCCATATAGGTATTGAGTCACTTGGCAAAATGGTGATTCACGGACTCCTTGCTAACTTTGACCTGTTTCTAATTAGATGCACACTCCAGTATGCATTCATTAACTTGGTATTTCAATGGACAAATGTTCAAAGAGCAAGGGTTGGGTTCAGCGTCAAGGTCAGTCCTTTGGACCTTTGATGACATTTTCAGGCTTTCCCCTACACTGGAATGAAAAAGCCTTCCATCTGTCAGCTAGTGGACTCAAGGCTAAAAGGTGTGCTAAAATGCTTGTAGGGCTTCTAGTGTAAACAGCTGTCATAATTCTGCCATGCTCAATTAATCTAGCACACTACACTTTTCCAGACCCTGCACTGCAACTCCTTTGGATCATATAAACACATCTACACACACATGCATATACTTATACGGACATGCATATATATACAGTACATGCTCATGAAATAAATACACACTCTCCCAGACACACAGACAAATTGAAAAGCTAAAGTACACATTTGTGTATTCTCAGAAACACACACATGAAGGGATTTGCATGTGCACACGCAACGTCAAAAAGCTTTTTCTGTCAGGTTCAAAGGCAACCTTCCTCGCATTTGCCATTTGTCTTTTTCCAGGAAAAACACACTCAGGAAAAAAGAAAAAGTAAAAAAGCACACATACACACTCAAAGGAAAATGTCACAAGCACTTGATAAAAAGCAGGGAGGAAGGGAACAATGAGGACTCCGTTTACTTTTGAGCTGTTCAGGCTCTGAAAGGTGAAAGAAAGGCACTTTTCATGGTCATATGAAGGTGATCGCCAAAGCAATTTCCCCAAAGAGACAATGGAAAATTCCATTAATATTTTAAAAACAAACTCAATGAACATAACAAGGATATTGATTATAAAAATGTCATCACACCACTTGAAAACACTTTTTTAAACATTTGACTTGGCTGTCAAGTTTCCCTCTGAATGAATTTAACTCAATGCTGGGTTTAATGAGTCATTAACAATCTACCAATAGTAAAACATGTTTTTGAACGTCAGATAACATAAATTAACACCACTTTTTCTGCATTGTTATTTATACTGTGACACTGTCCTCACACAAAACCTTCCCATTAAATTACATTAACATTAATCAAACTGTAATCTTTCCAAACACTCATTAAATCACAGTAAGGCACAGTGCATGACCATGATAATGATTCAAACTAATAAGACTGTGAAGATGTTTCTAGTTGAAGTAATGATTGCTGAGTATAAGCTTTGCACTCAGGGCACAACCCCTCTTCAAACTCTAACTTGCTAGGTTATTAGTTATGATCTCAAAGTTATTCATCTTCCTTAGTCTACCATTTAGATTTGAGTATGATAAAACAGGAAGAGGATACAATTTTCAAGTTTCCATGAAATACAGACCAGAAAAGTAAAATTTGTTTTTGAACACATTTTTGCATGTATCATCACACTGTGACTGCACCAAAACATGTCTGTTATTGCAGCGATTATCTGCTAACGTCTGCTTATATAATTGCCCCCAGCAGGTCATGGAAGAGAGCCTCCATTCCTTGTGTGATTTATTTTCCTCTTCCTTTGATGCGGGACAACCCAACGTGACCCGGATACAAGGGCTAATAGGGCACAACAAAGTTTGCATAACATTTGGACACAAAACTTGATGTTCTGATTGTGTGATTGTGTGGTTGTTTGTGTGTGTGTGTGTGTGTGTGTGTGTGTGTGTGTGTGTGTGTGCGTGTGTGTGTACTTCAGATAGGAACTGTGTGTGTGTGTGTGTGTGTGTGTGTGTGTGTGTGTGTGTGTGTGTGTGTGTGTGTGTGTGTAATTCAAAGGGCACAAGATAATCCACACCTGTATTTGATGATGGCTTGATCTCTCATCTGTGGAGTATAAAGTAACAGCTAATTGATCCCTGAACATTCTCTTATCACCCAAAAAGTGGTCCTGCTCTACCTCTCTGAGCAATTGTTATAAGAAAATTGGTTAACTCCACTTACATATTATTTACACATTGATTTTTAACATGTACATATCATTACTGTTACATACAAACACTGTATGTACTGTCATATCCACCTACCTCATGGATATAAAGCAACCTGTTACATTAATCATTTCATATTTATTCAGCACCATTGCGCTACTGTTTACTAATGTCATTGTTGTTATTATATATAAAGGAAAAGTGAAATCTGGAAGAAAGGAAGAAAGCAAGAATGTAAAGAGAGAGAGAGAAAGAGAGAGAGAGAGAGAGAGAGAGAGAGAGAGAGAGAGAGAGAGAGAGAGAGAGAGAGAGAGAGAGAGACACATGGTCAAAACAACTCAGTAAAAAAACAGCTGCTGCAAACAACACTGTGCTGGGATCAAAACAAGTGGATGGAGCATTTTTAGAGGCACTGGGATTTTTGAGGCCTGAATTGGATTTAAAAGATTAGGCTTTATTGAATTTGTTTGATCATCATATTTGTTCTCTTTAAGGCCCCTCTCACTGATGGGAGCATGATGGGAGCAAATTAATGGTAATCCCTACTAGGGAGAAGCCAGTACAAGATGGGGGCGGGGCACAACACTAACACCTGTACTGTAAAGCCTATATTGTTCATTTTCTGTTATGATTTTGTCTCAGAGGTGTTTATTCAACTATTATTGTGGGGGCTGTTGTTAGTGTTGTTGTTGTACTGGTTTGCATAATACTGTACAGATGTTGCTGTTATTGTGGCCATCCTCTGTAAATCTAGGAGTCACTCAGGTCATAACAGACCCTCTAACTCCCCTCTTCCCCAGTTTGAGACTCTGACAAGGGATTGGTTTTGCAGAGCATGTCCCTGCCAACTGGCTATCACTACCTAAAATTGTACTGGACTGTATATCCACACACACACACACACACACACACACACACACACACACACACACACACACACACACACACACACACACACGTGATTATTTATGTGTCTGTGTGTGTACAGGAGGAAAGTTGTTTTGAAAGAGCCAGACAGATAGAAAATAAAAAAAGAGCATGTACATGAAGTCATATGGTTTAGTTGATTCCTCAAGCGTGCAGACTGGTATACAGGAGACTGAGGAGGACTGAGTTCAATTCAGTTCAGTTCAAAGGCAGCCATCTGCACAAGTACTACAGCAGACAATGAGTTGTGAATGCAACGCTCCCTATCGGCAAAGAAAAGCAACAACAAAAACTGTCTTATACTGTAATGCACAAAAACGCTATTGGTCAAAACAGATGATGCAGAACAGTTTTAACACCTTTCTGGTGCTCCTTTACGCATGGCTGCAGGAGAAAAGGAGTGCGCACAAATGACAATTATAAAGTGTCGAGCCTTCCTCTGACAACAAGGATCTACACAAGTGCGTGTGTGCGTGTGTATGTGTCCTCTGCGCAGTCAGTGGATATAGATGTATCATCACTATCACATTTTGCCTTACATTAGAGATTCGTCGACGCATGATTTTGCACAATAGTCTGCGTCTTGGAGACACTGTAGCCTACATAACACCACCGGTGACCATGAAAGCTCACCGCCACAGCACAAACACACGTAGGACATTTTCGGGCATGAGGGGAAACCCTGGATCTCTCCTGTCCCGTAACTCCGGTAGCCAATCCAAAGGTGTCGATTTTGGGGGAAACTAAAGCTTGCGGTTTACGGCTTGAGCTGCGCGCTTAAAGCGCCTACACATACAGCAGATCTCTCCCGCTTTGTGCCTGACGTGACGTGCTCGCTCACAAAGTTTTGACCATTACATCATAGTTTTAAAATAGCCAAGTCGGTTCAGAGATATTACATTTTACGCACAGTGACATCAGCTGCCGGTCAAATGATGCAGTAGCCTATATCTGCTGCCAGTGCACCTCACTTTTATCATTAAACCCACATAAATCATCATTCTGAAGTAGTACAAATTATAGAAAAAAAATCATTTGGAAAATAAAATCCTAATGCAGCGATTGTCTCTCTGTAAGCCGGCAAACTTAAATGTAATCAAAATCTTCAGTGACCCTGTGCTTGCACTACCTAGAATATCCGCTGTACTTTTCAGAACATTACATCATTGTCTAGTCTGATAGATGAACTCATTTTCAACTCGCTGAAACTGTATGTTGCTTTGTTTCAGACACTGGGATAAAATACTTCACATGTTCATGTTTAGTCAACATTTTTAAATGTAAGTTTTGGAGTTACACTTATAAATGGAGTTGGGTTGACAATAGGATGGAGGATGTGTAGACAGTGCTACCTGCAATCACTGTGGGTGATCGTTGACCTCCCTCCGGTTTGATCCACATCTCCAGAGTGAAATTTCCTCTGGGTATCTCCACGCCAGGCTTCAGTCGTAGCTGATCTCCCCTGCCGGTAAAATAGACAGCTTTCCCCCGATCTGGAGAGTTTTCCTCCGCCTGAGAGGAGCGCCGACGCTGGCGAATCACCCGTCGCTCTAAGCCGGGCAAAGAGCGTTTGCCCCGGGGCAGACGTGTGGCACAAGCCCCTGGGATGGTGGCTTTCGCCTCACTAATGCGCACCAACTCCCTCTTGGATCTCCCCTTTCTCCGGACTGTCCCGCACTCTGATCCGAAACACAAGATGAGAATCACCAGGCAAGACACCCAGGAAGATGTCCAAAGTTTCATTTTTCGGGAGAGGAAATAGCAACAAAAATATTTAAAAGAAGAAAAAAAAATCAAAGAAACAACGGAATAACTACAAAAAAATGTTATGTCCACAATGTTCTCCTTTTTGGAAATCCTCTCGAGTTTTTCCTTCTCTCTTTTTTACAGCGGTAGAATGTCAAACCGTAGAAACTGTCTAAATAAACCCATAAAGCTATGCTGTTTTCCCCTCTTTATAATGCTAAGCCACGACCCCCTCTCTTAAGCAAAACTACTCTGGAGACATTCAGGGGACACAGGAATATTTGATTCATGTATGTGTTCCACGGTGCCTTTTCAGTTGGTCCCATTTAGCCAAAGGGATGACTAATAAGTAATCAATCAAGAGGGGGGTCCGGCCGATGCCCCCCTCATCCCCTTTGGACGGTAGGAGTTACTCGCAGAAATCCACAGTTGTCCGCCAAGCTCTTGTCACACCTTTTTGTTGTTTCCTTATCCTACCCGTAAAACAGCATAAGAAATACCACATATTAAATTCCAAATAAAAGTGACAACAAACCGACGTCTCATATTTATTACAGGAAACAAGAGGTAAATTGTGATTAAAAAATGGAATCAAAACTTCCCCTTGCCTGTATGCCTGTACAAAAGTTGCAATGCACTATAATATCTGGTAAGGCGAAGGAGAGAAAGAGGGACAGAGAGCTGCAGAAGTAAGCATCGCGGTCCTCATTGATTGCCTGAAGCAGATACTGTACACTTGGAGCAGTCGGAGCTCGCCGTCAGCTTTAAAGGCAGTTTCTCTCTAAGTCTTTTTAAGAACAACTCATGTTTCAAATGTTCCGGCGCTTTGTTTTTTTTTTCTAGTGTGGGAAGTCACACAGGTAGGCAACTCTCACTGACGGCAATTCTCTCTATGGCACATAGTGATTGGGTGGCGTTTACGGAGTTTGAAAGGCGTAGATGTATCCCTCTAGCGGTTACAATTTAAACAATCCAACACTTCCACCAAGTCCACAACACAGGGTCATAACCAAGCATTCTGAGAACATTAAATAATTACTCCAATCCTTGTTGGTCTTTGTTGAAATACCCCTCTGAAAGCCAGTTGATTTCATTTTGAAAGTCATAGATTTTGGCAATGACATTCCTCAAGATATAGCCTACATGAAAGCTCAGTTGAACGGATGACTACTCCTCTATGTAAATGTTTAAAATGTACTGTAGAATATTATGAAGAAATTGTTCCCTATATGATTTGAGGATCAAAGCTTTTATTTTGTAATGTTAAAACATAATAGTTGTAATCGATAGAGATCAATATCCAAAACTTAGAAATTAAAAAGTTTTATCCAATAAAAAATACAACTTTTAGGCTACTCACAAGCTCTTCGGAAAGTCCTCCATTTAAACTTTGGCAAGGTATGACGTATTGTATAAAGGTAGACTTAACTGTCGTGTCAAAGTCATGTTTACCATTAATGTCTTAAAAAAAAAGTAAGCAGTAGGTCAAAGATGTAATAGGAGAACGTTGACAAAGTCATAGCAGTTCTTATCCTTTCTTTACTTTTTCCTTTCTTCTTTCAGTTTAAAAGCCAGAGTTTGAGGTGTTTAGCCATAAAATGGCAATAAGTGCACTTATATTTTCTACCTGTGCATGTTTAGTTTTTTAAATCTGTCCAACTCTTTTTTTTCCATTCATTTATTCATTCTCTAACTCCAGTCTAAGTTTATCCCAATTCACTATTGCCACACAAGGATTTTTGTCAAAGGGATTTGAAAAAGAAAAATGTAAGGGATTTGTAAGTTTCAGGTTGACTCACACATCCTAATGTTTACTGACCCGTCACTTTAGATGGATGGAACTTTCAAAACCACACTCTCGACTAAAGTTTGTAAGCCTTTGAGACCAGTGACAAAGCCTTCGTAGGTCTCAGCTGCTGAGTGAAATGAAAACAATCCTTTGGTCAATGTTACTGTTACTCTGAGGATATTTTGACACAGAGAGGAGAGTGACTTTACCTTTTAATGGCTTTCCATAGAGACAGTCAGCTGGAATGTCGGAGTTTCCTCTCTGTTCTCGCACGGTTGTTTGTTGTGAATGTGTGTTTAGACAGCCAAAACTTGCCAGCTACCATAAAAGGAAGAGAGAACAAACATTAAATATTTGCCTTCTTTTTCATATGGTGTTGCGACTTTGGGCCAGATATTTCCTTTTAGTGTCTTGAACAGGGGAAATCACACATTGAGAGGTGTTGATCTAGGAAGTCGCTGGGAGCAGAGTTTCACAGTGGATAACAGTGTGTGTGTGTGTGTGTGTGTGTGTGTGTGTGTGTGTGTGTGTGTGTGTGTGTGTGTGTGTGTGTGTGTGTGTGTGTGTGTGTGTGTGTGTGTGTGTGTGTGTGTGTGTGTGTGTGTGTGTGTGTCAAAACCTTCACATGACATGTTAACACACATTCTCCTGTTAGATGTGGTTGTGTGGCAACACTTCCATCTCTTTGAAAGAGTTTTTGTTTGGGTCCTTGTCTCAAAAACTAATGTTTACCATGAGGTTGCTTGCTTTTGATGCACACTTTGTGGTAAGATGCATGCTTCTTTTCCTATATTTTTTCAGTCAGCAAAACAGCACTGGTCACAGACTTTCCATAAAGCATACTTGATAACAGAATTTAACACTGAAGGGAATGGAAATTTGAGCTCACTAAGGTACCAAAGTATCGTGACAGAATGTGAAAGACTTCTCCAGTCCTGTTATTACATTCTTTGTTTCTTCACCTTAGATCAGGCTATCACTCTCTGTCTCTCTCTCTCTATAAAGGAACATGAGGGCTGAAGATAGAAAAGATGACCTAATGTCTTAAGAGTTAGCATCCGCTCAGGTTGGTACACTATGTACAGTTTGAAGGGAAGGGAAACAACCATGAATCATGCTCACATAAAGGTCATTTGCCTTGCCTCCATTATGCAAGGAGATTGAGTTGAATTGTTTTAGTACAGTCTTGCACCCCCCACCCAACCCCTGAGGGTATAAACCAATCAACAATCACTAAATGTGCCTCCTTGGCTCTACCATTTGCCAGCGTCACAATATCTATTTTCAGAAACAGGCTGATTCCCAGTTGTTTCTGGATTTGATGGTCCAGGAAGACAACATCCCATCTTAACCTAATGACCCATGACGGTTCATGTCACAGAGCCACTATGCAATTATTTAAATCCCACTGCACATCTGAGTCGGACCATAAAGCAGAATACACTGCATGATGTTAAGATCAGTCAGAGGTCAACAGTGAATTAAACACCACAGGACAAATTTGACATCAGGTAAAATCAGGGAAAAAAACACATGCAGCAGTGACTAGTACATCTTGAACAAGATAGTTATAATATAATAATGCCTTTTTAACCCAATTGAAAATGCAATAGATTCCCAATTACTTGAGTCACATTATCTGACCTTTTTGTCATGCAATGTCTAAACACAGGCATCTATCTTTGATGGAAAATAAAAGCCATTTGGTATGGACTGATATTTACCCATGTTTATTATAAATGTATTTATGCAGAGTTGTAGGAGTAAGTGATACTGTTAGAGTTATCCACATTCAGTATCTGAATGCATGAAAACTAGTTTTGGCTTTTTTCACTTTTGACCCAGGGAGATTACATCTGTGTTTCTAAAAGTAACAGTTAGGTCAGATGGGTAAACTTGAGCATGTTCTGTGGACATAGAGCTCAGTAAATTGATATTGGATAGAGCAAAAATATGTGCATTTTGTTTTCATCAATGATACAGACACTGTATTAACTTTGTCAAATTGTGTCTAGATTACAAGCATCCTTAAACTTTATCTCTAGCTCCACGGTGATGCAGTCATTGCTGTCCTACCACTTCTGTTCAGAGACAAGTGGTTGCAGTATTGTACAATAATCCCACAACGTGACTGAAGTGACTGTGGAGCAGTGCGAGTTAAATAGGAAAAAAAACATTGTCCTATAATCCATTAATGCACCCAGCTTAATCTGTGACTGTTCTAAAGTGCAAACCTAAATGCTTTTGACTCATTTTTGTGTGTGTATGATCTGGAGAGTAAAATGATATAATGTAAACAATGTTAACACATTGAAGAATAATACAGATGAGGTTTTAAGTAAATTTAGGGGAATTCTGAATGAGAAATGTCAAAGGAAAATAAAAGCAAAGCTGTTTTGACAATAGCATTTCATAATAGTGGCTAGGACCTTTAAAGGCGGTGGCTCTTTCTAAATATAATGCCTTTACAGAATACCCATTAAAGCCCTTAAGAGTATAATCCTGTGCTGCCTAAAAACGCAGGCAGTTTCTGGTAAAAAAGAAAGCACTTCCCAATAAGAGATGTGCTGACTGGGACGGAGGTGTTGTTTTTTACTTTTAAACAGAATATCGCAAAGATTACAGAAAATGTATACATTTGTGTAAATCAGGTTTAATCTTTCCTAATGCTTATGACAGCTGTCATTTATATGCGCTTAGCATGGAAGGGCAGCCAGTTCAGCTGGACAGTGGCATAATATATATATATATATAATATATATATGAACACTGAAAGTAAAGACTGCTTTTGTGTTACGGTGATAATTGAGTATTGGCAGAATGGTATACGTGAAATACTATTTGTCACAGAAAGTATGGTACTGTAGAGTCTGGTATGAGGCATGAAATCAATGCGCTGTCACACTTTGTTGATGGACACTGAAATGTCAATTATTCCATCTTATTCCACATGAATTAGTGAAGTCTACTGTTTAATTTACATTAATTCATCACAGCAAATTGAATCATCTTATCTTATCTTATCGTCATTCTGGATCGGTAAACGGTCAAGTTAAATCAAGCACATAGTTGTGTATCTGTAATTTAATCATCTCTCCTAAGTGCATTTCTATCACTACGCTGATATATTATATTCTAGTCTTATTTTTTCTATGTCATCCCTATCCCACCCAATAACTTTCCAGTCTGCCTCTTTATTCTCCCTTATTTAAGTGCTAAATCATTTATTAGTCATAGTGCCTGCTGTCTGTACCCCCATCAGACTACATCAGTCCACTTGAACTGTCAAATTACAACTCTTTCTTAGAGTTAAAGGTAGTTTTAGGAAGTTGCTGGCCAAAACAATTTTGGGTGAACAAAACGTTTTTGGCAAAACATTTTTAGTACACAAAGGCATCACATTTTCAACAGACTAAACCCTAATATTATTGGTGTTATGTAGGTAGATAAAGGTTTTTCTGGTGTTTTGGGGTTATTGTCTAAATGTCTGCTGTATACAAAAAAACAACAACATTTGAATAATGTTTCTTGTGTTGTAATTAAATGTTGGTTGACAAAAAATGGCGTGATACTTTACCAGCACCATCTGGTAAGCTGTGTGGTTATATTGGTAGATTTATTAGACAAACTTGGCTGCTGATGTCCTAGCTGGTCAGGCTAAATTTTGTTGCATCAGACTTTCTCTGTGATTGTTTATTTTGTGTTTTAGTATAGCTGATCAATCAACATGGGTGTCCATTAGCGTGTCTTGCTTTTGCTGATGTCAGAATACTGGGCTAGTATAAAGTCAATAAAAGCAGAGTCGGAGGTGGGAGAAAGTTGGTATCTTACTACTACAGTGTTTTCAAAATTTGAAATTCTCCATCTACACTACAATGCAGGACTGGCATTTTTAAATTGACTTGCTTTGAAAGGCCAAAACACAAAAAGTGCTTTTGTCAAACCTATCCACATGTACATTTTAAAACAGCTACCTCATAAACCTTTTCTACCTTTCTAACTTTCACATGTCTCTCTCCATTATCACTATCAAATATGGGCATAAAATGCAATAAAAAAATGTATATATATATATATATATATATATATATATATATATATATATAAAAATAGTTTAAAGGATTACTGAGTTTGACTTCCAAACTAAATACTTCAGGAAATACAGAACCATGCTGAACATCACATCACTGTCTACATATGCAATTGTGCATGAGGAGTGTGTTCCTCATCATCTTCACATCCCGGATTTTAGCCGCTGTTGTGAGCTGTGTGGTAAACAATAACCCATTATGGGTCCCCAACGGCAACCAAGGCTTGCCCTTGGTTTAACTCTGCTGCTTGTGGGGAAGAATTATATGTGCAGGGGTGCAGAGTACGGCACAGTCAGCACACCATCGTTTGCCACCACTACTGCCCCTCCGTCTAGACGTTAGAGCACGTCCATATGGAGATGGTTAAAAAGCTCATTAGCCGGCCTACTTGAAATACAGTTGCAGTGACGCTTGTCCATAAAAACACAAAGTAGAGTGGTTTCTGCAGTGGTATTAACCAGGTTGAGGCATCAAGCCCCCAGGACTGACAACAATTTGGCACAGGCCTCCAGTTCACCAAAGGATGGCTGAAACTGCATGCTTTCCAAGAAAGGATTAAGGAAAGAAATTATTTCTTGGAAGATTTCTGGAGCTTTTAGCTTGAGGTAGTCTGATCCATCTGGGTGAGGAAGAGTGGAAAAATGTCTGGTAAGGTGAATGGGATATGGCCCATTGAAAGAAAAATGGCTTGGTCTTATTAAAAACATTTAGGGTAACCAATAGATTGCTGTAGGGCAAGGAGATATTTGAGGAAGAGAATGCAAAGAGTAAATACATGCTATTGCCAGTTTGTCACTAGTACATTTTCAGCATTACATTCACACATTGAACTCAAACCTTCCTTTCTTTACTTGCAAGATGTTCCTCACAGCTTCACACAATTCTTATGTACAGTATATCAGTAAAACTTTGGAGGGCTGTGGATTAGAACCTGATACCATGGGAAAATTGTAATTGCAACTGTTTTTACGGCCTGCAAAATTCTGATAAACCCACTGTACGCCAAGTAAGTAAGTAAGTAAAATGTATTTATATAGCACTTTTCACAGATAAATCACAAAGTGCTTTACATAAAACATACAATATGAAACATATTAAAACAAAGTACATTTAAAATCACAAGGTAATAAACCTCCCAGCACAATGTTAGCGACTAGCATGTAAACTTAGTAGAGCATTAAGCAACTAAAGAGGCAAACTTTTGCCCTCAGGAGTTGGTGGAGACCAAAACAGAGCTAAAAAGGAGAATGAATATTGAACTTATTGTACGTTCTTCAGGTATACCCAATCGGACTCCAATTGAATGCTAATGTTGCTCTATGCGTAAATAAGCTAACAAGTTTGCCATATCAATTATGTGTAGGTGATAATATGTCAATTTTGTGTTTACAACTTGTTGCATTGTCCCATTATAGGCAAAAAAACAAACCAAATGTATTTAACACAGTCTTGCTAAAATATATTAATAATCATTTTTTTCTTTTTGAACAGAAAGAATAATGGCTTAAACAAAAACCTAGAGTTAATGGTCATAAGTTTTCATATCCAAAATAAATATTACTGCATGAGGCTGCACGAAGGCTGTTAGGGGATGAATCAAATTTGACAGCAGTGACCACAGAGTAGTCAAACATTGAAAGATATAGAGAACAACTGTAGACTGGTTTAACTGGTTTCAAAGTGGAAATAAGGCTGTTGTAGAGCTTGCCTCAGCACAATTTGTTTCATCTAAACAAAACCTCTGCAGTGTGGAGGTCAGGGTGTCTCCACATCGTATACCATTTTATAAATGTAGTTACAAACTACAGGGAATCATTACAGTGGGAGACCACTGGATGTCCTAGTGTTTTGCTGTTGTAGCTGCACCCATGAAGGATATCAGTCTGCCATCGTAAGTACAAAAACTAAATACTAAATATAAATATTTACTATATGCTACTGAGCTATATGACTAAAACTAAACCAACGGCTGTCATAAGCTGGACAAGCCCTACACAAGTACAACAAAATCAACATTCTCTCAACTATCCTTTGTGAGCACTTTTCAAAGCTTCACACCTATTAAAGCTTATATTGCTCAATATTGTTGAGGTTTTCTTGTTCCATTGGCTGCGCATGTTTACAATCATTTGAACAAACAATAAAAGAAAAACTATGTTCCAAATGCTCATAAAGCATCAGATTCACAGAGTGACACCAGCGTCACGGCCCTGTACTGTTAATGTACAAGTGTTTATCTGTACGACTGCATTTAAATGGATTGCACATTTATTTGTAAGCAGAAACGGATATGGCCACACAGAGTAGGTGGGAGCCTGGTGTGTGTACACACAAATGTAGCCTACTTTACGGTTATTAGCGTGAATGTGCTAATCAGACTGAAATAAATGAATTTTCTGTGTATAGAGCTTAAAAACTAAGGTACAAATGTTTCACAGCATTCAAAGATGTGTAGTCGTTAAGAGACTATAAGCAAGAGAAAAATGGCAGGAATGTTTAGAATGTGCTTGGTAAACAACATTAACAAAATGCAGTGGACTTTGTAAAGAGCATATATGCTCTTTGGGTGTGTCGTAAATAATCAAAGTGCTTTGTGGAACGCAAAAACAAGGTTGTGGTTTTTGTGGACACACTGCGTTGCGTAAGATATAATGTATATTTTACTCCAGCTGGGAAAGGAAATATAATGCGTTTAGTGTGATGGTAAAGTCAGTAAGCAGAAAAACACATGCTGCAGCATAAGTAAGCAATGCATAATGCTACATTAAGATGAGCAAACAATGGGCACGTGCTGATTTGCAGTCAACAATGCAATACTGCACCTTAATGTGTCTGGGCCAAACAATGCAAAAGCCGATTATGCAAATTGGGGTTATCGAGGCCATTGCAATATAACAATGGCACCAAGTGGATTGAGCCGCGTTGTGTGTGTGTGTGTGTGTGTGTGTGTGTGTGTGTGTGTGTGTGTGTGTGTGTGTGTGTGTGTGTGTGTATGCTTGGGTTTCTTGTTTTTCCCACAGATGCCCTTCCCAAAACCCCCTATCCTTTGGTCTCTGTTCCGAGGCCTCATTATAGGGGCTCCTGTCAATCAGAAGGTCAAGGGTCACGGCAGAGGATCAGCTTGATCAATACCCCCCCCGGCCTGATCAATCAACTTGTCTTTTCGTCTCCACTAATAAGATACCAGCTTCCATCAAAACAAAGGAGTGAGAGGAACAAGAATGCCAGAAAGAATTAGGAGGAGTAAGAAAAGGGAGAATGTAAACAAGCCTGCCTCACTGAACAGATCCCAGAAGCTTCTTTTTTTTCTCACTTTACAATGACATTGTCAAGGACTAGGACATTGATGAGTGGGTTGCGTCATCATGATGCACCTGTAATGCCCTTGGGCCCCTCTGTGTTTGCACCAGATTTGAGACACCTTATGAGAGACTTAAATCTGTGGCTGCATAGGGATCAGTTCCTTATGGCAATAACACACACATCTTGGTCTTCTTTAGTGTTGGCAATCATTTAAAATAAGGTTAATATTTGTATGAATGCACATTCATCTCAGGTCATTACTATGGGGAAAAAACTCTTTATAAAACATAAACAATTAAGCTTTATGATCACAAAAGCATACTTCCATTTAATTATAAATCACCTCATTTCATATATCCAAATAAGACACAGTCAGCCTCTCCTCATTTCCTTTTAGCAGCTGCAGAGTTAAGAAAATTGAAACTATCCATCAGCTTTGATTATCAAACAGGCTTAATAAATGGGTCATTTTTCAGTATCCTCTCAAATTAAAATTGCCTAGTGTGTATTTTCAATTGAGTGTCTGCTTCTCTGCCAAGGAGTTATTCTCCCTAAGGAATAATTCCAGCCACCAAGTAGTTACAAATCATGGAAATGAGATGATGGAATATAGAATAGAAAGGCACTCAATGCTAAATCATTAAAAATTTACTTTCTTTACCTCCGCTCCAGAGCAACGCCTCACACAACATTGGTTGGCGAAGAGCCAAGCATAAAGAGCGAGCTGGCCTGGAATGTTCTGTGGTAAAAGATAACTCTTTTAAAACTAAAAGGGCAATATCCGAACAACACAGTTGTGACATGTAGCAATAAAACAGATTTAAAAGGTTTGTAATACAATTTAAATGCTCTAAAATCAAGCAGAACTGTAGCCTATACTTAAGTGATGATACTTGGACTGCCAGAGGGAGGAAGTCACTCACAAAACTACTTTCTCCTCACTACTGTGTAACCTATTAGATCCCATATCTCAAATAGCTCAATTATAATTCACCAAAACAACTGTAAATTAATCTACCAACCCCATCCATCCATCCTTCCCCAGCACCACAAAACAAAAAAAAACTAGATGGGCACTTGGAGAGCGCAGACCTCCGCAAAGGCATACCCTATTTCATAATGTTCATGCAGTGGTAAGTTTCCAGTCAGGAACTCATTTTTCTGATTATTTTGACACCACATTAATGCAGCACAAACGCCTTATCTCACAATGTTAATGACAGTGAAAAATTATTTGTGTATCCGCCCTCTGATTTGGATCCGCTCAAACATTTAATGGGTTCTTTCTTGGCCCATGCTATACCCTTCCACCAAGTTTCATAAAAATCGGGCAAGCAGCTTTTCTGTAATCCTTTGTCCTGATGGACAAACCAACAAAAAATGGACAAAATGAACCAAAAGCATAACCTCCTTGGCCGACGCAAAAAAAAGAAGAAAAAAAAGGAGGAGGAATTGAATTCACTTTTAAACAGAATACTGCTCTTCTTTTAATCTAATTCTTAACAAGAGTAATAAGCGTATTATGTTGAAATATTCCACTAAAATGTTTTTACAGATCTGTGTGAGCAAATGCTACTTCTTGAAGTCTATAGTCCATAGACCAAAAGAGAAAAGTGATTTATGAAAGAAAAGTAAACATACAAATATTGCAGAACCAGAACTGTGATAGCGGATAAAAAAAATGCAAATGCTCTTTTGCATTACAGTATAACAATTACATGCAATGGGGGACCGAGTGCTAAAACAGGGAGGAGAGAGAGGAAAATGGAGGAACAAACAGGTCATGAACTGGATTTAAATTCACTGTGTTACAAGTACATGGTATATGTTTTAGCTTAGTGAGCTGTCAACACAGCCCAAGGGACTGTGTCTAACAACTCATTTGCAGGAAAAGAAGTTTGAAAGGTGCAGCAGAAGGTGAACTAAGCAGCTGAAAACTGTGCAGACGCTACAGAGGAGGGATAAACAGGGGAGCAAAAAAAAAAGAAAACGGCAACAGAAGTAAAAGATTGTATAATGAGCCAAGACGGAGGAGTTGGTTACAGTACTTTCAACTTGTAATAATAATTTCCCGGCAAAATAACACAATTCTATTGGTATGTGTAATGTTACCTGTTGAGCCTTAGGTTCTCTTGGTGCAAATTCATTGTAGAATAGAGAAATTAAGTTGATGAAAAAAAATACTTAACAAAAGGCAGAGTCATGTTGGGAACCCTGCCAATGACCCTATAACCCTGGCAAGAATAATGCTTGTGAAGACCAGCGTCAGCAATCCTGAATATGGCAGTTTAACATAATAAGGGCAATGACGTCTTTACACAAAACAAATCTTTGGCACTATGCCCTAAATATATGGGCTTCATTGTAAGGGTCTAAAATTCTGGTTTAGATTTGTCCTCCTCCTGTCATTGTCTTCAGCTGTCTGAAATTGCATGGTGAGGCTGGATGTGCTCCCCAGATCATGACGACGATTAATAAATAATAACGGTGAGATCAGGGGGACATCACTGAAGGGCTATTTATAGCCACAAAGCAAATTTAACCTTGACCTTTTTTTTTTCACAGTGACGCCACTTGCCTTCCTCAAGCCAAGAGTCAAACATCATATTTTCACACTACGGCGTCATCTCATAACTCTGACTTAGATATGAAATATTCAAATGCTGCTCTGCCGACTGTAATAGGCAGTGAAAATTGTGTTTTTTTTTCAGGGAGAAAGTTGCCTGCACCTGTGAGCTGGTACATGTGAGGAGTGCAAAAACACCTGGACACTCATGTGTGTTTGCATCATATTGTATCATATGTGGCTCTGGGCAGAACACATAGAGGTGCATGAGAAGCCACAAACTAAAATCTTTTGGGCCTATGTGGGGAAAAGGCCCGAATCTGAGGGAGTCTGTATGAGGTGTGTGCATGTGTATATAAGTGTGTCTGCGCAGGTGTGCAGAGGGAGGATGGCAGGCAGGCGAACAGACAGGCGCACCGGGTGCCTGTGAGGTCAGGGGCTAGGTGGAGTGTTAGCGGGAACGACACCTGACAGCAACTGGGTGGATGCGCCCTGGCAGTTCTGTACATTCATGTCACTACTGATAAAAGTCAGCACCTGCTGAGCAGGAAAAACTACAGTGCCAGTGCCACCGGGTCCTCCATACAGGACGAAGAGAGGAGGATGAGGACACTTCCTTCCGCCTGTCCCTCCAATGCTCACTGAGCAGACAAGTCGGGACAGCTGTGATGGCCATAGGCTGGGAAAGGGGTGAGGGTGCCAACCTTGTCAATGCTAGAGGTGGGAGCAAAGCTACATGGCACTGCCTGATTTGGTCTTGGAAAACGAAACCTGGATGCCTCTCTTTTGATTGTGTAACAGCCAAGGGCAAAGGGAAGTGAACAGAACTTTTTGTATTACAGTAGCGTTTTACTGGATAAAGCAGAACAATCAGCTTCATGGGCTGAGATAATGAGTCAGTGTGGAGGAGTTTAACATCAACACCGGCAGGAAATGGGTTTAGTAGAGTGCTGCATAGTAGCTCATTGATTAATGAGTATCAACTTGACTCTTTCAGGGGATTTCCTCAGGTTCTCTCGATTCCTCTCACTGTCCAAAAATATGCAAATCCTCCAGAATTAAAGCAAAAATAGTTCCGGATTATTGGATGGTCTTCTGGCTGTCTTTGCAGGTCTCAAAACATCTTGGCCTTCCATGTTCTGAAGGAACATAATGACCTGGGGTACCTGGAGCTCAGCAGTACGTCAGTGTTTCCATTCATCAAATTTACACCTGAGAAATAAAACTCAATTGAAAATGCTCTCAAATCTATATTATCTTCTGCGGCCTTAGTTGGTACTGGATTGGATATATCATACCGGTGATGCTTTCATTGTGTCCATTCTATAGCTGATAAAAAGCCAGATACTGCCACCTAGTGTTCACATACTGGTACAGAGGGAACCCCCTTTATATTCAGCTGCTACTGCATTTATCAAACTCCCAATGCAGTCAAAGCCTGATGGCATCCAGCAAAGAAAAAAAACTTGCATTTGCTGTGTATATGACTTGTGTGGATGTATGCTGATGGAAAACAGCCCCACACACTCCTCCTCACTTTCCTTGAGAAAGAGCTGATCTGCAACTTGTCACTAACCCAGAACAAAACGGAAACAATTGTCCAATGGGCGTTTGTTTTCCCCTCATTTTGCTTTTCTAAATGACTGAAAATGAGGGCAAACACTTGGTGCCGTAAGTAAAAACAAACTTAGCATCTCACTGTAGTAATAGCTTGGGGAAAAACGTCACCTTCAGCAGTGTGGTGTTCAGGAAGGGAGGAGGTCTTAGAGTGTGTGTGTGTGTGTGTGTGTGTGTGTGTGTGTGTGTGTGTGTGTGTGTGTGTGTGCGTGGTGGGGCAGTGGAGAATGAGTGGGGGGAGGCAAACTTGGACGCATGTGCTGCAAATTAAGCTTTGGTAGGCAGCCCTTGTGTTGGGAGCAGCGGAGGAGACAAGAGTGTGGGTGTTTCTGCATGCCAGCAGACTGCTGCACCTTGGGGGCTGACTGACCCGGTTGTAAAAGGAGGAAGAAAGACAGCAGGCTGACGAACACTTGCTCACGCTTTCCCTCTTCCTGCCTCACTCCCTCGCTATTTTGCCCTATCCGTGGCCCCTGGGGAACCCTTGCACGCACCTCTAAGCAGCCTCTGTATATTCACTCCCCATGTGCGAGTCTTCAATCGCTCTGCCCTTATATAAGGCCTCTTTCCCCTCTACATGTTTGAGGTCCTCCGCCTCTCCCACTCAGCCACTGTGGAAATCTCTGCTTCATTTCTCTCTGGGTGGGAGTCCTCATTCATACTGAAAATAAGCAACTAGCCTAATTTTTTACAAGAAGATCGTCACATATCTTCTCAAGTTCTCTTGATTCATAAATACAGAAGTAGGCTTTCTAAACATTTTACTTCATCCCTTGATTGCAAAGGAAACTTTTTTTCATCTGAAATGTTGGCAAAGTGAGTTAAAAGCTACACACGGGCCACAGTGGTAACACTGGACTTCATGGCATTACAATACTTGACCATCCATCTCCTCTCAACACACACATACAGCTAGCATTCCTCTAATTGCATATACACCACAGTCTTGTTGACACAGATTTGGAGTTTATTCACACATCACATACTACAGTGGGTAATGTATTTAAGAAACATTGAACAGTGCTGCCACATATGACACAGGAAAAACAAAAGAAAAAGACACTGAACCCTTTCTTCGCCATTATATAAAAATAGTGTTGCTACAAAAGTATAAATTAGGCTTACTAATAGGACAACTCAGATCTAAAGCTACACAGGAATCTGCTGCCAAAGTGCAATAAAAAGACTAAATGAATAGAATCAAACCTAATTTTTTTGCATTTTAGCAGAGTATAAAAGGAAGAAATGCCTGTAAAATAGGATGAAAGCAACACTAGTTTCTTAACCTGAATTGATAATACAGACTGTAATCCATAGTTAAAACAGAAAAGATTTCCATGTTTGCATTCTTACACCATATTTTACATTATTTGAATAAGTTAAAATCCTGAAACAAAATAAAACTTGGTTGATTTAAATTTTCTAATAACAGTATCTAAGTTGAGTTTTCTATTATATCAAAAACCTTTTAAATGCTACTGTAGAAAATAGAGGTATGTTATTGGTGTTCCCTACTGGATCTCTGAAATGAAGGCTCCCCCTTGTGGCATAAAAACAGCAGTTCTCTCACATTTACATAATACATCCTGTGAAAATGGATGATGTCAAGCCATAAACCCCAACCCATGATCAGCATCGCCACTCCCATCTCCAACGGTTAAAATTCTGTTGCTTATCTGACTCCTGATGAGTGTCTTAAGGTAACGTCTACTCATAAGTCAGTGTTTCTCATCAGATGGAAGTGAATCATGTTGGCTCTAACTTTATATATCAGTACTCTTATTAAAAGCATGCATATCTTAGATATAATTCCCATTTAATCAACAAAATGAATGCTAAAATTAAGTTGACATCATTATGTCAACAATGGCATTTTGTCCCAGAGCATATCCTATTTAAAATACTTAAAAACTAAAAACTAAGAAAAATCCCTTCATCAGTTCATTCGAGGAGCACTGCTAAATCTGCAAACCAATGTACAGTATTTTAACTATATCTTAGACCAAAGCTACATTTTTGATTTCCAATCTATAAATTACAATATTACCTTCTGTGTACCGAGGTAAAACATTGGATTGGTAATTAAAAAAACTAAATTTAAAATATAATTTACAGCAATCTTTTTTTTTTAACCAAAATATAAATGTGTGACATAAATCAGTTTGAAAACAGCAGTATATTATCACAATGAAGTAATGTTATGTCTTGGTTACACTGAATCAAGTCATACTCCCCCAAGCTTTACAGAAGGGGAAATAGATAAACTGTTAAAATGTGAATGACATCATACTTCCTTCCAAGAATCTTAATGCATGAAAACAATCAATCAATCAGTTAAGAAACCATTATAGAGTGACATAACACCTGCTGAAAATGTCCTCTTTGCTGACCTCCAGCGGTTTAACTTCTCACCTGATTGCAGTGATGTACATGTGTACTCCCAAGACCCCACGCCATCACGGTTGGGTGGGATTATAGGAGCAACACAACACGTTTCTGACCACATCCATCTACTACTAATGGTGAAACAGGCTACCTTCAACCATAAAGGGCAGCAAAACGGTGCTTTTCAGCCTGGTGCTAAGTTACTCTTAAAGAAGAGAAAAGCATTTATGAATAAATAAATGCTTATTTATTATAAATCAAAGCTATAAATGGAGGAAAGGAGGGCAACAGTCTATCAAAACATTGTAGTTTGCAAGAGCCATTCACATTTGATTGACAGACATAATTCAAGCATTTTCAACCTTTAATGCATTTATAATAAAAGTTGACAAATGTTCTTATATAACTTAAAACTGACACAACTGCGTTCAGGCGGACTAAAAAGATTTGCATTTTAGGGAGACCTGTCTGTTCTTGGCTTTACACTTTGCAGACCATTCACTCAAATGCCCTATAATTCCCCATGTGCAGTGTACTGACTTCCTACTTCCTGTGGCCTATAAAAAGGTACAGTCACATTTAACAAAATTGCCCTGCACTCAGCCTCAAAAAAAGGACATGTCACAATTCTAACCATGATTATAAATAAATGTTGATCAGAGCGACCACTAACTGTAAACCGTCTATAAGGGAGATGCAGCAGTTTTTAGTCTGGTGTTGCACAAAAGAAGGTGGCGCCACAGGGCTAGAATAGTGACTCCTCCATTTCCAAGTACAGTTCATCATCAGTGTTCCTACTGGCCGACCGTGCACATCTGTGAGGTAAAAGTTGAACAAAAGTGAACTCTGACCCATGGAGTTCATACGGACACAGGAAATGGATGTTTGAATTTGTCAAATTCAATTGAAAATGAATGGGAGACTAAGTGAATATTCATTGTAGTGTAATGTGACTGTACCTTAAGATGTACTGGGGCCTAAAGCTGGGAAAAATTGAGAAAAAAATATAGTTAATGTTTATTTTTACAGTTGATATTTTTAGTTATGACCATTTGTGTTAAATATTTAATTTAATGATTGAAAGAGTATGATGTAGCTTTTAATTCATGTGGAGGAGCCAAATCAAATAACTGAACTACATCCTTTTGGATTAAAAGACAATATTTAAGCTGCACCACAAATATTAACATGAACAAAATCCAAATGGGAGTCTCATACCACAATATCAGTATTGATACATTTTCCTGCTCTGGTATGAACCCAATGAAGAGATGACCTACTGAGTATAGGTTTTCAGTATAGTTTAATACAATGGATACTTGTGCTTGGATGTGTTATTGTTGAAATAATTCCTGACCTGTTTATACCCAAGAGGTGACTTGAACTTTGGAATAAAGCACTTGTCAAATACCAGTTGATGTCCATGATGTTTTAAAAAGTCCACATTTGACCACTCGAGGACACGGTTTCAAACATCATCAGCCAGAGGTCCCTTTGGGTCTACAGGAGTGAAAAACCAAACTACAAGCTTTAGAAAGCATGGCGAAAACAAGGCCATTTAACATCAATAAAAAGGCATGGTGTTTGTTCTGACTGTAGGGTTTAAGGTGGTTGCATGAAAGAGACTTTAGGCCCTATGACAGAAATGACAAACTAGTACTTGACTAATTAGTACCAAAGGCAACAAACAAATTTACAGTATAACTGTCATTCATCCAAGTCATTACAGGAGGTATTAGCTTGTGTAAATGTATACTAGAATCCATAAAATAAATAAATAACTTAACTTTATTAGTATGCATGTGTTGACTTTAGTGAATGTACTGGCAGAATTTGCTTTATCCTAGAAGAAAAAAAAAAATAAACCCTAACCCTGATCCATTTTGTTTGTTGCAAATGGCACTAACTGCATTTGGGGTGGAACGTTTCACAAAAGTCACGGTTCAGTACATACCTCGGTATTGAGGTCAAAGTTTGATGGGTTTTCAGTAGAGTAAGGGGAAAAAGTGGCGGCGCCTGCTTGGGTGCACTCATTCCTGAGAAAATCCCGTTGATTTCACAAACAGAAAATAATTTACCATTAATGATTAACTGTAGGAGCGTCATGAGAACAGTCATTTTTAGTAGATAACAATTGAAACTATGCCCTTGAAGCTTATTGCTTCAAAATAGAAATATGTTTAAATTAGAATGATAAATGAGTAAAGAAGAATAAAAATAGCAATGATAATTTTATATATATAAATAAAACAACACCCACACACACAGTGGGCAACATCCACACAAGGATTTATGCAGGTATGCATTAAATCTTTGCCAACAAGCTTACCAAACTGATGGCTAATAATATTACTGCAGTTTATCGGAGGGAAATGCACAGGTAAAACATCTCCAGTATAAAGAAGTGTATTGACGTCTCTTTTCACAGAGCTGACTGATGAGACATTCCTGAAGTACCAGCACTGGAAACTATCATCAAGCCACACAAAATGGCCTCTAGATGTAATTATTGTGTATTTACTGACATACAAGCTGGGTTGTACCATCATGTATTAAAAAAGATAATAAAATATTGGTTTATCCAAAATGGCATTTAATTCCCTGTTGGTACAATTCAGCTATGGTAAGGTTGAATGAATGAAATCGGTGTAAAAGCTGACCGCAAACAAGTTCTAATATGATTCTGTCTTCTTTGTGCACGTAAAAAAATTCAACCAAAAGTTTGACTTTATTCAAGTTAACTTTATGATATAGGCCCTTCTGTGCTAATCTAGCCTTTTGACCAGCATATCCAGCAGCATAAGGCCTCTTGAATTAATTTTAGAAAGAAAACAAACCATTGGATGACTGGATGACGGAAAGCATCATACCCTGTGTTTTACCCTTTTGAATGAAAAATGCATACAATGATCCACAACTAAATTTTTAGGCCACTGAAGCAACCTTCAAATTAGCTGCAATAATTTAGCTCCTGACCTGATGCTGAAATAAATATTTTCAGTGATACGCAATAGTAAATAATAAACCTAGTACACTTAATCGGCAGAGATGCAATGGCAGTCAAGATTCACCGCTTGATTTTTTTGTTGTACACCAATGAAAATGATCATTCTCCAAATACTGTAGCTATATGCAACATTACTTACTGTGTGTTTTCAGAGTTGTTTCAAGCAGAGAACGCTGACTTTACCTGAAAATGTTGCCATTCAGTCAGAATAACAGCATTGCAGCCTTTTAGCAGTTTAGTCAGTAGGCTGGAGTAATTCAAGTCACTGGCCATGATAAGACTGATCCTGCTTACGTGTGCATCCCAAACCGAGGGTGGCGTACCAAACGAGACAATCTTTTGAGTTACCGTTCCACCCCTACATTTTGTCCACAGTACTTTACAGTCCTTTCTTATATGGAGTTTGTAAAGTACTGTTTGTATGAAAGGACCATATAAATGTAATAAGTCATATTGTTTTATGGTGTTGCAACCTATACAATGTGAGTTTCCTGTAAATATCTTTCTCGATGAGTATTTAACACATTTAAGTTTACAGTTGTTCTAAACCTACAGTATATAAATAATAGTCTTCAGTCATTGGTTGGGGGTGAAGGTTTGGTTGATAAGGGTTGGTAGAGTTTCTCTCCTAGCCCATGTTGGAGCGAAGGAAAATGAGTTTGTTCATCTCCTCAGTGGTTACCTGCTGCCTCCTCTTCATAGCCAGGCTCTGCTCGCACACAGTCGCACACTCATTGCGTATGCCCACAGCAGGCACAGCAAGGAGCCACATTGCCAAGCGAGCAAGCCTGGGAAACTTCTCATTCACTGCTGAGCTCCAGTACTGGAAGAGGTCAGGTGTGCCTTGGAGAAGAGGCTCAGCCAAGTATTGAAAAATCTCTTGTCTAACTTGGCTCTGACTCTCATCATTACCAGACACTGTGCAAGATGAGGAGGTCCCCCTTAAGGTGCCACCGTTGTTTCCCCCTCCCTCTACGCGGCTTATTTTAGGGGTTGGTGGGCCATCATTGTCCCGCTCTTCACCACCTGAACCTCCACCACCAGTCATACCTCCATCCCTGGATTCAGCAGCCATTTCGCATGCACGCGAGATTATATCTTCATGCTGGTAGGCTGGCACTGAACGCAGCTTGAGCTGTGGGTCCAGGACCATGGCTACCTGGTGGGCTCGTTCAACCTAGAGACAGAAAACATTTCAACGACAGTCCTTCCTTAAACCAATAACTTTTATTCAAGCAAAGTTCAATCAAAACTACCAGCATTTATTTGTATATTTCAAGAACCTTAACCTTACAACATTTCAGAGGAATCTTATCACTTTTAGAGCAAAAATGTTAATTTAAGAAACTTCATCTAAGCAATAACAGTTCAGTACCTTGAAATTTTCCTTAAGTGCTTCAAGGAAGTAGTGGCAGAGTTTGCTAGCCGTGCCGGTTCCAGCCTCTCCAGCTTTGGAAGTGAAAAACTTCTCCAAGCGTAGGTAGACGGGCAGCACCTGCTGTAAGGTTGGTCTCCTCTGGCTGCTCAGCTCCAGAGCTGCCAGACGCAGAGGTGCCAGCAGACAAGCCAGCGTTCCCAGCAGATGCTTGTTGAGACCTTGGAGGAGAGGAGCTGTGGTCTTACTGCGTCCATAAGCCTCACAAATCTGTTCAAAGTGGGCATGGACCTGCAGAAGAGCTTCAGCCATACGATCCCAGCAAGGAGGGTTGGGGCATTGTGCAGGGCTGCCCTGTGTACCTTCCTCATTTGTGCTTGTGGATGTGTTGGTGCACTGTTCCTCACGAAGGGACAGCGTGGTGGAGGAGGCAATATCTCGGCACGTTGAGAGAAGCTCAGACAACTCATGAAGGCCTCGAGCCTGGAGGCTGCGCTTCCCAAGAACAGCCTGGACAACTGCCCCGAGTGAACACCCCGCGCATCGCAAGCATATCCTGCTCCGGCCACCACCACCAAGTGGCGATCCCGCAAATCCTGCTGCCCAGACTTTGGGCTCCGAGACATACACTGTGCGAATGTCTGACATCACAAACTCAGACAGCACATTCTGCACCCAGTGGTGAACCTGCTCGGGCCCTTCCCTCAGTTCAGCCTCCCTCACACCGAGCACATAGCGCTTCAGTCTCGACCCCTCCACCTGGTAGGCTGTTAGAACATAGCAAGCATCTGGGCCTGATGTCTGGGAGTGGCAGGTGACAGCGATACCAAGGGAAGCATTGGAGCCTAGAGCACATGTGACTTTGACTTTGACTTGGTTGTACATGCGGGGCAGCTGGCGCAGTGCCAAGGCACTCATGTTGCCAAAAGCATCACGGGTGGAGTAGGCACCATGACGAGCACCCGTATCCACTAGGGTCTGTGCCAACTTCAGGAAGTCCTTGCTGTTGAGCACGTTCAGCATGCTCAGATCTGAACACATTACCCGTAAGAGGCGCTCAGCCACCTGTTGTCGTTCCTTCTCAGGTAGTCCGTTATTCTCTGCCAGCATGGAGAGCAGATAAATGGACAGGAAGGCAGAGTAAACATAAGAAAGATAATAAGTGTTAATGTTTTTTTTATTTCAATATTTTGGCAGAAAACATGGTATCTTAGATGGGAAAAGACAATATAGAATCATAGAGAATAATAAAAGACATAACCTGGCTTTGTTTTACAGAGCAGATTCTCTTTAAACTGAGGGAAGATTTAGAGGCTGTACTTGGCATTACTTGGGCATGCAACAAAGCTCCTCAGCAAAAATCGAAGCAGAGATGTTGCCGGTATATAGTATGCTTCTTAACCACCAGGCTACCAGAGGCTACATAATTCCATTTCAACAATTTTCTAACAACATAGTTTCATAGCCCCGTATATACAGTACAGTAACTCTAACAGTGTGAAGTGAATGAAGTTGATTGCAGTACTTACGGCTGACTGTGTGGTTTCTCTGGGAGATACTTTGAGGCGGGATTTGTAGTTTAACTGAGGAATGGGTCGGAGCCTGAGAGCCTCTCCACAGCTGCTCTTGAGGACCGGAGGCTGAGGAGGTTTTGGGAGAGTCCCCTTTGGTGTGGTTCTCATTGTCCGCTAAGGAGATACAGACATGGAACATGGATCAGGCAGAGGCGACAATAATGTATGGTTTTAATGGAGAAAGTGTTTCCAGTGGATAATAATGAAAAGAATAAAAGAATGACACAAAATTAAACAAACACAACGTGTCAGCAAAAGAAAAGACAAAAACACATTACTTGGCCTCTCTGAGTCTGTCATTAACAAATTGTGCCATCAGCTGACCAGGTTTACAAAAACAATTTCAACAGGTTTGTTTCCTGTGTCAATTCTCACATAAGATCAGCCACAAATCTTGCAGGGTATGTCTTTAAATGAAGTCAGTGTCAAAGCAAGAAATCAAAAAGCAAGGACCTAAAAGCAATGTCAAACAGCAAAAAATCATCATAAAAGTGAACGCTTTAAGTATTTTAAGACTGTCCAGACAATAACTCCATCATTTAATCTGCATACAAGGACAGGAAACATGATACATGCATAAGAGGGTAAACAAACTGCACTTTAGTCACTTGTCAATTAAAAATAACATAACATTTGGTGGTTATAGCTTCCTATGCTTGTTTTTTTATACCATTTTAATTATTGTTTTTATATTTTAGTTGTTTTTTTCCACATGCCTTTTGGCTGTGGTTGCTTGAAATTGGAATTGGTCTTTATTTCTGACATTGTATATGCTAAATGAATAATTAAAGATAATGCACTACTGTTTATGGTTACATGTACAGTACAATGCACCAAAGCTTTTGCAACAGAATCCAGCAGCCTCAGAACCAGATCTGCAACAACCCATATTACAACATTATATTCCCTGAAACTTTATATTAAAATGTTGTGTTTTTAAGAATTTAATGTCTATACCTTTATGAGGATTATGTGTAATCATACAGACTTTGACATGCATTGCAGCCACTAAACCCACAACAGGGTGCCTGTTGCCTGTTGAGCTTGACATGCATTTGTAGTCGTGGACTCACCAGCATGGGACTGCATATGCTCCAGCAGGTTGTTGTAGAACTGGAACTGGATGCCACAGGCACCACAAGTGTAGGGTTCTAAAAAATCACAAGGCCCAGAAGAGCATTGACTCTTTGTTGGAGAAGAAAATTAATACACTGTGCATCTTTACATCTACTAGCCTCTAATATCCCTGATATATACTTTGGAAGTCAGTTCCACCAAGATGTTGCTGTTTTTGTGATTTCTGCAGCCCAAAGTGACTCAATTTGCAGCCGCATTTCTGAAAAAGTGTGATGATACTTTGAAAATAATTGCAGTAATGTTTAAAATGTGTATGTTGGGGCATCCTAGTGGGGTTTAAGGCACTGGTCATGTAATTACAATGTTCCTGGTTTGAAAATGCTTTCTTACATGTCATTCCCCCTCCCCATCTCTCAATAATTCCCCTCATTTGCAGTCCTATCAAATAAAGGCAACATAAATAACACCATAGCATAATAAACAAATTCATGTTTACATGTTAAAATAAAAACACTTAAAAACAGCTTTTCCAACTATCTTTATCCAGTATGAGTCAGGCGATGCATGTCATTACGACACAGCTCTATCTGAACACAATGCAGATGTACAATATGGCTAATGTTAACAATCCTGTCCAGACATTCCCT
Source organism: Perca flavescens (assembly GCF_004354835.1). Lineage (NCBI taxonomy): Eukaryota > Metazoa > Chordata > Actinopteri > Perciformes > Percidae > Perca > Perca flavescens. The sequence goes on along the minus strand of NC_041346.1, from coordinate 19,379,299 downwards.
CGTGATAATGAAGCTAAATGCGGACAATCTGTTTAATCACAATGGATTACAGAGAAACCATTTGCACCAAACAATGACAGATTAAGAAAAATTGAAGCATACCAGAAAAAAAAAGGTGAAATGAGAAGGAGGCAGCAGGCATATTTTCTGCTTTGAGCAGAAGGTGGGGTTGGACTTACTCTGTGTTGTAGAGAAGGTGCTGGCCACCAGAGGGCTCGGAGTTCCTGTGGACAAGAAAACAGGGAGGGAGTTAAAACTACAGACACAGTGGGCCATCACTCTTTTCCCTTGTTTATTCAGTATGTAGCTTTAGTGTTTAATGTTATTCTTTTAAAAAGGCAAGCAAGATTTGCAATCAAAGAGCATTTACTCTAGATTTCTTTGATTGATTGTGTTACCAAACCATGTCTGTGAGACCTCCCTCATCAGTGAGTGATGTAAACTGTATACAACCAATTTAAATACTGCATTTATTACAGAGACATATTGATTGATTCCAGCACCAGGGAAACAAAGAAAGACAAAATGGCACAGACTCATGACAAAAAAGAAGAATTTTGTAACATTGGAAAATCGGTTCATATAGCATTGCTCACAGTAAGAAACGGATTAAGAAAATATGTTTTGGGTCTTTAACAACAGGTCTCTTTTAGAGTCACTGCCATGATGTGGGGCAGTGTTAGGTTATGTTAGTGAGTGTTATTAGAGCCAAAAGTGATCCAACATGGTATTCAATAAAGTCTACATTTTTATGGTCTGAGTGTGGTGTAGAATTATAATAATAGAGCTCTTGGACAGAGTTTTATATAGTAACAATTGATGCAAGGTAGGTCACACAAACCTCTTTACATCATCTACTCCCCCTCCATTTCAATTTTAAGCCCCAATCATCAGCAAAACACTGTCTGCAGAAATACTGTTTCTATCTATACTGACACTGACATACACCTGCTTTGTAGCAGAACTGAAAATATATTTCACCATTCGAGCAGAAGTGATACATTTCCACACAAATACACACACATCCACATAAAATAAGTGACTCAGAGCTCACCGCTTGAATTCTGTGAACTGTTTGTGTCAACCAGACTAGACTGAATTGCACCTTCCAGTTTCCGCCTGAATGGACTGTCTGTAAGTGAAAACACAGGAGAAACACTGAGTGACATGTCTATGCTAAATAACGTGAATAATATTCTTAATTTAAGCTAAAAACTCACATAACAGTTAAGTTGGAGCGAAGTCAATGACATGCAATTTATTAATCTCAGTTTTAGTTTGCGGTAGGCAAATCAATCACGCTAACAGCCTTGACAAAGGATCCAAATTTTCATATTACATTTTAATATGGTTTTAATTTCTCCTATTCATTCCATCTTTTTGACCCACTTCTAAGATGTGAGTGCGTGCCATTCTTTAAATAGTTCTTTAAGGCAGAGCGCTTCTTAGCAGAAATACAGTACCATTTGGGACTAAAATCAATCATTTATGACATACAATGTTGACAATGGACTATATGTAATGTGGTCAAATAATAGTCTAAAATACAGATCGTTGTATTTGATTTTACTTTGGTAAAGTAAACAAAATGTACTTAATTGAGGTTTTCTTTTAGTTTGTGACTATTTCTGGAAACAAAGGCTTTAATTTGGTGAAAAATTAAGAATCTGTATGGACTGTAATAAATGTTTTAATGTTTTTGAACATCATTTTAATGTGCTTAGGTGCTCGAGGCAATAAAAAAAAATACAAAAATAAAAAATAAATAAAAGTCCTAACAAGAAAAAAAAAAAATTTCAACATACCATAACTTAAATTGTGCAATTAACCATTCACTAGGAGGTTAATAGTTTCCAGCAGGGTTGCCACAAATACAGTGGCAAGGTGACCCAGAACCTAGTAAATTTAAATCCTTTTTCCACTGGCTCGGTGTAACACACTTTAGCAATAGTGAGGCATGCTCTTATGAATTCCTACTACGCCCTCACAGCAGGACTATGATATTATTGTGATGGTCCCTGGCCTAAAACCCAGCTATGCCAATATCACAGTAAACCGACTGGCTGCACTTCTGTGGTCGTGTGGGCGATAAGAGTCAAACTGACATTTTAAAAATAAATTATTCTACAGTACAGGCATTAGGAGTTTAGTTTCTGGTCATGCTTACTCGGTTGTTTATCAATTTTATCAACACCGATCTCTGCTCAATTTTGACCTGACTCATTGCCAACAATATTACAATTAATCAGTCAATTATGAAGCATTCAAATTCCACCTTATCAATGACAGATATAAATGTATAAATTATACTTTAAAAGTAAAGGTTAAAAAAAAAACAATACTGCTCTCAAGGTGCATGATCCTGAGCTTTGATGATCAAATTTCAATTAGTTACCATCCGAAGAAGGCACAACTAGTGTTTGTTTGTGTGTGTGTGTGTGTGTGTGTGTGTGTGTGTGTGTGTGTGTGTGTGTGTGTGTGTGTGTGTATGTATGTGTATATATATATATATATATATATATATATATATATATAGAGATAGAGATAGTGTGTGTGTGTTTTGAGTTATGCAAACTTGTCCTTGCATTATACAATCAATCAACAAAACTACTGATGAAAATGTAGGATAAAGAACAAACAAAAAGAATGCTTACTTTTAATCTTACCGGTTTGGCTGTGGCCAAATTTACTCATATCCATGCTACCACATTCCTGTACCCGTGAGGTCTTCAAATCAAAAGAGCCTACATAGATCAACACAAAAGATTCTCAGAGTAAATTGCAGTTCAATGTTCCAACCGGTGACATCCAATCTGACAATACTACATTGCCGTAAGTAAACAGACTTACCCATAGGTGTGTGAAGAGCAACATGCTCCTGGTATGGGTTGAAATACTTGTACTGCTTCCCACAGAACTCACAAACATAGCTCCCAGTTTCTGCAGACAAGAAAACACACAATCAAACATTTGTTTTCATCAAAATCCATGTTAGTGATAATATCTCTATCATATCAATTAAGGTCCAGTATGTTGGATGAATTGTGTTCAAATAAAATAAAAAATAAAAAAGGGGGGACTGAATCATTTTGTGAATCGTGTCTTATTTCACTAGGGAGAAGCAAAAAAAGGTTAAAGGTGTCGCTAAGGTGTCCAAATAGAGTGGAGAAGATGAAGGAGCTGGTGATTCTGGTATGTTTTACTGACTGTAAATTTACATTTAGCAATACCTTAATAATAGCGAACATAAAAACACAGGGGTCTCCCTACAAAGTGTGTGGAGGTTTACGCTACCCCCCCCCAATCAGTAGGAGTCATTAGTGCAGCGACAAGTACAGGCTTCCCACCTACGAACACCGCCAATTGTGTTTGAAGGGACACCCGCTGCCATTGGTTGAACCCGCGGTCTCCGCAGAGGTGGGCGAGTGCTTTTTCCCCTGCGAAGGAGGACTTTTGGACTCATGTTCTAAGTTGGATCATCACCATGACTTAAGTTTGTTCATTAAACGATGTCCAGTACCCTGAACTGGACACGATGGACTTCAAGCAGTCAAATGTATGCCACTTTAAGAAAAATCAAACGAATGATGCAAATGTTAGATGTTGGATTTACCCCTTTAAAATAATCATTGAAATATAACCTAAAACCAATAAAATAATTTTGAAACAAGGGGTTACAGTGACAAATTATCCAAATCTAATGTATTTCATCTGGAAGGTATAAGGGTCAATGACGTGACGTCCATTTTTTTGTGTCTATAAAAAGGTTAAATTAAATTTAAATACATTAAATTTAAAAAACAGACAAATTATGTCAATACATACTTTTTTAGAGGCCATATTTTAAAGAGTTTGGTTTTAAATTAATTTTAAGAGAATAATTGGCGATTAATGTCAAAAATGTCTAAGTGGTGTAACAGTCAAAACTTTGTACCAAAATTTTTAGCTTGCTTAAAAAAGGTCAAATTTCTTAATAAAATATCCCATAAACTACTTGGGCATTAACCTAAATTAAAGGTTATTATACGTATTTACAATATATTTTAAAATGATGCTTACATTTATTTTAATAATTTAGGGAATCCTGTCAGTCATGCTAGCTTCCTGAAATGTCAAGTGGTGTAAGGGTGTAACCATAGACAGTATATAAGAATGGACCAACAGATCCCATTGCTCTGACGGAGACCAGTGAAGGCTATTAGAAGCACTTCCGGTGATCGCCAGCTTTACTGCGCAGCCTCCAACTGAGAGAGACAACGTAAATGTGACGTGAGCAACGTGTCTGAAAGTTGCCTAGCAACCCCCCCGGCTTCTTCAGCCCCTTCTCCGTGCACCCAGCACCACTACCGCCCTCTTGAGGCTAAATAGTTTGTGCAGCTCACAGGAGTAGCCATTTTTGGAGTTGTTTTTGTGTTAGAACTACACTTCGACACCGCCCCTCCCTTTTCACTCACACTCACACACACACACACACACACACACACACACACACACACACACACACACACACACACACACACACACACACACACACACAAATTTGTATGAGTGCATTCACAAACAATGTAGTGGATGAAATATTAAATATTAAATCATTCCTTTGTGGTTACACCACTTGACATTTTAGGTCCATTTGGTCCTACCATTGTTAAAAAAAAAAAAAAAAAATAGGTGAAAATCTTATTTCAAATGAAATAAAATGTACAGTAACAAAATATACATTTTAACGAGTAGGATGCCTTTAAAAAAGCTTTTTCAAAGTTTTTTAATTTTTTCATCTGGCCAACCCTTATTCGTCATTGACCCATAAATCAAATGTACGTTGTAAGTTTCTGTATGTATATTACATTTTGTAATCTTGTCCTGCCATGGTATATCTGTGCAACTAAAGGCCTTTACACACTGGGGATGTTTTTTTTCCCCGTGTGATTAAAAACTGTTGTTTTTGTCAGGAGTACTTTCACACAGTTACGCGAATATTACACGGCGATAAAGTAATTGTTTTTCAGAACAAGATCGATTTTTCTGAACTTTCGCAATGTAAATAAGGCATCAACCAATTGTGTTGTGTTGCTTACTTATTATGAGGATCATAATACAACAACTGGAGGCTGTATAGACAGTAAACTTTACTTCTGTCAACCTTGACAAAGGCAGCGTTTACCAGAGACTCTTTCTGTTCTTACCTATCACAATAAAAGCCCTAGACATATGCTACAGTATATATACAGTCTATGGCTACACTGCATAACTGTTTACCAGAGGAAATTAAATTCACTCAGAGTATTTCGCTAAAAGTAAACTCAATAAAACAGCTTACAGTAGCTTAGGGTTAGCTTTTCCTGCTTCGGCTTCCTAACCGTAGTCGGACAGCACATGGGAAGATGAGGCTGGAGTCTCTGGAGCTAACCAACGTTAACCATGGATGTTGTTAGGTCTATTTTAGGGGGGCTGAAACTACCCCAAAATGTTATAAGAAAAAAATAAGAAAAACTAACTAAAATTTTAAAAACAATTTCAGACTTAAGTTATGATGACACTATAAACCAGGAAAGTGGAAGATAGGGTGGTAGAGGCAAACTTTGCCAGTAGCAGCGCTGTGAGGCAGCATTGGAGTAGCAGGAAGCAGTGAGGAATAGGGAGATATTTAAATGGACTGCCTGATGTGAAAAATGGCTGCGATTGGTTGTGACTGGTGGGAATGATAATTAAAGTGGGCATAGGACATCCGTGTCATGCAAGAACGCGATGCTTAATTACATTGAATGAATCTTCCTTCAACATTCATCTGTGTGTGTCGGTGTAGAGTGTGTGTGTGTTTTATTTCTATGTTACGAACTGTCAGCTGGTCGAAATGGCAAAGTTTTATACCGGTTTAACGAGAGACCGCAAGCACAGTAACGTTATGTGGTCGAGTGAGCTAGAGATTGACTAAAGAGAGGGAGCCGCTAAAAGCAAAGCAGTGAATTAGAGAAATAAAACGTTTTCATTGATTCATCACTAGAAATGTAACTGTAGCCAGCATCTTATTATCAAACGTTATCCACATATCATATTTAGACACAACAAATTATATATCCAGCTACAAAAAGCCTGAAAGTCAGAAGTTAGACATAAGTACAAAGAGTTGTTGAGATGATCCACCGCCTCGTCTCATTGCATTGGTATGAACTGGCAGGTTTAAGAACGTTACAGACTAGTGCGTTGCAAGTAGTTGCAAGATTCAACTCGTCTCGTTGTGAATCTTTGGTCTGGAACTGGGCTACAAGCACACCAACACACACAGATGAATGGTGAAGGAATTGTGATTCAATTTAGAGAGCAATACAAAGTGAAATTATAAGTTGTCAATGACTGTTACTTGCCTTATCTTTAGCTACGTTTACTTGAGGTAAAAGAAAGGGGATATTTTAGTTGGCTATTGACAACACTAAAAGGAGAATATGTTTATTGCTTTTTTCTTGTTAAAGGTCCCATGGCATGAAAATTTCACTTTATGAGGTTTTTTAACATTAATATGAGTTCCCCCAGCCTGCCTATGGTCCCCCAGTGGCTAGAAATGGTGATAGGTGTAAACCGAGCCCTGGGTATCCTGCTCCGCCTTTGAGAAACTGAAAGCTCAGATGAGCTGTTCTGGAATCTTGCTTGTTATGAGGTCATAACAAGCGAGGTTACCTCCCGTTTCTGTGCTTTGCCCGCCCAGAGAATTTGGCCAACCCATGAGAGAGAGACATCATGGCTTTCAAATGAGCAAAGTGGCAGTTGGTCAAGGCCACACCCCCATCCTCCACCTTGCCCCTCCCTCTCTCCTTCTCAACAGCTACAGACACAGAAATGGCACGTTCTGAGGAAAGCTCATTGTGGGACTGGCTCTAGTGGCTATAACTCTGCACCAAGGCTGAATTTTGGGAAAGAGACTTCAGATATAGTATTAGGGGATCACTAAGGTCTATAGAAATGCATCCAAAGAGCACCATGTCATGGGACCTTTAACATAGTGGCTTCTTCACTGGTTGTTGATATAAGTGTAGTTCTAATACAGTAACAAAACATGCGTTAACACTCCTGCGCTCTGATCGCTCTCTCTCATCTGCTCACGATGCATCCCCGTCCCTTTCTCTCTCCCTTCAGCAGCTTCCCAGAAGGACCTTAAACTGTCCCACCGACATGGTAGATATTTCACATTTTCCTGACGTTTATTCGTCACACCCCCAGTGTGTAAAGGCCTTAAGTTTAAAAAAAAAAAAGTGCATCAAACAATCTTACTTGGTCCAATTTTCTGGTAGGGTTCAACTGGCTCCTCCTCTTTAAGGCCATCCACAGGCAACACTACCTGTTCATATGGATCTGAAAGAGGTGGGGGATGGAGATGAGGAAGAAATGGGCAATTTGTTTTTTAGGTGAGTGTGGCAAGGGCATCACATGGTTTACCAACATATTCATACCTTCTCTACCTTCTTTCCTATGGCTTTACATGGAATAATACTCTGGAGTTAAGTGCTTGTTAAGGGCTATATTGAATCTTGTCAAATTACGGTTAATTCTGTAAGAGTGGGCCTTGTTTACCTCCACTGAAGTGAAAACTAGAAATACACTTCTTCACCTGACTATTATTAGAGTCAGGCCATTGCTCATTTAATAGTTTATTTATTATGTAGCAAAAAGGCTCCCGTTTTTTCTGATCTACTGTTTCTATTCAACTCATTTGTTGTTGCTGCTGCAGGAAGTAGAGACTCTGATATGAGGGAACATTGTGAAATAGGAAGTTCACTCACTAAATGGCTTTTCAGATCAAGTCTTGGAGTTTCAAAGAAAAAAATAAATTGTCATGCAAATTGTCCAAAAACTCGTGGTTACCATCAACTGCATGCAGGTCACGGTGCTCCTGGAAGCAGCTGTAGTATTTATATTTCTTGCCACAGATGTCACAGGAGTAACGGAAGCTATCTGCAGATTAACAGATAGAGAGAGACCAGCAATGTTTATAAAGACACTGGATATTACTGACAATGAGAACCAGTATTTCATATATGACTGAATTCAAAACTGTAAATTGGGTAAGAAATAACCTAATAGGAATAAAACATAGTAAAACTTTGCACAGTTTACAGTACAGATAATAACTTATAATAAACTATTTCTATTGCACTTTTATCAACAAAGTTAAAAAGTGCTTTTCTTAACAGGAGAAGTTCTGTTCATAGTAATTTGGCATTAGAATAATTGATAAATGAACAAACAAATAAGATTAAAATACACAGGACAAACTTTGATTGCATTGTGACAGACAAACAGAGGTAGGCTAAATTAGACTAGGGCCCTGTTTACACGTACATGGTTATTTTGAAAACCAGAGACATTTCCCTTCGTTTGTGCCATATCGTTTACATGCAAACTGAGAATTTGCCTCTGAAAAACAGAGTCTTTCTAAAAACTCCGGCCAGAGTGGAGATTTTTGAGATCTTCGTTTGCATGTAAACTGAGACTAACGGAGGTTTAGAAAGCCGAGAGAGAGATAGAGGAAGTGATTTTTTGCTGTTGTTGCTATTTTCGGGATTCTGATTGGCTAGCGTGGCCTTGAGCTTCTCGTTACACTGCCACCTACAGGTTTGGCATGCTCTTGACGGCATTAAGGGCATATATACACGGTTACATGTAAACACTTTTCTGAAAACTGACAGCTGTGCACAATGTTTGTTTTTTTTGTTGTTTTTTTTAAACGGAGAGGTTGAAATGTCCGTTTATGAAAATAGCCAGCCACATGTGAACGCAGCATAGATAAACAAGGCAAATAGGCAGATGAATCCCTGGGGAGAAAGTCATAGAAAAGGTAATAATGATTTGACTATTTTTATGAGTAACCTCTCCATATAAACAAAGCAAAACATGCAAAACGAATTTCAATGTAAATTAGTTCAATTCTGCAGTATAAATTTGAAATAATAGTGTATATAAATATATAGTAGAGTTCTTAAGAATTAAATGGTAAATTGTCCATGCATTTTTATTTGGAATTTGTCAAATTGTACAAACTGCTAACACATGATTCAAACTGAATTTTGAATTTTTTGAACTGGTATACTACATTAAACTTTAGTTATGACACAAATCATCTACATACATTTTTTTAAATGTGCATGTATATTGCCATTTCTTTTCCAACTCTGTCGAGGGATAGGATATAAAGGGATGCAGATTACTTGTTCTGTTCTTGGTAATTTTGTTGCCGTGGGAAGTATTGTGCCAGGTGGCTGTTGACAATTAAGAACACCTGACGTGCGCCTTGGCACACCACAGTGAAATCTTGTCTAAAGCCAATCTGTTGCATAAACAGCATGGCATAGAGCAACTGGAAGAGCAAATCAATTTCTAACCTCCTTTCTCCGGAGGCCTGTACGAAGCAAGATTTGGCGTTAGCGAGCTAACTTCGGGTTCAACCCAGGATTTTCTGTATCACGAAGGTGGATCACTTGTTATCAGGTTCAATCGCCGTGGTAACTCATGCTGAACGCCTAACCTGGTCAGGAGCAGGTTAAGTTGGAGATCAGAGATCAACCGGTGTAAAAGCACCGCCTACTGACCAATCAATACTCTGTTGATAACGGCGTCACCGTTCTTAAAGAAGCTCAGGCGGCGGTGCGCAGAGAGAGAGAGAGAGGGAGAGGGAGAGAGAGATGCGCTCATAAAAATTAAAACATTTAGAGACCGACAACCCCGTTAACATTCCCTGATGGGTATTTTTATGAAATATATATATTTTAATGGGAGGGAATTACATATCGGCTTCTTGAGCCGTGTGTCGCAAATGTGCACACCGGTTTGAATAATGTTTTTATATTTTTTATTTACGGTCACGATTGCTTCCCACTGCCAGGGTTGCAACTGAAATAATAGGCTAAAGCAACGACAGTTTATGGAAAGCACAAGTGTAATTATGGTCAGATCTTGGTCCTGACTGATGGGGAAGGGATATTGGAGTTGTGATGTAAACATCTACAGCGTCCGCTATTTTTTTTTGCCAGCTTTCCTTCCTGTTTTAGGAAGTAGCGACTGTATTGCATTTTCCCTGTAAAACCGAGTTTGTGTTCTTCATATTTATGTAGAATTATAATTTGCTCTCTCTTATATATAACATAAGCAGCTCTGGTAGATGTTTGCGATTGGTCGTGGTGCGCAAACACTGCCTCTTTTATGTGAACGCGTGCGCCGCTGGATTGGGAAACCCTGAGTTGACTGAAATAGTTGATAACCAGCGTTGTGATACAGCTTATGCGGGACCACAGTTGTTAGGTTAGGTGAAGCCGGATAACTGAAAGAGATCCAGGGCATGTTGCTCTTGCTTCGTAGTACAGGCCTCAGTTGGTTCAGGTTTAGTCTTCTCTCCACAATAATATGCCAAACTGATGCTGCCCCAGCAGAAGGCCCCTCACCTTACACACCCATGTGAAAAATGTTTTATCATTTAGCAGCAGAGCAACAACTTCTAAACTTTCTTCAGTCTTTTCTGTTAATTCAATCAGCTGCATTATTGGCAAAATTCATGAGGTGTTACAAATATGTATTTAAATACAGTACAATGTTTATTCTGCTCTGCCCTGATCATTTTAAGTCTGAAGAAAAAAGGGGGCACAGAAAAGCCAACTCAGTTGATTTAAAACAACCAGTTTCTTCAATTAACAGCAAGAGGGTTTATGCAATTTGCGCTTAATTGGCAACAAGGACATACAGCTACACAAGTGATTATTGGGGTGCCTAACTGTAATTGCATTTATAACCCCTCAAGGCTCCAATACCATGTATATTATATATTTCCCTCACTAATTGACTTGATTAAAAGTATTTTCTACAAATTGGTAGGTTCCTGGCATTTGTCAGTGTAATTAAAGCTCAAATAACATCATTGCTCCAAGCATAGGTGAGGACATTGATAAATAAAAATAAAGATACGACAACCTTAACGGTCCTCCGATTTGGATGTATTAATAAATATATCATTGATATCTTCTTGCCCACAGCTTTTGATGGCTATGAAATATTTCAGAAAAAAAGGCCTGGGAAAATCCAGCCATTATTCATATTAAAATGCATTTTTTATTTGAGAAGCACTTAAACCATGACATATTTCACGTTTAAATGCAAAAATACAGTTTGCATTTTCATGTTTAAGTCTGCCAATTTCACAAAACTGAAAATGCAAAATCCATTTTATATTTGATGTCACAATCAATCAGGGTTATATTTTGGAATACACAATGCAAAGACACCTGGCAGGTCGCTGAATTGGCCAATCAAGTATGAGAAAATGATAACATTCTAGACCTGTAAACTCCTGTCTCAACCTCTGTTTAGTATTTTGGGGTCTGATGATTCAAACAGATTGATGATCCATTAATCAAACAAGACTTCCTGGATCGCAGTTGATTGTCACACTGGTACCTGAAGCACACCCAACGTTTTTTTATTAAACACAGGGCTGTTTTGTCAGAACTTTGTCAGAACTACAGAAAGTTTGTTCTAGCTGGGCTCCCAAAATACTCTGTTTAACTCCAAGAACTCCACAACACTAACAGCCTGTGTTGTCTCCTGCTTTTTTTTTTTTTTTTTTTTAAATTCTCCTTTACCCACACTACTTCAACAGAGGGATATTTTACAACCCATACTAACTGGAAAATCAAGTCTTATTATCATTTGGCCTTGCTTAATGGTCCTCAGTTTGTTTTAAAATGCAGACTTGCAATGATCCAGAGTAGGTTGCTATAGTAACCAATCATTAAGAAAAAGTCTGGTGTTAAACAGGCTTAAAGTCAAGGTTACAATAATTTTATATCTTCACAGTGCTGCCCTAAACCTGAGATTTAAACATATTTTGATCACAGACATGTAGAACAAATTTTATTCTTCAGGAAAATATGTGTATTTATTTATCTATAATAAATCAATTGCTACTAAAATAAGTTATAATTTTCCTTTAGTTTGTTTTATCTTTACATGCTGCCACATTTCTTTGGGGCCACTTGAAGCAAGTTATATTTAAAAATGCTCTTAGAAATTGGCATGCCAGTCAATATCAAGTATAAAGTCTAAATATGTGGCGTCAACCAAAAATGCTTTACAGGATGTTCCATCCTCCTAAGAATTTAATCTATCAGCAGCATCTCTTGCCTACTAATTAACACTGCCACAGACCTTTTGGTTCCACTGGATTTGTATTCCTCATACAGTTAAAAAGAAAAAGTGACTGTTGTTCTGTCTGCATCAAGATGATTGTTCTTTCTTCCTGCCATGTTGCTAGTGCTGCCTTTAAGCAATATGCACATTCATGTAATGACTGCTGAGAGTGTGTGTAGCAAGCTTTATAAATAACTCTCAAGTACTACTCTGAGGTAGGAGTATTTTTAGTCCTAATCAAACTTTCACTGTGATTCATGGGACTGACTTTAAGATGCCTGATAAATACAGGCCCTGGCAGCTGATATACAATGCAATTAGAAGAGCAACATCCCTATACCCGCCATTTATTTTTATATGTAGTTTCAGGTTTCCCCTCACTTAAAAAAAGAGGAACTGATGTCAGAAAAAAAATCATTGTGATAATCAGAACATTGTGTCCACACATGACATGATTGTGCCAGAAATATGTTGATGTTTCCTTATAGGTACCTGGTATTAGGATGTCACCTATGGGAAGGCGGCTACAGTGAGGAGACAAGACTGATGGGAGAGAGGGAGGGGGACAATGAGGGTAAATAATATGGCTTTTAGCCTGCTAAGTCACATAGAGACAAAAGGTATCTTTAGTTATAAGTTGCGTTTTAAGTGTGGATTGTTTTAAGTCAGCTTTGTGAAAATCTAAAAGATACGTATCTAGTAAAAACAACATTTCACGTCTGTTAAATGAGCCAGGTATGAAATAAACAGCTTGTGCTGGCATGCTTATAAACTTGAGTGTGTTCAGTAGATGAGCAAAAGTGTACTCACTGTTGGGTGTCTGGGGAAGACCATCTGCAACCATGCTATCTGATTCTATAGTGGAAAAAAAGGGGAAGACAGTCAGCCTTAGATAAATCTGTGAATAGCTTTTGGTTGGTGCTAAAATTGCTATCTCACATTAATACAATAAAACAATTCCTAGCCAAAACAGGACATGCATGACTCATTTAGAGGAAGTGAATAATTTTAGGACCATACTGTCAAGAGAGGAAAAACACAGCCGCCAGTCAGTTATTATTTTTCGACTTTTCATAAAGACAATACATAAGTAAAAAAATAAATAAATAAATGTGTCGTACCTCTGTGTGCCCTGACGTGTGTCTGAAAGCAGTTATAATATTTGTATTTCTTCCCACATACCCCGCATACATAGGAACCTGCATGAAAATTCAAAACAGTGTCATAAAAACAAAGTGATAGCATCATCAGGAGTATATGAAAGCCTATTAGGGACATTGTAGGAAGAAAAAAAAATCTATTATGGAGCTGAGGGAGCAGGGTATTATTCTGAGATTAAAGTCGTAAATTTAGGAGAAAAAAACTCTGATTTTCTCTGAGATTAAAGTGGTAAATTTATTAAAAGAAAAAAAGGTTGTTTTTTTTTCCCCAAGGAACCACACTGCTTCAGGATAACCACAGATGCCGCGGCTTACTGAGTATTATGCATGCAGTTAATGACCTACCCAATCAAATAATATATTGCAATTTGGATTTAGCAATAAGGAAATACGTGATTTTAGCCCCAAATCACCATATTATCATAAGCATTTGGACGTTGAAAATACATTGCTGTGAATTGTGCTCCAACCGAGTTTGGCCTGTTTTGGGTAGTTTTTGCTATAATAGCTTACATGTAAATATAAACACTTGTGTTCTCTGCTGCCATTGTTACTGTAAGGTCTCTCCTTTACATTGGTGACTCTCTTAACAGCCATCTGAAGGCAGCAGGTATATGGAGCTAAATCAGGGCCAAATGTTTTGTTCATTTGAAAAAAATATATATAGTTGAAAAAATAAAGCTTGAAATTGAAAAATTAAGTTTTGGTCAAAACTTGGAAAAAATAAAACCATGTATTCAAACTAAAAATAAGTGTACCAATTTTTCTTTCAGTTTGAATAAAATTTAGATTAAATTCTGGAATTATTTTGAATAAATTATAAATTTTCATTTTTCACTTTTATATTTGTTTTCAGTTCCACATTTCAGGTTTTCAGATTCAAAACTTATTTTTTTACGGCTTCAAATCTTTTTTTTTTTCGGTTTCAAATCTTTTTTTTTTTGGTTTCAGATCTGTTTTTCACTTTCAGATCATTTTTTTTTTTTTTTAGACTTTTGGCCCTGATTTTGCGTGGGGGGCGTGGCTTCAACTCAGAGGGGCGTGGTATTATGAGTGACAGCCTAACAAAGAAGGCAGAAGACTCCTCTGTCATGTTGCCTTCAGGAAATGGTGTTACTGTGAAAACTATGACTGAATGCTTTCTATCCAATATATATATGTGATTTTTACTTAACAAACTGATGCCAGTGACAAAGTTCCATTTAAAAAATTGTATTGGACAACACATGGTACCAATTACACTATAAGAGCAATAAACTGTGCCAGATTGTGCAGTTCGGCAGGAACAATGACTTCTCCCACTTCCATGTATGACTTTGAATGTAGCACCACAGTATTCACTTGGCAGTCAGCATAGCGTCCGCTCCGCCAAAGCAACATGCTGGCACAGCCCACAGGTAAGACATGTGAAAGATATTAGCCTTTTTGAACAGATACTTTGGGTTATTATCCCCGCAGTGGCATTTTTTTTGTCATTAACACATAAAGGGAAAATAGGTGGACCGCTGGAAATGAAGCATCGCTAGCACAAAAGTTAGCATTAACTAACGTCAGCTTCACACTAGCTGGTGTTTTTACACCAATTTTAGTGTCCAGCTCAAGTTTTTTGACTTTAACGTGTAGTGGTCTTTGTTAACCTCTGTTTGTCAGAATGACCATAACTCGACAGTGGCTGCCTGCAGCCGTACAGCCTATAAATGTAAAAACTTATAGATAACTAACATTGCTAGTGTTACCTTTTCATGGTTAGTTTAAACAACATAACTTGTCCTGGTCCGCTTTGTTAATCAATCAATCAATCAAAGCTTTTATTACGGACACACACGGTCCAGAAAACAGACAGTAAGACATACAAATACAAAAAGACAAGTTAGTGTATTCTGATACTTAAGTTAGGCTGTGGTAGAAGCCTTCAAAGTTTGCCCACTTGGCATATTTTGTAAGGCATAACTGTCATGCTGTTACATGTAACGTTATAGTGTAAAACGTAATTTATCAGGCCAGAGCATTAATGTAAAGTTTTATTTGTCTACTTTATAAAAAGAGACCTTCTTCACTGCAGCCACTGTCAAGTTATGGTCATTCTGACAAACGGAGGTTAACAAAGACCAAGTTAAAGTAAAAAAAACTTGAGCTGGACACTGAAATTAGTTTAAAAACACCAGCTAGTGTGAAGCTAACGTTAGTTAATGCTAACTTTAGTGCTAGCGATGCTTGATTGCCAGCTTTTCCCAGCTGTCCACCTATTTTCCCTTTGTGTTAATCACAAAAAAATGCCACTGAGGGGATAACGTCAGCAGTATCTATTCACAAAGGCTAATATCTTTCACATGTCTTACCTGTGGGCTGGTGCCAGTGAATACTGTGGTGCTATAAGTCATACATGGAAGGGGGAGAAGTCATTTTTCCTGCCGAACTGCACAATCTGGCACAGTTTATTGCTCTTATAGTGTAATTGGTACCATGTGTTGTCCAAAACAATTTTTTAAATGGAACTTTGTCACTGGCATCAGTTTGTTAAGTAAAAATCACATGTATATAGTGGATAGAAAGCATTCAGTCATAGTTCTCACAGTAACACCATTTCCTGAAGGCAACATGACTGAGGAGTCTTCTGCCTTCTTTGATAGGCTGTCACTCATAATGCCACGCCCCTCTGAGTTGAAGCCACGCCCCCTACGCAAAATCAGGGCCAAAAGTCTCAAACCGAAAAAAAAGATTTGAAACCAAAAAAAAGAAATTTGAAGCCGTAAAAAAAAGATTTGAAGCTGTAAAAAAAAATAAGTTTTGAATCTGAAAACATGAAATGTGGAACTGAAACAAATATAAAAGTGAAAAATGAAAATTTATAATTTATTCAAAATAATTCCAGAATTGAATCTATATTTTATTCAAACTGAAAGAAAAATTGGTACACTTATTTTTAGTTTGAATACATGGTTTTATTTTTTCCAAGTTTTGACCAAAACTTAAATTTTCAATTTCAAGCTTTAGTTTTTCAACTATATATATTTTTTTCAAATGAACAAAACATTTGGCCCCGATTTAGCTCCATACAGGTATGTGATCCATCTGCATCTCTAAATGGAGAGATGATATCACTGTCAAGCCAATTACACACGCCAGGTCTGCTGGTTAGCCCCCCATATCTTTTCAAAACAGTTCACACAGCTCCACGAAAAATTGTGAACCTTTAAAACTTCTCGCTCCCTCAGGACCATCTGTTCCTGCCAGTCTTTCACCCGGTGTCTCCATCCTAAACACCGGAAAACTAGGTAACGCCATATTTTTGGCCTGGAGCTCCAGGTAGCCTATGTGTGGCTACAACTGGCTATAACTTTCCTCTGAGGAAAATTCTCTACAGGATTCCCAAACTGTCAGTGTGTTGTGACGGGGAAAGTTCCTCTGTGATTAAAGGGGGTGAAAGCGGTGAATGTAATAAACCATGATTGCCACCAACTCTAATGCACCCACCTATGCCGTCTTTCTGATCCCACCTGCGCCCATGTGAGCCACATGCGTGCCAAGGAAGCCTGGCCATGAAATTACCAAAAGTGCGTTTGGCACACTCCCGACTCAATTGGCAGGGCACACCTGATCCGACTGCACCGCTGGTTAATAGTTACCATAACATAATACCTGAAGGTGGGTGGACAAAAACTCTCGTTGTCCCCCCTCCTGAACCAGTGACTCCGGAACTACAACACAATCAACAGATAAAGATATCGCTGGTTACATCTATTATGGGATGTGTGTTACAGCAGGACACAATACAACAGATCATCACTGCAAGCATAATAATAATAATAATACACGGCAAGCTGCAGCGTCTTTGGTGGGATGATGTTGATCCAACCTTGCAAAGTGAAGCAATGTGGTTCCTTGACAACAACAACAACAAAAAAAAACATTATTTCTCCCCTTTTTTACCTCGTAAGTTTGTGACTTAATCTCAGAGAATAGTTTGTTTCCTCGCAAATAATTTTTTTTTCCCTACAATGGCCCTAATACGCTGTCGTAGGAGTACGTACACACATAGCATTCTTCATTGTCATAAAACGTAAGATCTTAGCTCCAAGTAAACAAAATGTTTACTGAATCTTAAAATTCTGAGAACTTTTCTCTGCGTTTGCCTAAAAGGGAAGAATGACTACAAATCTGATTAGTTCTTGAAATAGGGGTGACCCTGAATAGTCTATGCTTCGAGCCTGATTCGACTGCCAGTCTCATAATCGAATCTTCGCAGAGTCGTAAAGCCCAGTCCAGACGAAAGATTCGCGGCGAGACGAGTTGAAACTTGCAGCTATTTGCAAAGCGCCGGTCTGCAACATTCTGAAACCTGCCAGTTCACACCAATGCGACAAAACGAGACGGTGCATCATCTTCATAGCCACGACTCTTTGTACTTCCGTTCCAACTTGCAACTTTCTTTGTAGCTGTATATCATTTGTTACGTCTAAATATGAATGTGGACAACGTTAGTGATAATGAGATACTTGCTACAACTAGTAGAGCTGAAACGGCAAAAACGTTTTATTTATATAGGAATTACTGCTTTGTTATAAGGACGCACACGCTTTTCAGTCGCTCTCTAGGTCGCTCAACCATACACTGTGCTGGTGGGCGCTCTTTAAGCCTCCAGGCCGGTTCTGATCACTGCAACTTTGCCTGTAACGTTCTAAAATGGTTTCGTCTGGTTGTAAATCTTTGGTCTGACTCTGAACTGGGCTTTATGAAACAAGGTACCTGCCATTTTGGCTATATGGGGGTGCTCAATGTCAGGTTTAGATAGAACTACCCGTTTTCCTGTTTTCTCCCAATAAGTTAATATACAGCCTACATGCCTATTAGGATATAAATACTAACACATTGCTGTAAATAAAAATGTGAACTCTGTGGCTGGTAAGCTAAGTTGGTAGAGCAGGCATACAGAGTTTTAATCCTCGACGCAGAAGGTCCCGAGTTTGAGTCCGACCTGTGACGGTTTCCTGCGTGTCTTTCCCCTTTCTCTCCCCTTTCACTTTCTCAAGTGAGTGAATAAATCCAACCACCCCAACAAATTTAAGTTTCACTTTCCATGATCCGTAACTGACGGTCGTCGCCCACACGCCCCCCCACCCACATAATTCAATGATAGGCAAGACTTAACAATTCTGATTCTACTATGAAAATTATTAGTCGGGACACCCCAAGATTGAAATATGAATGTCAGAAGCAAAGATTGGTATCAGGGCCAATCAAGGCATGTTTTATATTTTTGGGAGGTATTTCCAATATTCTGTCCTCCTATACTATAAATGAAGCTACACTAAATATTAGAAACATAACTTCCATTAAAATGTAGGATTATTGCAGGCCTGTTGTATTAAACTGCAGTAATTTTAGCTAAGTGTACCCAATAAATTGGCAACTACAACATTTGTGTATTTGTGCAAATTATTTTTACCAAGGAATTGTGGTAAAGTGGGTGTTTTAATAATAATAATAATAATAATAATAACCACCATCATTTGAGAGCTTCAAGTTTGCAAATGAGATTCCAATCAAATACTAAATATGACAAATTGAAGTGAATGGAATGTCAATTGTGCTCACAGGATTGGAAAATTACATTTTAAAAATGCAACCGTAACAACACGCTGTCAGTAGTTTTCATAGGGGCCATTTCTTCTGTAGAAAGTAGTTCCAATAAAAACAGCTTACAGCGAAGTCTGTAGATTATCCTGAGTAACCAGGGCATTGTTTATGAAAAGCTGCTGCTACTGGGTTTTTCTTTTAAAATGTCATTTTTAAATGCTGTGCAGTTTTCTTTGCGTTGTTTTGTCAGTCAGGAAGCAGGGTCAGGGTCAAGAGACACCAGACAAGATTGCAGTCAGGAAATGCATGTATATATCCATATACTGTATATTCACACACCTATGCATGAGTCTGTGCTCTTCGTTGGAGGAGGAGTACCAAGGGCAAACATACCCTCGGTCTGAGCTCTACGGGATGCACCTCCACTGGCTCCTCCATCATTTCCTCCAATGACAACACAGATCTCAGCAGGATTGGCATCACCCACTTTCCCATTACTCGTCTCTGAGGTCCCAGGCTCTTTCTTTACTGTGACAGGTGGTGGAGTTGTGTTCTTAGTCTTTGGGACTAAGGTTGGTGAGGGACCATCTGTGGCCGCACTCCCACCATCCGCCTTCTCCTTCCCAGGAATGGGTGCCTCTTGTGCACTCATGACTCCACCTCCTCTGAGCCTGTGCTTCTGTACCAGGGAAATAAACAGAGAGACAGACAAAGACTTTACTCAACTGTCCTGTAACAATATACAGCCTTGATTCAGGCATGACTTATAGCCAGATCTATAGCATCAATGCACAATATTAGCACTGCGAGGTTAAACAGATGTGTTGTTGTACTGTAGATAGCAGCTTTGATTTGAACCTACCGAGGTACCTAAGAGCAAGCTGCACATAACAAGCAGTAGCCTGTATCTGACAACTATTGAGTGTAAATAAAAATAACAAAAAACGGTCAGACAGATGTGTGAGATCAAAATGCACAGGAGCCACTACCAGCACTATCTGTGACAGAAAAAAAAGACAGAATTTTCTTGTTAGAACAGAGTGGCTTAACTGTTCATAAGTGCCCTTTAATGGCATGAATTCCTCTTTTGTGGCACCCAAATGCTCTAATTTCAAAAATATCCAAATTACACAACTTGACACTTCAGCACAAGGCTATAAAAGGCTTGTCAAGAGAATGTGCTCAAAATGTAACCATGCAAAACAGAGTTATGCCAGGATGACTGATATTATGGAAAGAGGGGAAATTGGTCTTCTAATAATAGCGCACCAAAACAGCAACAGCAAACCTTTTCATAGCCCAATACAGCTTTCTTTGGATATGACACACAACCAAGAAGCATCAGCAAACATGCCCATGAATTGGATAATGTTGACACAAAACATTTAGGCTAAGGTTTTAAGTTCAAATTGCTTACCTTAATCAGTAGAAAGTACTGTCAGCTCAATCATACAGTGATTGTGCAACACTTAACAGTAGCAGGCCTGAAGGTTGTACAAGTTGAATGTTTGGTTGATTTCCAAATACCTTCTACAACTTTTAGAAAGTTACAAGGTTGAACATGACTTTACATTTTAAGTATAATTGTAAATTCTTCTTCTAATTATTTAATTAGAATTCAGTCTATTTTTGTATTTTGTTGGTAAGGGGATTCATTCTCTCAGCCCAAATGCAATGGTAAACCATCCATTTAACGGCACACATCGCCAATGAGGCTTTTAATTTGAGTATTTCCATTTCCAATGCTCAGTATTTCTATTATTTCTTTTTTTTTGTGTACTTCCCATTTTATACCTGAAATGGCATTTCAGGTTTTGTAATTTCTCTTTCCATTAGTCTTGTCACAGTGTCTGATTTCACCAGTGGCATAAGGTGTACAGCAACTGTGTACACTGCGTAATTGTATCCACACTGTCCATGGACTGAAAGTGTGAACAGAAATGAGCCAACAAGCTGTGTTTATATTCACAGGTTATCTTTGGGACCTTGTTATGCAATTTTAACACTGTTGAAGAAAAAACTATACCATTGTTGAAAAGATAAAATGTCTCCCAACTACTACACTTTACTACAGACATGAACCGGACAGCTGCTCAATAACCCCAACTAGAGCTGGGCAATATATCGATATTATATCAATACTGTGATATGAGACTAGATATCGTCTTAGATTTTGGATATCATAATATCGTAATATGGCATAAGTGTTGTCTTTTCCTGGTTTTAAAGGCTGGATTACAGTAAAGTTATGTCATTTTCTGAACTTACCAGACTGTTGTAACTGTTCTATTATTTGCCTTTACCCACTTAGTCATTATATCCACATTACTGATGATTATTTATCAAAAATCTCATTGTGTAAATATTTTGTGAAAGCACCAATAGTCAACCCTACAATATTGTGGCAGGATCGATATTGAGGTATTTGGTCAAAAATATCATGATATTTGATTATCTCCATATTGCCCAGCCCTAACCCCAACTTATTCATAAGCAAGGTTCAGGTTCATACAGTTTTAACCAGAGGCTCATAACTACAATTTTAAACCACAGATCTTTAAAACTTAAATACATGACTGCATTGCATTAGAAGGGTGAAGTTAAGCTAAGGCATAAAAAAAAAAATTGTTTGGTTCTGGTTGGTTGTCAGTTGAGGTCATGGGTCTATAGGGAATTTATTTTATATTTTTTCCCAGTGGCAGCAAGGGATAGGTAGGATTTTCTTTTTCCTTTACAGTAGCACATAGCCTACCTGTTACTACAGGCTTAGTAAATTGAAAACATGATGAGTCATTCGCGTGCATATTAATTCAATTAAATTTTATTTATAGTATCAAATCATAACAAGAGTTATCTCGACACTTTACAGTTAGAGTAGGTCTAGACCACACTCTATAATTTACAAAGCCCCAACAATTCCAACAATTACAGTAATTCCCTCAATAGCAAGCAGTGCGACAGTGGCGAGGAAAAACTCCCTCTTGGGAAGAAACCTCAGACAGACCCAGGCTCTTGGTAGGCGGTGTCATTAAGCAGCCACATGTATCGGTTTTGGTCTTATAACACATCCATAGGTTTACCAGCGGAGAGAATGGTTCATTTAGACAGCAGCTAAGAGTTTGTCCAAAATTCAAGATTTGTTGCAAACTAAGAGAAACAGTTACACTACAAACTGACATCTTTCATTTTAGCTTGTTTGTAAAAAAGTCGCTATTTGCAGAGTAGAGCTGTGTTTGCACAGCGCAGTGGACAAGAGTGGACAGCGCAGACAGAGCAGACTGAAATATCGGTTTCTACAGGTCAGAACAGGTAGGTGGGTATACTGATAAGTATTGACTTTTTAAATCACGGAGGGTTTATTGTAGGCTACTTACAGTAACGAGTGTAGCGTTAGTTCATCTGCGCCAGCGGCAGTAAATAATGTATAATCTGTATCGTTTCCAATCAGTTACATGTGCCGCGTCAAGTAAAGCACACACATCGGCTCTGCTGTGTGTGTGTGTGTGTGTGTATCGCTGTTCAGAATACGGACTATCTTCCATAATGCAACGTTTGTAGTGTTGTGAAGTTGTCATTAGCTTCACTGCTGGTAGCCACCTCCATTGAGCCACAGGGACTTGCTGTAATGTTAGAGCACTCTAAAGGGCGTTTACCTTTCATTTGATCGTGTTTGCTTGCTACGTGCCATCCTCTTGAACGACATTAAACACAACATATAGTTCATGAGTGGTTTCATCTGCTCTGTTTAACGTGTTGAAGCTCTCCGGCGGCGCAGTAGCTGGCCGGTGAGGGCTGCTTGAAGGCGCCGTCCACACGCTGCTGCCGTAAAACTGGACACAGCAACCTTAAGTGACGCTGCGGTTAGACAATCGGGTCCTCTTCCAGCATTGCTGGACAGGTATCTTGTATCGCAAGAGTGGTGTACAAAAATTTAATTATAGTTCACCTCAAACTTTTTATTTGTGTAATTAATTCGTATAATTTCTTCCCCAAGCTCATAAAATAAATTAGGGTCCCACATAAATTGACAGGGTCGGTCGGAAACCGGAACCAAACAATTATTTTTGTTAGGCCTTGCTTTTCTGTGTCAAAGGCTTTGTTTAGTGTAGCCTTTGGGAGTCAATTTAAAGGTTGGGAATACCAATTTCTTACAGTGTTTTGGGGAGAACTAAACACACCTGTGTGAAACATGTGACATTTAATCATGGCCTTTTTTTAACAGTCTGAAGCACTGACAGACTGGGATATTAAATCCCAAATACAGTCACTTTTAAATTCCTTGCCTGAAGTTTTGAGGAATTTCCTGCACATTGTGGGTCAGGAACCCCTAGCCTGCCATTGTTCTGCCTACTGTGGTATTGGGGCAAAGGCCACATTTATACTTTGCCACATGGATAATTGCAATAAAAAAGGGTTAATTGCACTCAGCTGAAAAGAAACTTTATGGCTTTATTTATGTTTGCGCTGTAATATCATTAGCACAATATCTTTTGTGAATCGGACCATAAGACGGGGCAGATAGCGGGTGCAAGTGATGCGCAATTGATGTTTTTTGGGGGGAGGTTTTAAAGCAAAAATGCCAAACAAAAATAAATGTATTTTCTGTCAGACAACTGGAGACATTTTGATGACATCACCTTGGACTCTGGGAAAGATTTTTTTTCTGTTCGTTGGAGTTTTATAGACAAATGAGTAATTGAGAAAATGATCGGCAGATTAATCTATAATGAAAATAACCATTAGTTGCAGCCATAATTATATGCAAGTACGGTATAACAAATAAAACAAAACCAATTTAATTTGAATTATGAAAAATAAAAAAGGTCAAATATATATGCTGCCTATTTACAGACCAATGCAACAGCCAATCACATACGATTATTTATTCATAATGTCTTGTTTTATTTATTCAATATTTAACACTCTGGCTCTCCATAATGAAGCAGCAGATAGCACCAGTTCATGTCTTACTCCTGTGTACCAGAACAGTTTGGGCAATGGATTCATTCATTTTGATCTAAAGCTAGAAATCAGAGAAACCCCTTGAAATTGTCACTTGTTGTCATAAATGCAGTTGTCACGCTAAAATGAAAAGTGAATTTTGAATGCAGGCACTCGGACAGAAATATTTTGGGTCAGCAAAGTTAGCGGCCCATTTATTGTCTACGCAGCAGTGCCAAATTTTACATCCCAGTGACATAAACTGAATGGTCAGCTCTCCATTTTGTAGCTTTAGGACTGTAATGACGGTGGTACAAGTTCAATTCAATTTTATTTATAGTATCAAATCATAACAAGAGTTATCTCAAGACACTTTATAGATAGAGTAGGTCTAGACCACACTCTATAATATACAAAGACCCAACAATTCCAGTAATATCCCCAAGAGCAAGCATTTAGTGCGACAGTGAACTCTTCTAACGGTTGGCATTCCCCTGCTGCAGAGGGAGCAACCATTTTCTAATGTTTTGGATCAATTATGGAGTTAAGGTAAGAAAAATACACAAAATGCTATAGTCAGTAAAATAATATCTTTAGAAAATGCTCCTTACAAGGCATGTTGCAGTGTGCAGTATTGCGAGTGGTATACGGTCCACAGTCCCTCCAGGATTTTGCTGCCTTTTTTTGAGATTGAAATGCCTGATTTTGCGGGAGCTTTTCTAAAAGATTGCGATAAAAGTTGCCATGTCTTTTGTATTTTTGTTGCAATGAAGTTGCGAGAGACAGTGAAAGTTGCAAAAAAAATTTTTTTTTCTATTAGTTCTTTAAAAATAAGTTAAGTTAAGTTAATTTGTTTGCCAAAATAAACTTCTCCAGTACTGTATGACAGACGTTTGGGTTCAGCCTTGAGCTGAAAGCAAGTTTCCTGAAGGTATACCGGAAAATTTAGTGTCGTTATCCATTTTAATTAGAACTACAGAGTCTAGACTGAAAAGAGAAACTACAGTATGTGGTCAGTCTTTTTTTTTTTTTTTTTTTTTTTTTAAAGCAAATTTTAAAAGTAGTAAGTGAAAAGTGAGTTTCTTTGCAAGTTTCACCGTAAGATACAAGAAATACAGTAAAGCCAGGCTTCTCTGTCTCAGAGTGTATTTTAAACATAGCCTAAAGGGAAGCAATTTCAAAGTCGACAACACCGGTTTCTGGCATTGTACTGGCAGAACTTACACTGGTATGATAATGTTCTACCGTGACAGGTCTAATCCCCAATGCCTAAAAAAAAAGCAATGTGTCATCATTGTTCTTTTATTAATGATAGGGTAAAGGCCTTCGGTCAGCAAATATAGTGACTCAACTTGGATGGTTAACGATCAATTGTATTTCATTACCAGTGGTGAAAAGTAACTTATTAGATTTTAGAACTGTACTTCAGTAAAAAATTGACGCTACTTGTTCTTTAGTTACGCATATCCAATTTATGTTTCTTTATACTTCCACTCCATTTCAGACAGAACTATTGTACATATTCTATTATTTAATTTACAGATTAAGATTTTACATAAAACACACATGATAGGCCTATATAAATACAAACACACTGTTAAAGATTATACCAGTGGTTCCTAACCATTCGGCCTTGGACCCCTTAAACTGTCAGGTTGGGGCCATTTCTCATGTATAAGGGACAACATTATCCCTCTGAACTTTTCACAAGGTTTCATTTAACTAACTATTTGAAGTCCCAAGAGGTGAAATTGGCCATTATTTCAGTAAAAAGCAAAATTAGTGAAAATGAAAACAGATTTGTGCAGTAGAAATTGTTTTTCTTATTTTCTCTCTAATAAATCATCTCACAGCCCAGACTTATTATGAGGGAGACCATAAAAAGGGGCCTGAGCCCTAGGTTGCAAACCACTGGACTACACTATGTAACTGTGTATAAAGTAGTTAAAATTAGCTACACACAGTAGAGCTGTCAATCTTCCTCTATAATACCATTCAAATTCCATTAGATATTTTTTTTAAATATTCAAATAATATTGAAATATTTAATGCTCAATTGCAGCCTGTAAAATAATATGTACTACACTACTCTGGCTTATGCATTGTCAATGCCACTATATACTATAAGCATGTGGTTGTTGTTACATGTTCTGTCTACTAGAGGATCTTCTAACATCAGCCTGGCCTTGAGGGAACCTGCACGCAACTTTGTTTAGCCTACATTAATTTTCCACAACAAGCATACAGCGACAAACACAAATCAGAGAACTCTGTAATGAAACATTATCCAACAAGTGTAGTGAAGCGGCTCTGTTGTAAAGGCTAACGGTGCTCGGTTAGCACAATGACATCATGTTAGAAAGTACAGCCGAAAAGATTTGTCATAACTAGGTAAGTAACAAACGATGCTAAATGCATTAATAACCAAGTCAAACCGTGCTGTCACTACTATTTTAGTGATTTATAAGCAACCTGTTTCTTGCAGATTGTCACGTTACTGAGAATACAGGTAATATATGAAGTCGAAACTAACTCTGACAGAGGGCAGCTAACATTACCTTCAGCTGTCTCCATGAAGCTCCCAGCTACACTAACGTTACTATACCTTGCGACGCAGTTAGAAAACAAGAACAAGCTAACTAATGTTAACATAAGCACTTTGAATCGGGGGAGGTCACGTTAAAACTATTTCCCGTCCTTTGTTACGATTTTCCAACATGAGTGACACATGCGGGTAGGCCGCGGTTGATTTTTTTACTATTTGAATTATATTTGAATTTCGGTATTTGTTCCAACAGCCCTAACACACAGGGGACATTTTTCTACAGAACAAGCACTTTTACTTCTGATACTTGTACTTTAACTAATAATATGTATGTACTTTTACTTAATACTTTAGTGCGTGACTTTTTTTATAACCACCATTTGATCATAACATGCTAACAAAGGTCCTCCGTGCTCACCAAGCACTACCACAGGATTCAGTTGGTGGACATGAAAATGAATAACATATAAATCAATTGACTTTTGCCATCTGTAAAGACTAATGCATATCTGAAATGGATCAATCCCTTAGTCATCCACTGTAATAATCCATGTGCAACATTTTAAATACATACCCTGAATATGTGAAAATGTCTTAATTAAAGTAAAAAATTGTTGTAGTCTATACTTTTACACAGTTTCATTTCATTTAGAGTTAATGGATGAGAGAAGGGTAGGGGACAAGGAAACAGGAAAAAGGTTTAGGAAGAGAAGTAAGTCTAAAGGGGTTAGATAAAGATAGGAAATCAATTTTCCTAGACGGCCTTTTTTGAAGTCTCTTTTATTTACACAATTACTTTATCTTATTATTTATTTTGATTTTTTACTTTTTTACTGTTCCAATCACAAAATACAATTCTCTCTCTTTTATATCATCTGTTTTATATCTGTGAATGAACATGAATATATTTTAATAATTCTTTCATATAAATGGAAATAAGCATTGACAACAATGTACTGTATGATTATCTGATAGTTGTCTTTGGCTCAATAGAAATATTTGAAATAAAGTCAAAATTCAAAACTAGCCATCTGGCTTTCTGTTCTTTCATAGTTGAGGCTTCTGATATGCTGTGACCTGAAGCACCATGCAGAACAAAAATCTAAAGCAGATGCACATTTGCCTGATGTTCCTTTACAAATTAAGCACAGCCTAAACCAACTAAAACAAAAGTAAAAGAAATATAGTTAAATTAAATCACCCAATACATTTGCATATCAAAGATCTATACTATCATTTTAATAGGCACTGAAGTAAGAAGGGGTTGGTAGCATTGGGATTTATGTCAATCTATTAAACCAATTTGCTCGTTGTGATTTGGCCCAGCTGTGTTTTAAAATGACAATGCATGCATATTAACAACAATATATTATAACAATGTACTTTAGGTATCTAGGGTTACGGAATAAGGAGGTTAGACATACAAGGAAAACATCTCTAGGACATACCTCTTCAGAATTCAGCGCTTAGACGAGGTACTTAAAATAATTGGCCTATATTTGGGCAGTACTGTATCTGCCTCTGCACAATAATGAAGTAAATCAACCACTGTGCTTGGTTAAAGCAAAAGTCTTGTGCTTCTAACTTAGAGATTTTCTTACTTTGAATTGTACCTTGCAATGCCAAAAAAAAAAAAAATCACTGTGCTCTGCATGTTAAGTAGACTGGAATAGAGATTCCAAATATAAAATAAAATTTGTTTAAGGCTCATGAAAATGTTTCCACTCTGGAGGGATTAAAAATAGGAATCAGCTAAAATGGGGGATGGTGGGGGTCACTTCAATCACTGCATGTTTGTATTATCCAAAGCCGAGTCCGTGACTAGGAGCAAGGGTTGACGCTAAATGCTTTGCTTTCCCTGTTTCTTTAATCAAATGCACATTTGTCTGTCCTCTGTAATAAATGTCTTCCAAGATGGTGTATGACCAATGATTTCAAAAAGCAATAATGCAGAGAAATGGATAACCTCCCCCCCCCCCTCTTACCTTACCTCACGCATGCACACACGGGATGCTCTGGAAAAAGAAACTGTGTCGTCTAGTAAAATTCCATCAGCATACACTCAAAAAACCCATAAAAACCTTTTCAATCTATATGTTAATGCAACGAATTAAAATTTAATAACAAGAGATATTGAAAAGCAGACTTGAATTATACAAAAATAAATCCTAAAAGATCAGGCTCCTAAAATTAGAAATTCAGGGCGGCATCCGGTCTGCTGCTAAACCCTTGTAGGCTGGCAGATTAAATTTTTGATGAAAATCAAAATTGCACTGCACACTGATGCAGGCACAGCAAACCTGGCACTATTGTGATTTATGGATTCATTAAACCTGCGGGAGTTTCACCCCTCCCCTTTTCACTCAAAGAAATGAGATTTGCTTTGCTGGAAATTTGTATTTTCAGAAAAGCTACTCAGGCTCTGCTCTACCTTCAGAAAATGGTCAAAGGAAAAAAGAAGCTTCTGTGTACATAACCACAGCACGTAAACAGGCCTAATTTTCAATGCTGCAGAAATTGAACGTCCTTATAAATTATTCATGAAACCAATAAGGTTCATTTTTACAAAAGGAAGAGGCAGGAAAAATATGTGCAGAATGCACAGAATTTTTTTAATGCAGCAGCAGCCCCAACCCCTGAAAAGCCATTCCCTAGAGACTAATTTAACTGAAGCCATTTTCAGACATTTTCAACATGCCACTAAGAAAATAACTGAACGCCAAGATGTTCACTATGTTTAAAAAGGATACATGTTTGTTCAGACACATCTAAGCACAAATCAGGAATCTGTAATTGGACATTAACAAGAGAGAACTGGCATGACATCAAAGGCAGAAACTGTTTGCGTAACACCGCTTACCCTTTAAACGGAAAACAAAACCGCTGTACTAAGTTAATGACAATTAGATCAGCAACTATGTTTCAAACACTGAAGCCCACCGGCTGTGATATGATCTCTCACCATCTAGTGTTGATCAGTGCCTAGAGGGACAAGTTTCACCTTTCCATCCAAACTATTCGCTCTAAATATTCTCAGTGAATCAAAGCTTTTGTTCTTTTAAGTACAGACAGACCAGCATTCCGGTTACCTTACTTACAACGAGAACACTCCCAGAATGCAGTTCCCATTAACCACATCTGGGTTTAAGGTGTTTTTCATTGCAGCATTATTCCTGAGAGCTGTATAACTTGTTATCAGTCCTTCAGGTATTCTGCATATGAACATTCCCATCACTCACAGAAGAATCCATCCCTATTAAACCCATGCCACTGGTTGCCTCTCTTCACTTCTGTACTTTAACTGAAACTCCTGCATTTTGATTAGACTTTCCAAGCAAAGGTCAGAATTTACACCCAGATTTTGCATACCAACCATACAATTTCCACCAGCTCTTTCAAAATTATACAGATTTGAAGGTCAGCATTAAAATTACCCACAGCAAAATGGCCTCCCCAGTTTCCCTTACATTAAAATAAAAGCCAGTCATGCAAGATGGGAAACAGTTTGGCGTCTGCAGGATTAATATAAACAGTAGAACAACTGGTTGTGATTGTTTTTCCTGCCCTCAAATTATGCTGACATGGGCTTTCTTTTCCAAAGCTGTTCAGTTGACTTTGGATAGTTATTTTCCACTTACACAGTTCCAATCTCTAGAAATAAAAGTCCAAATTGTTCCATGTTTACTAAGTAGTTAATTATATATGTATACCCACCACAGCACAAAAATACACATTCATGCATACAAAAAACTGGAAAAGCACAGTTAATGTGTATGTTAGACTAAAAGATTCAGCGTGGATATAGCAGATTTATGTTTTTTTCTATTATCTCACAGACTGACAAACTGTTGAACTGACTGTGAATGCTTGACGTTAATTAAACCTTACGCAAAATAATTCAACTCCAGGAATGTATCATGAATAAAATCATTAACCTGCACCTTGCTTTAAATGAAGTATTTAAAAAGGTAATTTCACATCGATTAGCATAAACAGCAAATTATGCTTTTAATTTTAATTTGTGGCAATCATTTACAGATGACGTTTATTAATTTCAAGCAGCATTATGACCGTGTGTTTCCATTCGAACAAACTAACATTCAATCGAAAACAAGTCTCAAAAAGTCTCATTACAATTTTTTTAATTTCTCGAAATGACTGCCTACAGGTGGCGCCAATCACACCCAGATTTAAAATCATCTGTCTTCCTAAAAATAAAATTCGAAATGTATTTTGACATGACCGCACTTTGGTCTTTTTTTCTTGTCGGTCTTTAATGAATACCAAGTCGTCAAATACAGCCAAAAGTAGCGTTAGTGTTCTGTGAGTTCAGAGGAGAAAGTCCGAAGCTCTGCTCAAATTTGCAGGAAAATTCACAAAACATGGCTGCAGGAGGTTTTTGTGTTTCAGATTGTTCCTCCCCTCATCGTCCTTCATGTTGCCACTATCGCCTGGTCCCCTTGCTCCATCGGGATATGCACAGTGTTTTAACATACGTGGTGTATTTGTGAACAAACAAGGCGCATAGACGACTAGTCAGCAGTTACACGGAAACTTAATTACGAAAATGCAGTCAAAAAACATCAACAGATTAGGACTATTTCGGGTGGCTTCAAAGCCTGCACCTGGTTCAGCTGGCATTAGTGCGAAAAGACTGCTAGGTATCGTTCGTTAAGTAGACGGGACTGAAACTTGCTAGTGAAATTTCTCAAATTTAGGATTTCTAAATCAGAAAAAAGAAAACACAGCGGTCTAGCTGACATACCTCCAAAAACGATGCAGCTCATGCGAAACAGGCTCCCGCTCCAGAAATCTTCCCTCCCCGACCAGAGATGACTGCACAACTGCTTCCTCAAAAAAATTGTGAATTAGTTATGAGAATTTCCAAATGGTACAAATTTCCACTAGCGCGTTTTTTTTCCTCCGCGACACGCTACGTTACATTTTAGAAAAGAGTAATGGCGTAACATTAATGAATCATGAATTTCCCGAGGTTTACTTCAGTCCGTGCAAGATTCCGAAATTGAAGCGCCGGCCTGTATATCCTACATGAAAAAAAAAGAAAGAAAAAGGAAAAAAGTCTGGAAAGAAGACAGAAAAAATGGTTGGCCGACTATAAAGTCACACAGGGAAAAAAGAGACTGGAAATTACGCAGAGGAAAAAAAAACTCATGTTAAGTGAGAATAATAATAGCAGGCTCTTACTGCAGCCACACCATACACTACTGAGACAGGTGGCTATTTTGATCAGATAGCTTCTGATTAGGTCAACGATTAGCTACGCATATTTAGCGGATGGACAACTTATGTGTTAAACTGCCATAACCTCTTGACTTGGTCACATACTGTCATAGTTGTTTTCGAAATGTTTTCCTTGTTGCTAATGAAATAAATGAAAAGGAAAATAGCAACCCTCCGTGAACCGTTTGTTCCAAAACTGTTTACGTTGTTTAGGTCCGCAATTAAACCCCAAAAACTCTTACCAGACGTTTAGTCAAAAAGAGTGACAACGAATCCACTCATGTTAGTGCAGTTAACTGCAGAAGTCTCCACATAGTTTGTTTTAATACCTGTCAAGAGCAAGGTTTTGGTTGGCCAACACATTTTCATTTCAAAACCCTAGTCTGAGAATTAGCATTTTTTTCTTCTTCTTTTGAAATTGTTTAGTTTTTGTTTCTAGAGAAAGTTCTTTTTTGCCAAGATGTTTAAAGAAACAGCTTTGGCTTGTGAACAGATAATATTTAGCATTTCTAATAAATTAATTGTGCAGGTATAAGCTGTAAATGTGGGTTGAATTATTTAGACTAGACAATAATATTAACATGCAAACTAATAATAACAACAACAACAACAATAATGATATGCAAACTAATAATAACAACAACAACAACAATAATGATGATGACGATGACGATGATGATGATGATGATGATGATGATGATGACAACAATAATAAAATAATATATGATGTACTATTATAAAAGTCTCAGATGCAATATGGCAACAGTTCCCATGAGCAGAAAAAGCATTAGCCTGCATAACATAAAAGACAAAAAGGCTAATTATAATCAATTAGGGATTGATGTATTTGTAATTAGTTAGTGAGTATTATTTCATCTTTACTATCAAGGTTTTTTATTAAATAACAGTGATTGTAATTATGTTTACACTCATGACATAATTAATCTTGTACCTTGTCACTGCTTTATCATGCACTTGTTTTTAAAAGTGACATCAAACATTGAAGGTGTAATAAGTCTTTAGGTTTAACACACCTGTATGTGGAAGATCAATCTAAAGTCAATTTCCTGGCAAAAAGAACTGTACCATGAATAAACAATCAAAACAACATTGTGACAAAGTTATTGAAAATAACTAATAAGGGGAAAGATGCAAGAATATGTGCATGAAAATGGCATAACTGCAAATGTGCCTCGTTAAAAACTGAGTAACCCTACGTGAAGGGCACTGAGGGAGAGCACCAAAAGGCTTACGGCAACTCTGAAGGAGCTGCAGATGTGCTTCACATGGTGGCAAATAGAAAGTTTTGAGGAAAAAAACACTTATGATGTTGATGAAGTTTTCCAGAGGGCACATGAGAGTCTGACACAAAGTGGAAACACTGGACTAGTCTAATGAGATCACATATGTTTTATGGGGCATCACACTTCATACTAAACACTCTGCACATCAGCAGAAACACAACATCCCTACAATAAATCCTGGTGGAGGCAGCATCATGCTGATTCTTCTTTGCAGCAGGCCCTGGAGGGCTTGTGAGGGTGGGGGGTCAAATGAATGCAGCAAAATACAGAGAAATCCTGGAGGAAAGCTTACAGTACAGTTGCAGTCTGCAACTTCGGAGATTTTTCTTCAAGAAAGACAACAACCCTAAACATGACACCACAGTTACACAGCAATGATTAAAAAAAAAACAATGTTTATGTCCTGGAGTGGCTGAGTCCAATCAAAATTTTTTTTGTTGGTACTCTTGAAATTGCTGTTAAATCGCAGCCCTTGTTCAACTTTAAAGAGCATAAGCAGCAGAAGAAAAAGGGAAAATTGCAATTGTTTGTCTAGATGAAAAAAAATGGATGGAGATCAATCAGCATAGACTAAGAGTGATCATTGCTGTCAAGGAAAAGGTGCCTCTGTTAAATAAAAAAAAAGAACTTCCACAATCTGTTATTATCTGTGGATAGTATGGTTTTCATCAGTTACACAGAGTTGCTGTGCATGCTAATTATTTCCCACATGTAAATTAGTAATTGTGGCTGGTGTGATTTATCACATATCACAATGAAGTGTTTTATTTAGACTTTTACACCGGATGAACCCTATTTCCTCTCTCTTGCTGTAGTTATCATTTCTGTCCAGCAGAGAGCACCAACACACCAATAAATAGTCACTTCACTTGCTCCTATGTAGTGGCCAGTAAGTATACTGCATCTGTACCATCTGTACATTAGAACCTGCTCACTTTTTGCTCTCTTTCTCCCTCTGCTGGTTGGACTTTGCAAAAAAGTATTGTGGTGATTTCTGCTGGGAATGTTAAGTAAACATCAGAATAGCTAAGGTGCATACGGGAACAGTATCCTAATATTGCTTAAGGAGAGTCCAGATTTTTCAGGGAAAGCATAATCCCTTGTTGACTGTATCAATGTATTGATCAGTTCACCTAGGTACGCAACACTTTTTCTAAGACACTGAGGAAGGATAACACCTTCAAGAGTTGTTCAATGCCACTGGGCTAAATGATTTCAAATCATTTGTGGGTAATAATTATGCTTTGTTTCAAGTTTCAAGTTTATTTGTAAAGCACAATCTCATATGATACATACAGAGAGAGAGAGAGCATACAAACTGTTGAAAACATGTATCCAGACAGCACACACAACTAATTATAAAGCTACACAAAATGTCTTGATTTGATTCTTAAAAGGAAATGGTGTAAGTGCAAATTTCAGATCATAAAGTAGGCTATTCCATACATAAGGCGCAAAAGCATTAAATGCTCTGTCGTTGGATTAAACTCAGATGCAGTATATTCCGGGGCCAGACCATTAAATGCTATATTGTCAGAACAGGAGCAAAATCAAACTCACGTCAGTTATATAATGGACAGGTAGCCAGTGGAGCTGAAGCCGTTACATGCCTTTCATAGAGAGATTCTTTTTTTTTAAGATATTGATGTTATTCTGCTGGTGACAGATGTTTAGTGTTTCCAGGTCTGACTATGATATAAAAAAAAAAAAACAGAATTTGTGAGATATGCATGAGATGATGGAAGGCTATCATGGTGATGTGGAGAGGAAGTGGTTGAAGTCTGAAGCTAGTTCAGTAGCACACAATTTCTGTCTGGTCAAACTCTCAGCTGTGTTTTGAATCACTCCATGATGCTTTAAGAGGTGTTCCACTTCATCCACAGTGATGACAACAGCAGCCGAGAACATATGTGTTCTGACCCCTGCTAATACATGTGACAGCTCATAGATTTGGGATGAAATAGCAACCACAGTATCCTCAATATTACAAATCATACTATATCTTTCCTCTATCATGTTTCACAGCTCAAGGTTGGCCTGACCTACTCTTAGCCTACTTTTTGAGAAATATTGTATTCCTTCAAGTGGCAGAAGAACCAACAGGTGAGTGGGGCTGACAACAAGGATGCTATTTTTTCTCAGTGACCTAGCCTACTTCAGCTTGAGAGCTGCCAGACCGTTGCTGCATGCTCAAGAGCTCGGCTTTAGGACACTGTTCCCCCACACTTATGTTATTAAAATCTAGGTCTTCAGAAATTTGACAAAATAACCAACAGAAGAGTAATTAACAACTTACAGTGAAGATGTTTTTTTGCCACGGAAAGAATTGCAGAAATAGGCTATACCATAGAATAAGTTGTTCCTGCTATTTTTAGCACAAAACTGTAATTGTTTGTCTAAAATTGACTATTTCTAAATTATTTCCATTCACCTTTGTGTACTATATGAAGTGTTACTGCTCCACAATCAAATACTTGAATGAAAATGTACATTTCAAATATTGCATGTACTGTACGTGTGTGTGTGTGTGTGTGTGTGTGTGTGTGTGTGTGTGTGTGTGTTGTCAAATTTACATTACACTATTCTCTTAATCTCAAGATATCCAACCAGCATTCACAGCCCTGGCAGACTTTTAAACAGAGACTATGCAACCTTTCAAAGGAGAAATCACTCAATCTTACACTAACACATGAAAAGTTGAAGCAATAAAACTTAAAATGTAATTCAATACACTCAAAGGTTTTGCTGCTACAGCCTTACTTTGTGCTCTAGTATGACCAGTATCTTATGATGGTCTAGCAAACTTTTGATAAATATTGCTTTGTAACTGACATTGCTAAATCAGGTTTCTGACTTTCTGACTCTTGTCTAGTTGTACTACTGTTACAGTACATTTTATAATGTCACAGAAACATTTCAGTGGTTTCATTTTTAAACTAAAATAAGAATTAAGCACACCATACCTCGGCAGAAATCAATGGAAATGCAATGTGTCCGCTAACTGCTAACTGAAAAGTTAGCAAAACTGATCAACAAACAATATTCTGTTACTGAAGAGATGGCTTCCCTCCAACTCCCATTCTGGCAATGGCAATCATTTCAGACACAGTTTGGAACATGTAATGGAAATGCATTTGTGCACTCATTTATGAACAAAACATTAAAACACACAAACCACACAAGTGCAAGTAAGCAAATACAGCAGTAGTATACAAGTTCTCAACAGCCCTTAATGATAACAGTTATTTTGAACAGTTACATAACACAGCATGATCAGTACACAGAACAATACAAACTCTGACCAATCTCTGTTGACAGTTAAAATACCAAGTAGCTCAGTGTAACCAGCCATTACAGCACAAAAGTTAATCCTTTACCTAATATACATAGAAGAAAACAGTAGTTGTTGGCTGACCACAGACAAGTAAAAGCAGGATGGAATCCTGGCTGTTGTTCCTTACATTGCCTATGGTAATTGCAGGTTCTTGTCATTAAAATAAAAAAATACATTTCTCTGGGTTTGAACGCTGTTGGAAACATTTAGGATAGTGTAAGTACACAGCTTAACAAAATATATAACATAGGTATAGTTGTTTTTAGACCTTTTAAAGCAGAAATGTTATATTTGTACCTTTAACTGTGACCAGTATACAGATATGCAGTAGTTTTTAGATGTGTGTAGCTTCACAAAATAAAGAAACTGCAAAATATTTCAAGACTCAAGGTCCATTAAAGAGTTTTCAACAGCATCTCAAGGTCTTCAGTGGCTTGAGTTTGCTCAGTTGTCATCAAGTGTAATGTTAAGACTGAATGGTAAACAGTTAGCCTAGCTTTGTCAAACAAAAAGAAAAATAATACATGTTCCAGTATTTATAGCTCCAAAGCTGTCTTGTTTGCACATTATGTCATGTTACACAGGTCACATTACTTTGGTAAGTGGCTTTCTTAAACATGCAAAAAAAAAGAGATAAGCATACTTTTAGGAGTAAAGGACAATGTTTCATTTATTTTTGAAAACAGTAAACTTATATTCTTGATTATAGGCCTGAATGTGTTGGATAGAAGTAATCTGTCTGCATTATATAAAAATGAACACCACACAAGAAATACACTTACCTTTATGCAGTATACTTTCAAATTGCATTTGTTACCTGATTGTGTTTTAGTACATAGTTTTACCTTGAATAAAATGATACCCTTATCATTAATGTAACACACAAATTTAAGTACAAGTGTATTTGAAAGAAGTTCTACATATGTAGCGGCGACATTTCATTTGCGGTATTTTTCCGGAAATTCAGCCGGATGTCCCTCATTTTCGGCCAGATGTCCGTTACTTGCTGTTTTCTTTGTGTTGGCATTCTAAACTCCTGTCGATTTTTGAGGACTATGGTTAACTGCTCCTCAAAAAATCGAGACAGCTAGCTATCTGTCCAATCTTTCGTTTTCTGTTGCACGACTAAAACAGCGTTTGAACGTACACATTCCACCCAAACAAGTTCCTTCCCGAGGCTTTTTTGCAGAGGCACCATGGCTCTGTCCGGCGCCTAGCGCTGACCAAGACAATTGTGATTGGTTTAAAGAAATGCAAATTAACCAGATCATGTTTTTTTCCAATCCCGGAATGTTGTGTGGACTAGCCAGACCCTCCTCTGCAGCGCTGTGGAGGAAGGTCTGGCAATGCAAGACTAATGTATTACTTAACAAAAACAGCTTCCCGCAAATTTACCAGTAGCACTTTGCCTTTTTTGAGACAAATGTTCTTTTCAACCTTTTCAACCTGCAGGTAATCAGAGGCTCCTGGCTGTTTTGTTCATAGCAAAGAAGCCCATAATTGCTTTAACGCCATCTCTACACTTACATTGTGAACACCTGATCAGGGAAAGTGAGTAATGTAATTATAGTTATGATATGATGATTATATATATGGGTAGAATGAACTTACTGAATCTGCTATGCTTTCATATGTATGAAAAGTCAAAGAAGAAGCTAAGAATAACAATGATTGTGCAGTAAACCTCTGCTGCCCACAATGGCAAGAATGTATCTTATTACAGCAGTGCCCTATCCAAAGCTAATTATAGTTTTCCACTTTCTGCACTTGGATGTTGTTTTTGGTCACGGTTGTGTCAAGGCCACAGCCTAAAATCATCAAGGAACTGAAAATATAAAAGGCCGCATGCAATGTATTTACATTCTAGTAAGCAACTAAATAGGTATTATTTATGTATTATAACCCTCTGTTTAAATTAGGTCGGTAATAATAAAAACTGATGGTTTATGTGGTCTTTTTAACCTTGCCAATGACGACACACTTTGAATTCATGAGAATGATGTCATGTAACTCACACTGAAATGAAGTTGAGAGAGGCTCAAAACACAACACTATTTCCTGTTAGAATTCATCTCATTTTCTCCAGTTCTCCACACTCTCCTTTGCTTCTGTCTTTTGCAATGCTTCATTAACTTAGTTTGATTGAATCATGATTGAAGAAAGTTAACATCAACAGCATTTTAAGCTAATAAAGTTTATCCTAAATTGAAGTGACCGTATGGATGAAAACAAGAGGAGTCTGCAGCCACGTCAGCAGCTCTGTGAGGCTGCACTTAAAGGCTTTGAGCTCAATGCTAATATCAGCCTGCTAAAATGGCCCCAATAACAATGCTAACATGATGATGATTTTCTTGGAAATTATTATTTGTGTCATTGACATCTGCGTTTGGTCTGGTGGATAATTGTTTCTCACTTTCTTTAAGAGTCTCATTTAAAACTACCATTGGTAAATAATGTTAAGAATTTATATTTTCATGTCCTTCCTTGACAGTATTTCTCACTCTTGCTCTGTAACTGCAAGTGAGGGAACAGTTGGAGGTCCTTCTGGTCTTACCAATGAAGATGTTGGACAGTTTGATTACGTTTAGGTGAGTTATGAGGTGTTATCTTATTTGCACTTGTGTTTGTGTTATGCCAAAGATGTTATCCCTTTGTTACTTGGACTAATTTCCTTCTTTCTACCATTTACTATTTCCAACAGATATTTATTTTGTTCTGAGCAAACAGAGCACCTTCTTTACCACCATGTAATGCTTTTTGCTAGACTTGATGTTATCACAAACACCATATGGTTCAATATACAAACAGCCAAAGATAAAAACTATCAGTGTACTATATACTATAAGTATCATGTTACCTGATGTACAGTACATGACGTCTGAAGAAGAGCTTGACACTTGAAACGTCCCTTGGTGGTAATTGCTGGACTGTATTTGTCCATCTTTTACAGTACACAACGCTCCCCACAGCAGTTTCCCTGCTTTGCTCTCAATACTGACTCCCCATTCCATACTCTTGCTGAGTTCATTACCAGCTAAATTAACATAGATAAATTAAGTTTAGTGTATTGAAAACAGTGACAATGACCTAAATGCAACATCTGTCATAACTTGCTGGAGAACAAAACTAGGCAGCTAGCCACATTAGCGCGACATCTGATTACAAGGCACCCCGAGTATGAAGGGAAATAAAGAATTTCCATCTGCATAGGGATTAATACACTTGCCAGAAATTACAGATGGTGAGAAAATTTCACAAAAAAGCACAGATGGCTCTTGTTATCAAGTTGAGGACAAATACAACAGTACAATAAATGACCCTCTGTTTGAATGTTTATGAGTGAAAGTTACATGATTCAAGTTGCAATATGTTTTATGTGTACTGCTGTGGAAGTCGGACATATGTTGTTTCAAGAGTATTTTAATATAAAATGTTTCAGTGGCATCAAAAAGTGCAGCCAGTAGTAAAGATAATAATACAGCTTTAGAAAATGTCTACACAGTAAGCGGTTCCTGGTCTAAAGATGTTTGAGAAACCATTGTTCACATCCAACATATCCTCATATCACGGTTTGTATGATACATAGGATGATAGCTAGGTTATGCACAATTTTTAATGCCTTATCTTCTGAATGTCCAGCAACACGAACGATCAGTGTGCCTCTGCTAGCCCCTACACAGCAGAACCTGATTAGGCAACAAAACGTCTTGGTTAGATGTAGGAAAAAATTGTGGTATGATGTTAACGTAAGATACATGGCAGACGTACGCAAGTTACGTAATGAAAGTTAGTTAAAATAACTCAACGTTGGCTTTCACACGGGACATGAACAAAGGCCTCCTAAGTGAAAGTCCTGTGTTTGTTTGACCCATCCATCCACCCCGACCTCCTCCCTTTATGGCCTTTGTCACTGTTACTACTACTTTACCTCACTTAGAGGCAGGCCTGCATGTCTTGGCTCCTGATTACGTAGGTTATATATACAAATGAAAAAGTTAAATATTAAATTACTTTTCATAGGTACAAGTATGAACAGTGAATGAGAATAGCCTGTTACATGAGACCTTGGATAGACGCCATCATGCTTTACTCAGTTTGACATTCATTTTTTTAAAGTCCAAGTGAACACAATCAGTGATTGTCTTTGGCAGTCTGGGAGAGTTTCTAAGTTTGGTACAGCAATCATCTCAAAACTGAATTAAAGGTTTTATGAGATTACATCCCAGGGTGATAGCCAGGACATACTTGTTTGGTCATGGTTGGTCAGCTGTTTCTGAAGATCAATCTAAAGAACCCACATGGTCAAGTACAGTTTGTTTCTAATCAAATATAAGGCAGTTATGTAACTGTAACAGTATACATCTGGGTAACATAAATTACTGGACTTATAAATTAGGAAAGCAAGACTTCTCAAGGTATTCGTAAATTACATTTATCCATTAGGAGTGTGCTCCTTTGAGACTCAGATATGGAGATGCATGTGTGTGGGTTGGCTTGACCTCAGCATTGACATCATATAAATGAAGAGTCTATAAATGGAACCTCATTAGCAGGCTTTGATAATAGAGACAGGGCATAAAAAAGACTCTGGGGCCTTTAAATTCTGCCAGTGATGCAACACAGATGTCCTCTTGGCTCTTCCACAAAAGAGTTCATGTCTGAGTCCTTTGACAGTCTGGTATCACCTTTGACAATGTTATACTGTATGTTGGAGTGCCGTCACTGTATAGGTTGTGAAGCTAATTAACAAAAAAATCATACAATATTTAATTTCTGATGATTTCCAAATCCGAGAACACAGATTTTGCTCATCACCAGAGTCTCCATTGCCAACATCTATTGATAGCTTGCCTGTGATGACCTTGTGCCTGATAGCAGGATTATTTACAGTGACTCTATGCAACCTTTGCTGAACAGCAGCCACTGTGGTTACAAATGGTAATTACAGGATAACTGTACATTCAATAACCTTTTATTTTACAAGATTCTCTTATAAATATGTTGGCCACCTGGGGACAGAAAGCTGTAAATGCTACAATGGCATATTAACACCTTTTAGGTAAACAGGGCAAACTTGTTAGCAAAAAATGGTATATTTGCATATCTTGCAGATACACAGCAACATTAGCATTCATTTGGAGTCGTGTTTCTGTTCACCTGAGAGTTGCAAGCCAATATTTACTCTCATTTTAGCTCTGTTTTGCTCTCCCCTAACTCCTCAGAAAAATATCTGCCTCTTGAGCTGCTGAATGGTCCGCTATGTTCATCATCACTAACTTTGTTAGGGAGCGAGCAATGGGTTTATAAGAATGAGGTTGATGAGAATGCTGATAATAAAACAATACAGTTAAGTGCAGGATGGGAAACTCCCAAAAAGAAATTGAGTCAGCAACTGACTCAGTTAGTTTGCTAATACTAGCTAACGTTATCTAGCATTAGCTACATGGTCATACCAGACCAGTGGTGGAAAATTAGTAGTACAGAGCAGTACATTTACTATACTGTATGTATAGTATTATGTAGTACTGTGAGTATTTCCATTTTGTGCTACTTAGTACCTTACATTTAAACTTTACTACATTTCAGAGGGGGATATTGTACTTTTTACCTTGCTACATTTAATTGATAGCCATATAGTCACTTGTTACTTTGCCAAAATGGATTTTACATAGAAAACATATGATCATTTTATAGAAACCAATGTGTCCTTATAGATTAAACTACCCACCTGCATGTACTGTGAAGCACTTAAAGTTGCTTCTTACACATTAAGGCATCAGTAATTATAATCCAGGATTGTAATATGTATACATATTATTGCAAAACTCTGAAAGGAGCCATTCTGCATAAAGAGTACTTTTACACTTGACTACTTACACAGTGTTAATATGCAGGGAATTAATTTGTGTTTTTATACTGTCATATTGTGACTTTTACATAAGCCTTTTATAATTAAGGTCAGTAGATTATTTCAATGTGTACTGGCCATAAAAATCCAAGTTTCCTTTGTAATTGTTAATTGTCACTTTATTTATGTCACCTTATTTATCCTTTTCTTTCTCTACCATCTTTGTGGCTCCTCAACCTTGTTATAGGTTACATGATTGATCCTTCAATATACTTGCCTGACCATCCACATTTTACTTAGAGTTGTATATTCAGCTCTTTAAAGCTACTGAAGAGCCTTTTTCATTTTCCATACTCATCAACCTCGGTGTAATCTGCACTCAGGATCAGCTTGGTTTTGTTTCATTTGTCCTGAATGTAGCTTGACAAGCAACTAAAGACAAATGTAGCCAAAGGGAGACAATTATTTTAATTTATAAGTAGGTGGAAGGCATTTTACAGTTGTAGCTCTGGCCTGTGACAGAACAACATGGAATCTTTCTGT
Source organism: Perca flavescens (assembly GCF_004354835.1). Taxonomy (NCBI): domain Eukaryota; kingdom Metazoa; phylum Chordata; class Actinopteri; order Perciformes; family Percidae; genus Perca; species Perca flavescens. The sequence goes on along the minus strand of NC_041346.1, from coordinate 19,336,638 downwards.
ACTTGCCTTTTGTTTCATTCCTCTTTAATTTCAGTCTAATGCTTTGTTTGATTCTCTCATCATCTGACCCAACTGCTGCTATTTTGAGCAGCCTCTTGCTCTCCTTTCTATTACTGTAACATTATGTTGTCCTCTGTCCTCTTCAATGTCTTTCACATCTTTTTCAGTTTCCACTTCAATCTAATTACTGTCACCGCCCCCAAAAAATATCTGTCTGTCTCTCTTGTGAATGAAGAGTCAGTGACTATGATTGAGAATGGGATTCTGCAGCATACACAGGGATGTTACTAAACACTGCAGCAAACAATTTATACATAGTGCTGCCCTACTTTCACCAGGACCTGTCTGTGCATGTACACACCTACACAGAATGGATTGATTCACAAATTGTTCGTTAGTTATATTCCAAATGAGTGATTCACATATGTAGGTTTGAACTAATTTGAGTCTGTGGTAATGAGTATCCATCTGTACACATTAAAGCAGCCAGTGCTCCTGCTGCTTTGGGGAGATTACATTAAACAGTGGGTTTGTGATATTGATAACTGAGTTTTTCCCTTTTGTAACTGATTCACATACTTTAGTTTACTGCCTAAGGATGTGATGTCACCGAATCCAAATGCAATATTCAAAAAAACACAAATAAGTCAAAGGCAATTAAATGCATTTTGCATGAATACAAATAAAGAACAGCAGATCTTAACACATGTTATAAGAAAGATGAGACAGAGAGACAGAACTATTATATCACAGACTTCAACAAACAAGGCTGGAGATAATGTGTATTTGTGTGGGTGCAGTTACAGTATCTAAATGTATTCCTCTTGAAAACTAATTTAGGGGCACATGCAAACCTTGCAGAGATTTGTCTATGAAATTATCATGACAGTAATGCAGTACTTGTTCTTTTGTCATCCATGTAATTTCTACTCTGTTTTGTCCTTCCTAACTTCCTTTTGGGGACTGTGTCAGTCCTTTTTCTGTCGTAACATGCCTCAGAAATGGAGCCCCTCATGCACATGCTCTAATTGACTAAAATTACATAATTGACCTACAGGTATAACTGACTTGGAGAGCAGGGGAATAGGCGGATATTTTCTTTCGTTGTTAAGCCAGTGGTTTCAAAGCAAAGTAAAAGCACTAGTATTTCCTGTCCCTAAAAGTGTGCATCTTTCACCCAGCTGTAACTGAAGAAAATGTGAACAGAGAGCATAATGGATAGAGTAGAAGTACAGAAGTTTTAAACTCAATGTACTCTTTGATGTAGCAAACTAGGAATATTTTTTCTCAGCTATGGGAAAAAACAAAAACAAATCTAATTTCAGCGTGCAAATCCTTACTGAACCTGTCATTTAGCGCCATTACACTGGTAATATCTTAATATCATGACGAGCTGCACGATTGTCTAACTGCACATTTGTGAGTATTAACGTGATGACATTCATCCTTTTTTGTTTTCATACACGCAGCTAAAAATAGACATGAAATAACCTTAATGAATGAGTCCTCCCCCTGTGACGTTGGGAACTACAAATCCAGCCGTGGGTACAGTCACAAACACACATGTGAATGTACACCTTTGTTTGAGCATCATTTCTAATCAAAACACTTTGCTGATGATGCCAGAGTTGAGGATTATGCTAAACCATGAGATGAGTTTCCGACAGCTTCTATGTCATTGTTGAGGCTTGAGGGGGAATAGAGCTCCATGGTGACCTGGATGTTTTATACCAGGCTCCCAGTCATGAATGAATCAATTATTTAATTAATTAATGAAAGAAATAAATACGGCATGAATGAATAAATTGCAGTCCAGTTAGGAATATTTTTAGATTTTACTAAATACTCCTCATTGTGGCCATTTAGTTTATTCCTTGCATCCACCTTTCTTCCACAAGTTAGGGAGATAAATCACATTGATATTATTCAAATAAAAATATGCTTTTGTACTTTTCCCAAAAGACTAAACTGGACAAAAACTTGTAAAAACTCCCATGGATTGTTGAGACAAACAAACATCCAGCACTTGACTAAGAGTAGAAAAAAAAATATAACTGAAAGATTCAAGAGAGTTCATTCGATTAAAACTCAGATACTAAAATGAAGACTGGTGAGAGCAGACAATTGAATCTTGGTGACCAATGCAACCAGGCAGGGCAGAGTTCTGTCTGTGCCTCTTTTGAAAATAATGCACAACCTTTTGCTGTGGGCCACAGGAATCTAGAAAGGCCTAGAAAGTATGGGAGACAACCTCATGTGACGAGACAGTCAGTCGAGATTGCATCCAAAAATAAGCACCAGAATTAGACTTTTACGGGAAGATTATTTGTTTACCTCCTCCTCTGGGGGCGGACATGCTGAGTTATCCACCATAATAAAAAAAAACCCTTCTATATGTTTTTCCTTCCCTACTGTATGTCTCATTCCTCCTCAGACCAAAGACAGTCAGGAGTGACGTCATTCTGGTAGTCAGTGTTTGGTCACGCTCTCTTGAAGCATTGTAGGGAGCTAGGAAGTAAAAGGCTATTCAGTTTTACCTTCCCCCAGCGGCATTTTTGTCTTTCCTTCTCAAAATCCTCTTAAAACAGCTTCTTAAGCCTGTTAGTCACTGTGTGACGTGAAGAATGCGTCACTATTAATGAACTGATAAAGTTAGATGCATGCCCTTGTTATAATTATTTAAACGTGGCATCTGTGTGCTGTTCAACAAAACTTAGGAAACATGCTCTCCTTCCCGTGTTGATTAATTAATTTCTCGTGCATGTTTCAAAAGTTGTGATGCACGTATCTAATGAGAAAAGCAGAAATACTTTTGAATCATTTGCATGCAATTTCCACATTGCTTTGCTGATACGATGGCTGAAGATAAGGAAGTAATTGACGCTATAAAAATGGATTCTAAAAGAACTGCTAACTGAGCAATGTATTCTCATAAAAGCGTTTGTATGATATCTTACAAAATGTCACGCTGTGAAACAGTGACCGTTACATGGCCGTTACCTTTAGGCACCAAAACTATATGGTTAGGTTAGAAAAAATAAATCATGGTTTGGGTTCAAATAAGTACCACTCTATACACAACTACTTAACATAGTGACGTTTAACGTAGTGACGTTTAACGCGACGTAGTTATGTGCGGAAGTTAACTTACGAACGTCACTTAAAATAATGTTGACTTTTGCATTCACAGGGGACACAAACACTGCTCTTCCAAGTAAAAGTCCTGTGTTTTTGCCAGGCTTCTTGTGAGGGATGAAGAAATCAGTGGCTGGCAGGATAATGAATGGTGTAAGTGGCTGGAAGATGTCACTCACCTGACACTGACTTTAGCATAAACAGATGTGTTAAGCCAATGGGATTTCGGAGGCACAGTAGAAGCTTGGTTGAATCATGTTTCTGATGCAAGTGAGAACGCCTACGGCACAGCATCTTACCTTGTGTTGGTGAATGAGCAAGGCAGAACCCATTGTTCCTTCGTGATGGGGAGCAGCAGTCAGTCTCTTCAGTAGTCTATTTTCTGGATTGACACTACGACGGTTCTCAGATACATTGATCGTGAGATGGCGCGCTTCAAGACCTTTGTGGCAAACAGGATTACTCTCATACGAGGGGCTACCAAACCATTACTGTGGGGGTACGCCAGAACATCACATCCTGCTGATCAAGCCACCAGAGGCATGGAAGTTAAGAGCTTGATGCAAGGTGGAACGTTAATAAATGGAGCACAGTTTCTGTTACAGCCAGAAAGTGAATGGCCACAGAGACAAGATAATGTGACTCAAAATCTCAGAAATGATCCAGAGGTCAAGAACATCACAGTGAATACCATCACAAACTGAAAAATTTGTCCCTGTGAACAAATTGCTTCAGTGCCACTCAAGTTGGGACCGACTAAAAAGAGCAGTTACATGGATTTTAAGAATCAAGGAAACACTGATCCACCTGAATGAAAAGTAAAGAGTAACAATGCTCCATCAGTCAGTATGAAAAAGATCCAGAGAGACAGAGGGTACATATGCAACAGCACATAAAAAGACAAGGAGGAGGAAAAGGACAAATCTGCTATGGAAAAGAAAACTCTTACCTTGGAACAGCTGATAACTGCAGAAACAGATATCATCCGACACATTCAAGATTAATGGTTTCCTGAAGAAGTGAAGGCTCTCCACAGTAATCTGTCAAGAGAAATAGTCAGCTGTACAGTTTGACCCCACTTTGCAAGATGGCATCTTCAGAGATGGAGGATAAGGCTGCAAAACATAAATCATAATCTAGTCATTGTATAAGACATAGGTAATGTATAAAAATGTACACAGACAAATGTTTGTATGTTAAATGGTGATTATGCTCCCTTTACTATAGTGAGTGACATGTGCAGGGAGCTGCGTTAGGCACGGAAGCACAGTTTTTCTATTGTGTGACACAATGTAATTTAAACTTTTAGTAAACATTTTTAAACTGAGGACATCTCCTGTCATTTGCATCAGAAAAAGTAAAGTTACTGTGCCTAAAGCTCATTTGTGGCTTATTTTGATATCCAAATCCAAGTGCCACTACAGAATGAGTTCATGAGAGTTTCTCAAAGTAATAACTTCATTTTCTCAAGTTTTTTTATAATTGTAAACTGAAAGGAATAGTTCAACATGTTGTGATTTAATCTTATTCACCTTGTTGTGAAGAGTTAGATGGGAAGATTGATACCACTTTCAAGTCTGTTCGGGAAATATGAAACTCCAGCCAGTTAGCTTAGCATAAAAACTGGTAACAGGGAAACAGCTAACTTTGCTCTGTCTGAAGGTAAAAGGAAAAAATGGCAACCATCTGCCTAAACAATCAGCTGCTACGCAAGGCGTGTCTTGCCAAGAAAAGTAGTGGAATTCATAATGACGAATGCTGGAGCTTGTTAGCCGGGCGCAGTGACCTACTGGAGTCACCGCTGGTTGCCTGGCAACTTCACAATGACAACAAGATTCCAGGAAAATAATCTTTAGGTGCAGCCCTATAGACTTTTACTGTCATAATGTAGACCAGGGATCTTCAACGGAAGGTCCGGGACCCCTAGGGGGTCCTCAGAATCAAAGCAGGGGGGCCTCCAAATTATTGTTAATTTTCAAAAGTTTTTTTCGAAATTAAAAAGTCCTAACATGAATCCAACATATTATTAGCAAATATAAATCCCCACTGATTATCTGGCCTATAGGTGAGGTAGTCACTAAGGCCATACACATATACAGTTAATCCTAAGGATTAACTTTGCCACATGTATGTTTAACATGAAAATAAGATTTATAAAATCATGCCAGCAATTATTAGGCTATTTTAATAGCTTGGTATTCAATGCAAAAAAGGCTTTAGGCCGCCCTACATGTTATGGTAGGCCCAGTTTAATAATATGCAACTTAATTTAATACAATATATGTAGTAGGGGGTCCCTGTGCCATCTCTCTTTCAGTTAAGTGTCCTTTGCTTACAAAACATTGAAGACCCCTGATGTAGACAATGAAAGCAACATAAATTAAACTGATTAGTCATTCATTTCTCTTTGTATTCAAGGAAAAAATGATTACTTCCTCTTATACATGTCACAGACATCGCATATCACATCTTTATTTGTCACCTCACCTTAAGCATGATAAACCTTTGCTCAAGTGTTTACTTCTGTATGTTCAGTCCAGAGTGGTTAAATTTAGGTCCCACATTTAAAACCTGGCAGTACATGCTGACATTAACCGCTGTGGTATTAGGTAACACATCTGTGGGAGAGGGGAGGGCATGAGTTCCTGCTAGGTTTAGCATGAAAAAGTGAATCTGCAATGAGGTATTTCCTTGACATTTGCAATAAAAAAAGAGAGGGTGTGTGTTACAGAACTGCTTTTGTGGGACAGACAGCCATTTATGCATCTTTCTCTGAATCCATTAGTAAAACAGAGATCCTGATATAAAATTGTTTCATCCTATGATGCACAAATATAAAAGATTAAAGATAATTCTGCCACAATTAGCCTTGCAAACACACACATACAGGTACACATACATCCACAAAAAAAGACATTGTTATTGCCAAAAGATCCCTGACAGAAAATGTGTTGAAAAGACTGCCTTTTTTTGCAATGTGAAGGGAGGAGTGATTTATATTTATATATACACACACAGGCTCATAATGAGGCATTTCAGCAAACAAGCAAGCACTGTGCCATTTGCAAAATAGCTTCACTGTTCAGTTACAACAGAAGTCACTCAGAGAAAGTTCTATTTCAGGGGGCACAAACATGTAAAATGTAGTCACACAGACGTTCGCAGTCCCTGCAAGTTAGAGAGAATTGGAGAGTCGTGTTGTGAGTGTTGTTCTGAAGATGAATCAGTTGATTGTCTTGAAGATGTCAGCGTATTGACCAAAAGAGTAATTAACAAGAAAGCTTATACATGATCAAAACTTACCTCAAGAAATCAATAGAGTGCCTGCTGTTTTTAAAAGGCTCACAGTAAAGACTGTAGGAGACCTGAAACTGCTATGTATACCTGCAATCTTTCAAACCACCAGTTAAGTATGTGGGACACGGCGTCTGAGACAGGAATAGACCCAAAGGAAGTGAAAGCAGTCACGCAGTGGAAAAAGCTCATTTGTCATCACTATGTTTTTTTACTGGGCTTCTGTGGCTTTTGTTGTAGATTCAAATCCAGATATTCTGTCATTGTCCAACCACCAACCAAATAAACAGTCCTTTTTTTTTTTTTTTTTTTTTTTTTTTTTTTTTTACAAGAAAGACACGTCTTTAAAGACAAGAACAACCTCAAAGAAGCAGAGCTTGTTTGGAGACCAAAACTGCACCACCATATTTTCCAAAATGATCCACAATCTCACCCATCCACACGTTTCCCTCTGGTGATGTAACCAAAGTGAGTACAGAGTATAGCTTCCAGCCTGAAGGAGCAGAAAACAAAGGATACACAACGGGATTGAAAAATAAACAAATCTGAAAAGCTGTCACACATCATCAGCTGGAATGTCTGACTTTTTGTGAATAAATGCTATGATTGCTGTATAACAGATAAGACAAAAATACGTCCAAATATGTGTGATAATGACCAAAATAAGCGCTGCTGGCCACACATGACTGCAAGGCCTCACTGCTTAGGATTTGTTATTCAGTGACAGTTGAAATATGCTGAAGCACACCTGTCCTGGAATCAAGGCACAGAAAAAGATACCTTCATCTGGAAATACAGCCCTGTCACCAGGTAGGAGTCAGTAAAGGTGTATCCAAGTATGTGTCCCATGTTTTATATACAGTCTATGGTCCCAACACAGCTGGAGGAAAAGGCCAAATTACAATCATGCTAAAAGCGTAACTGTCCTGTATACTTAACTTTTAAATGATTAGATATTTTATGGCCTGTTTTTGCCGTGTTAACGCGTTCAACAATGTGAAACAATAAATTGATTGTGTAGCTGACATGCAATATTTAATTTATTACTAAGGGGGACTTTGATTTGTGGAAATTTGGAAATACAGTATTATTCATCTTGTTTGACATTATTAATTGTGACGTTTAGAAAGATAACTTGCCAAACACAAAGCACTTACAAGATACACCAAGAAATAAAAGCACTTTGAGAATTCCAGCCATATAATTGTTTATTTCATAAGCACGCTAACATTTAGATTCATATTAGAAAAGGAGTTGGCCCAGCACTGATTTATACAATAAACTAGCATAATGTACATGTTCTCCTGAATCATAGATACTACTAAGAACAAATCATTTTCCTTTAAGTTTGATAGTGCAGTATGCTGTATTGTGTCCTTTCCTGACCCACTCTATCTGGACCTTGAATTCAGATTCTGCTTTAAGCGCCCCTTCCTCTTTTACACCCAACCCCTCCTTTCTTGGTCTATTTTTACACCAAAAATATTATCCATTTTTATCTGGCAGCCTATAAATGCATTATTAAAGAATTATTGTCTGAAATCACAGGATGTGGCCTAAAGCCAACAGTGAACAGCTGTTGACATGCCTCTGATCCTGTATGACAGCGTCACTCCTTAACCAAAGCCTGCCCACCGACCACCCTAAATGATGAGACAAACAGAAAAAGAGGAGGGAAACAAGCCATTCATACATGAGACAGTAACCTGCCTCAACAAATCCATAGCTGCTCTTAGTGGGTGTTACCATCCAGAGGTTAGACCCCTCCTTTGTCTGAGTGGCTTTTACAGACATGTGGTTGCCTCATGGAAATATTCGCAAATTTGCAAATAAAAAAGAAAGATACCATGGTTTGTTGGTTTGTTCTCAGCACCAACAGTCAGAAATTACTTATAGGTGGAGTCTGCAATAAACTGTCTCCTTACGGTGAGCAATCTGTCCGTTCTGTGTGTGCGCTGAAATCTGGTGTCCGTACACAGCCCTGGCTCTGTAAATGGGAAACAAAAACAGTGGCTTGGACCGGGCCACGCAACACTATTCCATTTGAGCGCGTGCACAGAAGGGGGAAGGCCCTGGATGTATAAAGAGAAAGGCAGTGGGAACGAGAGGGACGGTAAATCTGGTACATGCTAACGTTCTGAAGGAACACTGACGGGACGGGTGTATTTGTTTGAGTCTTGCATTCTCATGCCATGCTTACATGAGCCAAAAGTGGCTTTTTTAATAGATATTTTTAGGATATCTTATTTTAGGAAAAGTATGAATGCCTTAAACTTTGGAGTAAGGGTATGGTAGCAGACCAACACAAAGTCTAGATCCAATGTTTCTAAAACATGGTCTCACGGCAGTTCGTGAAATGGTCACGTTATTTTAATCTATTGATTCGTGTTCACAGTTGTTCAGGGTTGTTTTTTTCGTGGTGGCCAGAACGCGACAATAACGGGATGGCGGAGGTTGGGTTTAGGAAAAAAACATGGGGGAAAGGACGCATCACATGACACGGGACACGGCCGCAGGGGCCGCGCGACAGTAACGGGATGGAGGAGGTTGGGTTAAGGAAAAATACAACGGGGAAAGGACGCCTCACGGTACAGATCCACTATCCAGTAGAAGTAGATGAAAATCTTTCAAACTACACTTTGTCGATCTGAAATGAAGACAGATTCAGCAACTGTATGGCCTATATCTCGCTTAAAATGTTTTCAGAAACACGTTTCGGTGAATTATTTTCGTAGTTCGTATTTTTTTCATAAAATGAGCTAATTCAAAGCTTTTGCTAATTCAAAGTTATGCAGTTCTGATATATTTGTTCAACACATCAACATAACTCATGTTTATAGCTTGTGTAGCTTTAAAATTGTGTCAGTTGATATTATCACGTGGCAATATTTATTCTGAAAAACATCCACATAACACAATCATTATAACTTATTAAAGATTACTGCCACATAAATGCAGTATACTTACTTGAGCCCCTGCTTTCTGCATTAACTTGTACAGACTTGGCTGACGTACCAAATCCTCCGGGAGATCCAGTTTACAGATGTTGTACGACTCACTGCCAAGATAGGAACCGCTGAAAACCCCTTCAGCTCATCCATTGCCATCAGTCACCACATTCTTAGTGATGGAAGATAAACTACAACCAAGTTTGGATTGAAGGTTGCTGCCCAAATATTTCTCTTTCTGCAAAGGAAGGTTTTGTGTTAGTGGATGAAAGCTTTTCCAAATGTGTCTCACATGCATCTTATATACTGGTTGTTTGTATCCAACTCTGCATATAAAAAATATTTTATTTTCCACCTCCCATACACATTTAAGCAGAAAAAACACATAGAAGCATACTTCATGTACTTATAACACAAATAAAAGGCCAAACAACAAGACGAGAAATGGAAAGCTATAAAAGCTGAAAGATTGTCTGGTTAGTGTTAGATTGTTGCATAACCAAATGGCTGAGACAGAGAAACGGAAAATAGATAAATCATTCAGCTGTGGAGATACAGCTCACAGGACACCTAATCCATGTGCAAATCTTGTATTGATTAGTTCACGTAGGCTATGTTTATGGGTGTGGGCCATAAATGTCACGTTGCAGAACAGGCAGCAGAAGAAAAACCCAAATGCAGATGAAGTGGTGGTGTAGTATAATAATTTAATAACTAAATATTTACAGAGTATAAAAACAGGCAGGAAACAAACAAAAATCCAAACTTTAATTAACAAAAATAAAAAGTAGACTATCAAAAACAACAGGGAAAAACCATGAACACTGAGCAACTCACGCTAGGGATAAGGCTGGAAATGTTGACACTGGGGAGACAACAAACTGAATAACAGACTAAATACACATGGCAACATTGTAATGAGAAACAGGTGACATGAGGGATTATGAACAGGTGAAACACATCAGGGCGGGGCAGACAATCGCAAAGGCGGGAAAACACACAAGGCAGGAAGTCAAACAATACACGACACATGGCTAGTGAGCCTCCAAAATAAATCAGGAAACTAAACAAAACCCAGGATTCCGACAATAAAGAATTGTGTGCGTGTGTGTTTGTGTAAAGCATATGCCTCAGCATGTGCAGTTTGTTAGTGTTTGTGTGTATTCAACCACATTGATTTCTGAATCACGTATGCCTTCCATCTAGCTGTCCACAGCCTCTGAATAATGTAAATAGCACATTTTTAGAACATGAGGATTTGGATGCCACAATGTCTCAGGAGCGCTTTTGATTATCTTTTAAAACTTTTTTTTTTTTAGTAATGTGCTGTGAAACAAGAAAATTATGTTTTATTATCACTATGGAAAATGAAAACTTTTTTATTCAACTTTGTAAGGGGAGCTTTGAAGACAGACCATAGAAATTATTTATGGCTCGAGACCATAGACTGTTATGCTCGAGACAGTGTAGATGGTTTTGATTATTTGACTGGTAGATAAAAATAGCATATTAAGTCATGCTTTTAATGGAGGTGTGCATATTATAAGATGATTTTGGTGTAATGGCTCTGATCGAATAAAAGGCCTTCTCCTAATGGCCAAAAACAAAACCCTGGTGGGATAAAAGCCAACAGAGCCGAGTATAAGACTGTTGTTCAGTGTTATCTGTGCACAACACGGTTTAAAGCTGCTCTAATCCATATGTTTATACTCAACCAAATGATGATGTAATGTGAAAGGGTTTGCTCATATGATGTACCTACAGAGAATTAATACAGCAGCTAAACAGACAGGTATTTTTTTCAGCAGTTGGTAGAGACAGAAAACCTACAGCAGGTTTAAAGGGTAATTCTGGTTTGTTACAATTTGGTCTTTTTTTTATTAGATTAGATCATGATAACATTCCCAGAACACATCGATTAACTTGGTGACTCCATTTAAGGGCAGCTTTTTTTTTTACATGAACTGTCTCTGGACTTCTGTAAGCCACACATAACAGGGCAAAATCTGTGTTCAAGTTTCCATCTCAATACTTCCCACTCCTATTTGATCAGGAATAAAAGCAGCAGCTAAATATACTTGAGTTGAAAAAAAATAACTGTAATCACATCCAGTATTTTCATGTCTTAAGTCTTTTATGCAAATCCTTGATTTGAGCTTCCCTTTATTCTGTCCCAGCCTCTCAGTATGTTCCAAGCAGTGGCCTTAAGATAATCCAGAACCACATGGCAGCAGAGGATAGATGAGTAGTTTGACTTTATCTGGCAAGGTTAAGAGGTGTCCTGGCACTGGCTATATTCTACAATGGTAAACAAAGCTGGGTCAAATGGTACAGTAGTAAACGGAATCAGAGGTGATGGATGTCTCAATACATCAGAGCGAGATGGGCGTTAACTAAACAAGTTATTTGTCTCACTTGTCATGTCATGAGAGTCTCTCTGTGTATCTATAGCTTTAAAAGTTCCGGATCTGCTATGTATCCGGCAATCAGGACAAAAGAAACAGAAAAAAGAGAGTAGGATGGAGAGTGTCAATTCTTACTGTCATTCCTGTCTTCTCTGGAGGTTTCCATGTATAAAGTCTTGTTTCCATATCCTGTGATTACAGAACTAGAGCTGCAAGACATCTGTGTCACATCAGATCTACTACACAAACCTTAATCTGTTTTCTGGCACAAGCATCGGCCTTTATTTTACTTTCAACAAATCTTCCACTGCTTTATAAGCCTGAGTTGCCAAAGGGTTTGTGACATTATTAATGGTGTGTGTTTAAATGTAACGAATGTGTGCATTACCGATCGTTCCCACTCGCTGGCTCAGGGGATGAGGCGTTGTTTCTATTTCCACCAACACATGAAATCAGCTGAGGATAAAATTACACATTTCAATCAGGAGAGACTTCTGATATATTGACATATTTATTATACAGATAAAACATAAAATAGGAAATGTACAAAGAGATTAGGCTCCATCAAATCCATATGTCATAAAGGGGTAGTGAAACCCAAACATATCCCCCGATGGAGTCCAGACACTGGTGGTGGTGATGAAGGTGGTGGTGATGAAGGTGCACAGGAACCAATCGAGTGCCAAGTAGCTGACGATACCCGAGGACGTGGGCAAGATGACCGGTGGTTGAAGGGGAGGAGGCGGGACGCACTCTATTCCTGAAACGACAACTGACAACCGCAGAGGAGAGAGCAGATTTAAAACAGGATGTCATGCTGTGATAGGCTTGTGAGAAATGGCCGAATCTGATTGGTTTAACTAACAATGAAACAGCTGAATCTGATTGACTACTGACAAGTGAAATGCCATGAAACAGCTGATCAATTAGGAGTGATGAAAAAAGAAATATGAAGTCTTCCTGAAAGAACTTACGCTGAGCTCCATTTGTCGTTTTCCTTACTTCAGTGCTGGGAGATATGCAAGGAAAACAGCACTCAGCTCCAAGTTCATGATTACATGAAATGTGTGAGAGTGTCATCTTTTCACAGTCCTGGATCATCATTACTATGCTTATGCCTCTCATTTGTCCAGTTTTTCATCTCTACTAAGCCACCAGGAAAACATTTTTCGAAATAAAAGGGAAACTGTGCCTCTAAAAATGTTTCTGCCGGTTTATATTTAGTTGAATGATTTCACATCTCACAAAATAGTATAAGCTTTTTATAGCCAGATAAAAATAAATACAGCAAGAGGAGGGATTCAAAAACTGTGAGTTAATCATTACTACTATGTGTGGGTATTCTCCCTGAATGGTAGAAATAAGTTTCTTCCTGCGCTACAGTGATTATTCTGCCTGCCTCTGTACTGACTACTTTATAATATCTATGATCAAACACGTGAACCGAAACCATGAGTCAAACAATATTTTGGAATAATGTATAGGTAGGTAGTGCAGTGGTGACATCATGAGTCATTTCCGCTGTTTTACTTACCCACTTTCAATGACACACACACACACACACACACACACACACACACACACACACACACACACACACACACACACACACACTCACTAATGACAGTTTTCTCATTAGTATGAATCAAGGCACACAATCAACAGTAGAAAGCTCAAGGGCAGGATACAGTGTAATAACTGGCAGAGATTGCATGTCTGTAGCTGCCAGTCTGGAAGCTACGCAGAAAAGTCTGGAACACTTCACATGAAGATAAAAACGTTTCCAAGAAGAAATAGAAATCGCAGATGCAGATTGTGTTAAATTAGCTTGGATGGCAAGACAAATACATTGGTTTGGATTTGGGTTTGGAACAACAAAATAGTTTTTTTATCAGTGTATTATTCTGATCTGTTCCTCCTATTCTATGAAGTTCTCACTCCAGTACAATACAGAAGCAGAGACGGTTTGTTTAGAACCGAGACGCCCCAACTCAGAGTAGTTTCCTGTATCTGTGTCACGTGGGCTCCGCCACTGCCATGCCTCTTTAGGACTAGCGGCAGGTCCTCCTGAGTGTACTGATTCCAACGGGAAAAGTGAACGTCAACACAGATTATGAGCGATTCTTTTGCCCCATAGTCACCAAAGTATATACTGGACCCATTTTTCACAAGCCACATATCTCCATAACATTCTGACACTAAAATGGCATTTTTCAGACAGACACATCAGGAGAAAATTCACTTTGTTTGAGAGCTGTTTCTGTCTCAGGTAACAAACTCACGCGAGATCTGACAACACAGATAAGCTCAACGTCAGCTAACGTCTGTGAACGCCCTAACAAAACTAATCTCTGTGATGCTAAATATGTCTTATTGCTGTATAAATATCTAACAATAGCAAAGAACATATTAATACATTATTTAAATATAACTTCTCATCAATCCACACAATGTTCACTACATGTTCAAACAAGGCCAAGCCCCTTTAGGAGACAGGAAGTGTATACCGTTTCATACCGTTGGCGCTGCTTGAAATGCGCTATCTTTAATAGAGGATCTTTGACAGGACTTAAGAGTCTACAGCCATGCTAGCGGCTCTGTGAGGCTGTAAGGCTAACTGTAAAGAAAGCCAAACTGTTAGATAAACCAACGTTTTGGACAAATTGAACTTTTGTCCCAGTGATGGCTCTAGATTAAAAAATCAGGATAGTCAGTAGGCTTCATCCTCTGGAGACCATGAATGAGATATGTCAGTCTGAACCAACATTGTCTAAAGCCTAGGAGTGAGTTCTTGCTCACTAGTAAGGAGAACTGAAGAAGCCTAGATGAGTGACAAAAAAAAGAACTTCTCAATACTCCTGTGAGTAATTCTAGAAAACTAAATCTAAAACTGTTGGTAGGAGACAGAAGTGAACAGTCACAAGTCAAAGACCTCAATACCTTCACTGTTCGCTTAAGTATAAAAACAACCAACAGTCTGAAGTGGCCTCCTTCTAATTTCAAGCATTAGTTAATTAGGTAATATACAGTGGTTTCCCGAAAGCCAAAGAGATCGCTGACAGCATTTTAGGGAATTAATGAAACTATTAATGAAATCACCAGACAATTATAGCCACAAACTGACTTAATTATGGATTCAAAATAAACATTAGTAAATGGTAGAGCTGTCTTTTATTCTACCAAAGAAACAGGTTCAGGAAACAACACTATAGATGCTGTAAGATTTTATTTTCTAGAGTAATCTGATGGGGTTAGTGGGTTTTTGGTTAATTACAATCCTATTAGTGAAGTGCATTATTTAAGCTTAGTGTCACTGCACTTAAAACATTCATCATTTAAAGTGTTTTGTTGTGGAAGAATCCACCTGTTTTTTCTCTGTTTGATGGAACATCCAGCAGGGTTCATGTCAAAACAGTTCAATGAGACAAAACTGAAAACGTTCTAACATATGGGGCACAATGGAACAGAATTTTGCTAGTGAACAATAGTAGCATATGGTGGTAATTCAGAGGAGTTAAGGTAGGGTATTGATTGGCGTTGGGGGACATGAGACGTAATGTGTGTGGAAAAATCTGAAATCTAATATGTAAAATGTCTAAACAATGGCTTAATGTAGCTTAATGACATAAATACAAATAATTAAAAATATTTCTTCCAGACAGGATTAAGATGTCAACAGATAGCCGCTTTAAAACATGAGTGAGAAAAGGCAACATCTTCTTGTACCGTTACCATGTCTCCGTCTAAAGTGTCATCGAACCTCCTGAAATGAAATGAAACGTGAAAGTGGAAATATCCGTCACACATCAGATGGTTTAAAGCGGGTGTATGGACTGAATTTTAGCCAGGTAAAAACATCTCTCACCTGATGCTTCAGTTGACGTAACTGCTTTCCAGTTCTGGTTGACCTTGCAGTAGGTTACTTTAACTTTACAGCTCAAAATAAACTGTTGCATGGTGTTGATTAAATGCTGTTTCATTATGGAGGCACCATCTGGAGTGGTTTACCGATAAAGCTTCTGCTGGGAGGAAAACTGTGTCCTTGAGCTTCAGGAGTATAACAGAATTGACTACCGGTTTATGGAACTTTAAAATAACTTGGGAGGAGACAATGAGACAACATATTGTTTTTAGGTGTTGGCCTGGTCCCAGAAAACAACTGTTGTGTAATGTAATTGATGGTTGGATGATATAAGCTGACAAGTTTAAGAGAACCAGCAGTTAAACACAGGAACAGTTTGGTTGCAGGAAGGAGCAATCTGACAATCCTTGACACCAAAATTGCATTGTGTTGCACATGACTACAGCTCTCCTACTTCAGCGCAGTTAAGTTCACAGCAAGACAATAAAATACTAGGACTTTTAAATGTTTCCCAAGGGCTTCTACACAATAATGTATGTAAGTACCTTATTTAACGAACAGTTCCATATTTATGGAATACGCATATTCGCTTTCTTGTCAAGAGTTGGATGAAAAGATTGATAGCACTCTCATGTCTTTCCATTAAATATGAAGCTTCAGCCAGTTAGCTTAGCTTAGCTAAAAGACTGGAGACGGGGAGAAAACAAGTAACAAAACATGCCTACCGGCACCTTTACACACTTATTTACACAACTATTAATGGTTTTACAGGGGGTGTTAACTAGTAAGCCACAACTGGTGGACATAGCCAGGCTATACTACTGCTTCCAGTCTTCATGCTAAGCTAGGCTAACCAGCTGCTGGTTGTAGCTTCATATTAAATGGACAGCAATGACAATCTCCTCATCTAATTCTCGGCAAAAAAGGGAATATTTCCCAAAATGTCTAACTATTCCTTTAAAGGAACACACCGACTTATTGGGACTTCAGCTTATTCACCGTATCCCCCAGAGTTAGATAAGTCCATACATACCCTTCTCATCTCCATGCTTGTTGTAACTCTGTCTGGCACACCCACCGCTAGCCTAGTTAGCACAGATCCTGGAGGTAACTTGTTCCAACTAGCCTACTGCTCCCAATAAGTGACAAAATAACGCCAACATTTTCCTATTTACATGTTGTGATTTGTATAGTCACAGCGTGTACAAATAACAACGTCATATGAGACGCAGCCATCTTCTAACAGTATACGTACTGGGAACTATATTCTCAAAGGCAAAGCACTGCTACTCTCTGCTCCTCACCACGGGGCTTCTCAGGTGCTGCAAATCACTCCGCCCAAGTAGCAGAAGTAGCAGTGCTTCGCCTTTCTGAGAATATAGTTCCCAGTATGTATACGGTTAGAAGATTGGCTGTGTCTCATGTGACCTTGTTATTTGTACATGATGTGACTATACAAATCACAACATGTAAATAGGAAAATGTTGGCGTTATTTTGTCACTTATTGGGAGCAGTAGGCTAGTTGGAGCCGGTTACCTCCAGGATCTGTGCTAACTAGGCTAGTGGTGGGTGCCTCTGACAGAGATGAGAAGGGTATGTACGGACTTATCTAACTCTGGGGGATACGGTGAATAAGCTAAAGTCCCAATAAGTCGGCATCTTCCTTTAAGTGCTGGAAATAAGGCGTTACTCTGACATTTTTAGGTTTCTCATGTTACGCAAATCAGATAGCTACAATGTCACAGTCTGTCTGTGTGCGTTCAGTGTGTCTAATTCCAAGGTCCACAGCTGCTTCCTGTGAGCCCAGATGTGCCTGCCTGAATCTCTGGTAGAATTTGCTCATGTTTCAAGAATGAATGGAAGTTTCTCTTCAGCCTTTCACACACACTCGTGTTTGTATACAGCACAGAAACCAAACACATATTTCAGATATATGAGGCAATCTGATGGAGGCGTAAAAAAAATTGAATTATTAATAATCAATATAACATTCAACTACATACTTTAATGTCTTTTGTTGAGTAGGCCTTTGTACAACTCTTCCCATTCTTGAAATTGAGTATATGCTATTGTCACAATGTTAAAAAAATAAACATTGGATTCTTATTCAATGATGATGTAGTAATGGTCTTATTTACTACTTACCGTATATACTTTCCTATTGAAAATAGTTAAGAAATGTATTTACACATGAATGTTAAAATAACATTTATTTTTGTCCACAACAACATTATTAGCAATTTCTATCATGCACAATAGTTGATTTTTCCAAAATCAGGGGCGGTCCTCAGCAGTTCAAGGTGAAGTGTGTTTGCAAAATAGTAAGTGTGGATATCTGCTATTATGGAATTAAAATAGTGTTATAAAGGGTTTTACAGCCCATTACTCAAACTGAAAGTTATTGTTCAACATTTTGGAAAATATGCAAATTTGCTTTCTTGCTTGCTTGTCTTGCAAAAATTAGATAAGAAGATTAATATCTAATTGTAAAATATGGAGCCAAAGCCAGCAGCTGATAAGCTTAGTTTAGCATAAAGACTGGAAACGGGGGAAACCGCTAGACTTTGTCAAAACCTAAAACTTCACAGCACCATTTTATATCTTGTTTGATCAATCCATAAATTGTGGTTTTACATGGAGTTGTGTGCTGGAACTATTTCTTGGCTAGGCAGTGTATCCTTATACTTCCAGTCTTTATGCTAAGCTAAACTAATCACTTCTAGCTTCATACTTAATGGACGAGTATCAATCTTCTCATCTAATTTCTGGAATTCCGGCAAGAAAACAAATAGGCATATTTCCCAAAATGTCGAACTATTACTAAAAGCCTATAGTCCGAAGCACTAACTGAGTACATTTTATGCCAGAACTTTTACTTTTATTATAGGCTGTGTGTACTGTGAGGGCTGCTGAACTGACAAAGTAGTAAAGGGATTGGAAGCTTATTTCCCTGTAGCCCAGCAGACAAGACAATGGTATATTTATAATGTTGCACAACATTGAAAAAGTGCTGTAAACTAAGATAATAATACTCCATATCCTGGTCACATATTTTTTTACTTGACAAGAAAGTCAGATAAGAGACTGTCACAGTGGAGGAAACATTGAGGGCCATATTTGGTAGAGCAGGACACGAGAAATGGGTGCAGGAAATGCGAGCTGGCGTCTTTTGGGGCTCACGTGACAGCCCCATTTGAAAACAATGACAGGCACCGTAATAAGGTTTACACAGATGACAGTGAGGAAGGAAATTTTAACAAAAGGATTTTGTAAAGGAATCCAGCTCAAGAGCGGGACCTCCATTGTATGGCATATAAATTGAGCGTTAAAAGAAATTATGTGTGGGTTGCAAAGACAAAGACAGTCAACAGGGAGCGAGACAAAGAGGAAACAGGAGAGACGCGATAGTAAGGTTGATGACAATTCCTTTTGGAAAAAAAGAAGCTGTGTCTGTCAAAACAGATGGCAGCTGGTAAAGAGGATTAGGCGCTGTTACTACTGTTTCCAACACTACTTTAGACTGATCAACCCCCCCAAACACAAACAACCCACAGAACTCACACAAGTGTTTCCTCTCATCCCAACCCAACAACCTGGTCAACACTATATTGAAATATTGTTGCAAACTCTATTTTTTTCAGTTTGTATGGGAGTTCATAGATGTGTAAAATTAAGAAGGGAGCACAGTGACATTGCTAAACAAAGTGTGAAGGGGCAAGAAACAGAAGCATTCAGACAATCAGACAACAAGCCTACAATTTAGCCATATTATCTAAGATGTTTATTTGGGGGTAAAACCAAAATGTTGGTAATAATTCCACATTACACAGAACTGCGTGGGAACTACTGTATGCAGGTCTAACAGGTTTAACCCAGAATCTGAATATTCTAACCAGAGCGGTCAGACTGTTACAGATTGTAATCTGTGTGTATTCTAACACAGATTACAATCTGTGTGTATTCGTCTGACCACTCTTGTTTTAGCTATCAGATTTATTTAAAGTGATGTCGCCACGTTCCAAAATCTCAGATATCGACTTGGGGGGTTTGATGTTATTATCAATCAACAGGAACAAGAATGACTCAAATTGTAATATACTAGAATTTCTTTAAATGTGATGGGTTTTAATGTTAAATTACTTAAAGGAATAGTCCAACATTTTGGGAAATACAATCCAACAGGTCTAAAGCTTACTTATTTATTTACACATTATATCTTTGTTTAATCCATACAAAAACTGAAGTGTTAAACCAGCAAGTTGTGCTGGTAAGCATGTTTGAACAAAGCCAGGCTAGCTGTTTAAGCTAAGCTAAGTGGCTGCTGGCAGTAGTGTAGTGTTTAGTAAACAGTATAATTTGTCTCATCTCTCTGCAAGAAAGCAAATACGTGCATTTGGCCATTTGCCAATTTATCCCTTTATCCAACTTCATACGTTATCTTTAATCAGTGCATGGCAGCTTATGGACCGCTTGAATGCCCATCAGTCTTGGCATGTTTGTGACCAGTGCGCAGTACACATTGCACATTACAAGAAAAATCCAGAGACAACACATCTTACATCAGTTGGTTGGTTTATTTATCATTAGCAATGACACCAAATGTACTCTACTGTTTTCACTTGCTATCATAGGAGATGCATTTTAAATTGTAAACAGTGAAAATGATAAAATGCATTTCAGAACTCCTTACAAGCAGTGTATGACCAGGGAAAGAGCAGATTGTACCTGCTCTTGCTCACTTACTTTATTAAACAATGCATGTCATCTTATAATTTTGAGTCTCTCATATTTACATAGATACAGCTGGGTCCCACATTCACCAGCAGAGACCTATGAGTTGTTTTGTTTTTGTTTGTTTTTAATGTGTTATCACATAGTTTTCTTAAAGAATTATATTTACAACCATAACGCCCCCCAGCTGCCTGCTGCCGGGGGTTAACACAGTTAGAATCATTTGCTTAAAGTCCATTAAATTACTTATGGTTCGTGAAAGTTTACGTTGTAAATCAACCTTATAGCTCTACGCTTTTTTTCTCTTAACAAATAAAGTTAATACAGAGCTGAAGCAGTTCGTCTTCACCATAAAAATTCAAAATTATCCAAATAAATGAACAAACCAAACATAATAATAAAATAAAAAACAATATTGCACTTAAAGTTCAGGACAGCATTGGACCTGTTTGGTGGTTAAGAGGAAAGTGAGAGCTTTAAGCGGAGTGCTTTAGAGGAGGTGAGGGTGTCTGTAGAAGCATCCAGCAAGTTAATCTAAATAAATAGGCAAACTTTTGTACAACATGAAGCAATATCTTTTCCTCCGACTATGAAACGAGCAACCTCTTGTGTATTGCTCAGTAGAACTAGGGAGTGCAGATTGGAACCCTAAAACATATAAAAACAGTGTGTGTGTAGAAAAACAGGATAAACCAAGCTGGAACCTGTCATGGCAATGTCCTGAGAATGCTTCCTCGATTAGTCCAGAATGAGCTACTATGTTAAAGGAAATGTCGTTTGGCTGCACAGAACTTTTTTTTTCTTTTTCTTCTTCAGTTTTCATTCCTTGTTGTAAACAGTCTTTGGAGACAGAAGGCAAGTCGTCTTTTTCTTCCATTACTGGCTTTGAATGTGACTTTGAATGTCTTTTAATGTGAGAGTGACACATTTCTTCGTTTCTTCGCAGCTCCAGTCCATCCGTTATTTATACGTTTGTGTTCTTTGCCTGTTGCTGTCTCCGTCGTTGTCCCTGCTTTCCGCAGTCTTGGGATGAACTGAATAAGGTGAAAGCTGTTTATAGAAGCTTTGAGAGAGTGTAGGTGTTTGCAGGTGAAACAGAGCGATAACGCTAGCTTTCATTCAGACATTTTGTTTTTTTTTTTTTTCCTCCGTCATACAGTTTGGAGCCTGATAAAAAAAAGGACTTTGTGTCGTACCGACAGCTTTGAAGTGGCTTCACAGAGAATGTGGAGGAGGAAAGGGTAAGTGGGAGTTTTAAAGGGAAATTAAGGGAAAAAAGTGACAAAACAGTGCCGGACTGTCTTCATGTCTGCAGGGTATTCTGAGCAACCCCTCCTTTTCTCCAGTACAACTGGATAAAAACACAACCAAAAGACTGACACCACAAAAAAAGAGAGACAGTGATCAGACAAGCGTCCAGCTCCTGCTCCAGCCCTCGTATGTTGGCTTCTGTATTTTTAGGAACCATCCATCCATTCATCAGTCTATTCATTCATCCATCCACCTGGTAACTGTGTAAACTACATTCCTTTGCAGTGCCATAGCTTTGCCGCATCCTCTCACACCACAACAACAACAAAAATCATAGTGGACAGGATAACATACACAAAGAAAATGTAAAAAAAAAAAACAAAGACCCTCACATCCCACCCACCCACTATTTTTTTTTCAAGTCTGACCCTGTTTTTTTCTCTCTCATCATCATCATCGTCATCTTCTCCTTTGATCTTTTTCTGGCCTCTTATGACGAAGATGACGTCGGAGTGGAGCTGGCCTTTTTTTGGTTGATTAAGTCCACGTAGAGTTCTGAGCGCAGGAAGCGGGGGTATGAGTCCTTCTCCATCAGCCCGTATATCCGCCTCTGCGCTAGTTCAAAGCAGGAGCGTGTCACATTCTGCAGGTTGTCCTTAGTGTGATCTCTGGTGTACGAATCCAGATTTACCTGCAGAGAAAAAGAACAAAACAAGTAAGTTAAACTGTTATTTTGAAGAAATAGCAAGAGGAAAAATGCATGTTTTCTGTTTTGCGGGAGGCTGTTTCGATGCCATTTTTCCCCAGTATGTGTTGTGTGCACACTCTCACTCACTTCTTTACAAGACTGGATAGCGATGTATTCTGCAAAGATTTTCTTGGCTTTTGAGGCCATCTTGGACTGCGACTTGATCTTCTTGTATTCCTCACATGCTAGCCAGAATTCCAGATTCTCCTCACTGAACTCTGTGCGTAGGAAAGCTCTGAATGCTGCCAGACCATCTGAGGGAAAGCAGAGAGGAGGAGAATAAACAAGAGAAGAGTTGACTAGAGTGCCATGGCAACCTCACAGCTGAAGTGCTTCTTGGAGTTTCAGTGCCTAAAATAGCTCTGTGGCAGCCTTTTGAGTCATGTGGTTGGAATAAAGTAAAAAATCAACAACAAAAAACTAACAACACATATTCAAATCCTCAACATCCTTTGAGTGACATCAGCCACCCTTCAGCATGGCATCTATGCATTCCCCTTTACACATGCTGTGAGTGAACAAAGAGAAAAGAATGTTTTAGAGTATGGGAAAAGGGACTAATTCTGGCACTTTGGGGTTTTAAGTTTCAGTCCAGTTAATGATTAGAGGAAGAAGGCATCCAGAAGAAAGAATAGCAGGAAGCCGTGTCCACCCACTTCTCCCTTCTGCACCTTTCCGTTCCCATGAATCACCCACGCTGATATGCAGAGCCAATGCAAGCAGTCATCTCTTACCTCATTCTGGTAAGCAGGAGTGAGGTAAGTCAAGAGATGGAAGAGAGGAAATAAGAAGGGGGAGAATAAAGAGGCCAACAGAGCCGAATGAGGAACAGATGTAGCTCTGGCTTTGTATCAGCTTTTAAAAAGGACTGGGATTGAACTTCGAAAGCTGAGTTGTGTACAACAAAAATAGCAACAAACTTGCAGGTTATATGTTTTAGTTTCCCCTCCTCTCTATGTAACGCATGGAATCTGTCCGTTGGGATTAGGGAAACTTGATGCAATCTGCCCGTTCATTGCAGCATGGTGTGTGTGTGTGTGTGTGTGTGTGTGTGTGTGTTTTGTGTGTGTGTGTGTATGTATGTATGTATGTATGTGTGTGTAATCCATATATCAGTACATGCATATTTCCTGTGCTTACCACCCTATCCCACCATCTCATGCAAGCACTGTATGTCTATAGTCACCCACTGTCTAGAACAATATTGCACTAAATGATATCACACAAATGATCAGAACAAAAAGACGGATGATACCAATGTTTGTAAAGAAGAAAAAAAAATGAAGAGAAGGAATTAAAAGTAACTTACATTTGTGTGTGAGCAGCTTGTCAAGTGAGTCCCCCCATTTCAGTGCTTCCTCTGGGGTGGGCCTGCAGATAAAAGCAGAGCGATTCTTTAACAAGCCCATCTCAGTCAGGTTTCTCATTGTGTGACCCATCCGCAGGACTTTGTCTATGTTTGATAGATGAGTGGAAACAAAGTATGTATTCCTCTGTGTTGCTTCCTTCCACTCTAGTCTGTGTCTATTGGTCTTCCCCTCTCATTGAGACTTGCTCTGTGAAAGCTTACAACACTGAGAGCCATGCGTCTATCTGCTTCACCCTGGTGGGGGAAGGCTTTTATATTCCCACTGAATGCAACTTGGAAGGCGGGAGGGGAGGGGCTCCAGCCGGCCAATGGAGATGTGTTGTCAGGTTTAGAGACCTCCTCCCCCCACCAGTGTCTGTCTGCCCCCTGCTGCCTTTCATTCTTCCTGTACCCTGCTGTAAAGCATGCCTCTTTACAGTGCTCATCTAACACTCTCTCCAATCCACATCTGAGGCCTTATTTGACAAGTAGGAAAGAAGTTGCTATGTAATTTCAAGTACAATTTAGTCAGTTTGGACATTTTCTGTGCATTTGCTCTCACAATTTGCCTTTTTTTTTCTCTTACCGTTATGCCTTGTAGAACATGTATGTACAATTATTGCATTTATGTGTTAAAGCAGCCGCTTTGCAAAGTGCACTGCCAGGTTTATACTGTTATAATATAAGACGTTACAACAATCTATAATGCTATATTTTATTTGGTAAACATATTTTCTATATAACTACAAAAACTCCACAGCCAAACAATTCCCTATTCCTCCTTCAGGCATGCCATTGTCACAAAAAACATTCTCTCATTCATTTTAATATTGCCGCACATTAAAAGCACACTCCCATCACTGCTACTGCCCACATGTCTGTCTACCAAGGTCAGGTCATTACTAGTTGTAGCGAAACCCGGAACACAGTCTCACACACACACCCACATGCACATGCTGTCAGGAAGTGGCCACTTACTTGACTGACTTCATAGATTTGTCTAACTTGCTGGCTGGGTTGCTTCCTGGGGATTCATTCCTCCTCCGCAGGAAAGCCAGCCGATTCTTCATGTCTTTGGCCCTGGGTGAAAGGAAGATAGAAAAGAGATAGAAAGAGAGAGTTGGCAAGAGACGGAAGAGTGAAAGAAAGATTTATGAATACAGAATAAGGGAAATGGAATGAGGATGAAAGGAATGATAAAGTAGATAGAGAAGGTGGACAAAAAGAGACATGGGAAGAAAGTGTGTTGAGTCCAAGTCCAAAGTCCACAATTAAAACAATCCAAGGCATGGGAATCACCAATTAAGTTCTTCAGCACTGTAAATCCACATGAAATCAAACCCACAAAAGCCAGAAAAGAATAAAAATAAATGTCATGTTTTGTACATTTTAGTCTTCAGCCAGGTATGTTGGTATGGTGGGACCAAACTTTTCCAAAAGGCAGATGTCAGCTCCCTTTCCTCGCTTCGTGTCAGTGTCTCGCCTGTCAATCTATTATCTCTAACAGTCTTTCCTGTAGATGTGTCCCTGGCAGGTTCCTCGGCAGGGACTGAGCAAATGTGGCAGAGAAGGAGGAGAGACTCAATCCTCACTCCTCTGTTTCATCACGCCATTCTCCGTGTGCCTACAGGGGTTGCTGAGAGGGAGCTGACCCAGGGCCGAGGCAACAGGGCACAGTGACCTCCTCTGCTTCCCACCAGCAGCAGCACCCAAAATCCTCCTGACCGCCCACCTTACCTGTTTCACCTTCCTCCAACCATCTCACACACACCCACACACACACATACACACACAGACCCCCCACAGCACATGCGCCACCTTAAATCTCACACAAGGTGATACACCAACCCTCAGTCCCCATGGGCTTTGTCAGAATCCTGCGCATTTCCCATAATCCCATGGTATGTGTCCTGGCTTTTCCCCGACCTGGAGCACGTGCTGCCACATTGGGATGTGACCTCACTCAACACCCATTTCCTGAGTCCCTGCTTTTGATTTCCACTGT
This sequence comes from Perca flavescens, assembly GCF_004354835.1. Lineage (NCBI taxonomy): Eukaryota > Metazoa > Chordata > Actinopteri > Perciformes > Percidae > Perca > Perca flavescens. Next base: position 19,310,910 of record NC_041346.1, on the reverse strand, counting down.
GGATTGGCTGGCCCGCTAATAATGCAGCGTGGCAGTGTGCGCTCGCTGGCCCTAATCACTGCAAGCTGTGCCACAGCCAACCTACAGCACCCAGGAGAGCATGTACACCCCAAATTAAGAAACAAGGCTTCCAGTTATAAACACTTATCATTCAAACATGAACACACAGAGGGGTGGAAAAACCCACAACTACAGATTAGCACACACATTGTACATGAATATACTCCTATGGGGATAAAAGAACGACCACACAAACATTTCAAAGAACCCCCCAGCACCTGTGTCAACTCATGCCCACTTCACTAGTGCTTTCATGCCAGTCACAGGTGTTGGAAAACTCCCAGTCTCCACCAGTGTGCGCATGTGTGTGTGACGGGAAGTGGGAGAGAGATAATTTATGCATGCGTAAATGCAAAGTGGTCACACAGTGCGGCTGACGAAATTGAACAGAGCACACAGTCAGCTGTCTGATGAGAGTTTTTCCAACTGCCGCAGGACAGGAAAGGTAGAAACATGGCCATACACATGATGCAACATGACTGCATGAGCTGTTGGAAGCAGCAGCTGAATAGCTCCTTTAAAATCAGGATGAGTGTGACTTTGTGGGTGTATTGATTTGGGTGTGTTTGGGTTTGGGGGGTTCAGCTGGTGCGGATTACTTTAGTCAACCAAGAGAACCACAAAAAGCCTTTTTGGGAGCGTTTGTGAGGATCAGGAGAGTGGAACTGCCAAACGAGTGCCATAGAAAAAGAATGTACTACCAATACATGAAAAAAGTAAAAGAAAGAGATCGAAAGACACTTTCTCTTGATCCTAAGGAATACCTAAATATCCACGCAGCCTCACTGGTGGAGAGATGACTCATCCATTGATTGATATAACGTAAGTGTTCTGTATGAAACCAGATGCTGAACTGCTGAACACAATCCAGGCCTCTCTTTTACGGGAAACAACAGGGTGCTCTAACAACAATATCCCTGTGAATAGCTAACACTTGCCAGCCTGAAGGACATTATTACCCAAATAAAAACTGTCTTGCTGTTAAATAAACTCATAACATCAGAGCAGGATTCATTAGATTGTTCTATTTTTAGGTTGCACTCAAGGCAATTAGGTCTTGAGCTGTGTGCATGTGTTAGCTAATAGACAGCCTCTGTCTTGCTAGTGCAAGTGAGGAAGAGAAGTATTTTATTGGGGCTGGAAGATATTTTGTTGGCCTGACAAAAGATGCTTTATTATTTATGTCTGGTTTTATACAAGCTGAGCCCGCGTGGGTATGATGTGACAATGATGTCATAGCAACAGTCACTTTAAGGAATTGTATGTTTCTTTCCTGCCACCATGTGGGTGTCAATGGATATTGCAAACACAAACAGCGACATTTTCCACCCTCTGGCAACACAGATTGCTTGCAAGGCATTATTCTACTCCCAATAGTTGGTGTCAACACTGGAAACAACTTGAGCATCCCATGATTTATCTTTCCATTTATTTTCAGAAACTGATACATATTGTATTTTATGTAGCTGCCTTATTTAAACCACCACACACTGGCAACACTGACTGCAGCAACACTTTTCTTTTCTATAAGTCTGCGTGTTAGTTAGTTTAGGTAGTGTGTCATACTGCTGGAGGTGTGGGAAACTCAACTGATACAGTCATAAATGACACTGCCTGTGTGGTTATTAGGTCAATGGGAGTCAACAGCAGCTCCAACCTGAATAATACTCCTCCCTTAATGTAGGCAGACACATTCTCCATCCTTTTAACAGTGTCAGTCAGTGGGCAACAGTCACATCTGTGACCGTTGGATGCAGAGATTTAGCAATACAAACAGCTCTTAACTAAGACTTAAAACAGAAGGAAAGGAAATGCTCTTCATACTAACAGGGCCAACCAATACCACAATTACAGATATTTGTATGCATTTGTTCAGTATCAGAGATGGAAAGTAGTCTTGTACTTGAGTCTATTTGAAGAGCAACTTCACTTAAGAATGATACTGAACCCAGTGCTCTTTGCACCTCTGCTCTTTATTTGCCAATGGCACTACTGACAGTCTCTCACTTTGAGTACCTGTGTATTTAAAGTTGATACTTTACTGTATCTGCTAATAGCTCCCTAGCACTAACACCATTAGCAATGCACTGTATCACACTCCATATGATTTATTACATACAGCGACTCTTCCACTTAAGTTAATCTGCTAAAAGACTGACAAATGCTATCAAATTAGGATGATTTTTATCTGACACGCTTCTGTCCAAAAATGTATGCTCCAGTGCCCCACGAACACACTAAACACAGCATGTCCATGTTTGCAGCACAGGCACAATGTGTACACACTCATGAGCGTCTTCTTGTGTCTGTGCATGAGAGAGCGCTGTATGTATTTGAGTGAAGAAGGGAGAGGTCTTTAGCTCCGCAATTCTCTGCAGGTTTCCATATTCTTTATTCCCTCTTTGCTTGGCTCACATTAGATGCACTAATAGCCCCCCGCTGGCTATTCTTGGTGTTCTGAAAAGTAGGCCGCACTCCCAGGGAAAGGCTCTGGGAGCACATGGGCGTGAGCTGCAGACAGACACACTGCAGATCACAATGTACCATACAAGCACAAAGCCAAAACCATTGCCCCACTTCATCCCACTTTTGTTGTTTGCTACATGAGGCTTTGTTTCCCCACAATGATAAGAGTGCACCCTTTGTAAAGCCTGACCTGTAACATTTGGGGTGCAGCGATGAGTACAGAGGAGGAATTGAAATACAGATGGTGAGGGCAGCAGCCCAAGGTTCAATCATGTTTTCATTCCCTCAGCCACTTTTTATTTACAGAAGGCTGTGTGCCTTTGAATACAGGACAAGCCACACAAATAACTGTGCAAGCGTGTGAGCCTGTTTGTGCGTCTGTGTCTGTGCGAGTATAAAGGGTTGGTTCAATGTGTCTGTAACTCTTTAAATAACTTTTGATAGTATTTGGGTTCTGTCTAAAAAGATATGAGAACAAACTGGGAGCGTTTGCCCTGTACTTTCTCTCACAGACAAAGCAAAACACAATAGTAACATAATAAAAAAAGAGAAAGGCTAATCTATAAAGTGCCTCATAACAAAGAGAAATGTCACTCTGCCATATTCCTAGAAGAACAAGGAAAAAGGGAGTTGTCCTAAATTTCGGCCATAAATATAACATTATCTCATTCACAGTCTCCCTCAATCAAGACCAGAAAAAGAGCTCTATTTCTGAGCAAACTCACCTTCCTAGCCACAAAGACCACATGAGCAATCCTATTCCTGAAATCCAGGCTGCATATAATAAGAAAAAGGGCCAGCCTCAAGTTAGAATTTAAGGCTGCTTCCTCCAAAATAGTTTGAGCGCTTCAGCCTCACGGGGGCTTCTGCTCCCTCACTGCGACTGTCAAATGAGATCCATGTAGAGGTCAGATAGCTTCCTACCAGCTTGAGAGCATTGATTCCGGTGGGACGCAAAACAGCTCCCACCCACACTTTCCTCATCCTCCCTTCTGATGTTTCTAATTCTTGATAATCAAAGTGCAGATGCACACACACACACACACACACACACACACACACACACACACACAGACTGCCTTGCTCTTACCTTTCCAGGTAGTTCACTGAGAAATCAACCATAGTGTGAAAGATGATTGCCAGCCTGTACGCAGGTTCACTTGTTGTGTGTGGAAATTAGACTGCATGTAAGCGTGTCAGGAGTGCCGGTGCTCAGGGCCCAGGGGTTTGTTTGACAATCACATTCCTCTAACCTCTGAGGGGATGTGGTGGAGCTTTATATAATCTAGGGGGTCTGGGGAAGGCGGACCCTGGGCTCACCCAATCGCCACGCAGTGTTTAGAGAGGACAGATTCCTTCCACTGGGGCCGGGACGTTTTTTTTTTAGTTTTATGGGTTAGCAAGTGGAGATGACTTATGTCTTTTTTTGCAAAAGAAGTGACTTGACTATTGTAATTATCTGTTCATCTGTCCCAGATGACAAGCAGTGGTAGAGCTCTGTGTTAAATCTGCTACTAGGCTATAAGAAAGACTTGACACATATTATCATATCATATTATCTCTTCTGTAGTTTCTGCACTGGATGCTTGTTGGCATGAAACTTCATTTAACTGATAATCTGAATCCAATCTCCTCAATCAGAAACTCAAAATGGATGAACTTGAACTTTTTAATGTGGCTCCTGTTCTTTTACATACAATGTCTGTGGACTGTAGTCATGTTTTAAACATTATATCATAAGCTTAACTGAAAGTGCTAATACTTGATTCATGGTTGTGTTGTGTGTTGTCTCTATAAATGAATAAATGTAAACATGCCAATTGCCTGGCGGTAGTCTCCAATGAAGTAATGAGTCCAGGAGAAATAATGTTATAAGTTACCTGGATGTAACTTCAGTTCTATATGTGCGAAGCCCACCATCGCTCTATATAACAAAGTTAATAAAAGAATGTAAAAACAGTTGTGGGGAATATAATTAAAGGGGAACTCCACTAATTTTCACATCATCATTTGTTTATAGGTCTTGAGGAGTACTACTGCATGAATACTGAAAAAAGTAGTATAAAGAGTTTTACATCTCCGCAGAGAGCTTCACCGAGTCTGATAAAATTGATGTCACTTGATTAGATTACAAGTATGGAGTTGGAAAGAAGTGAGGTTACCAGACCTCTTTAGCACATTCCATATCACTGTTTGAGGCGCGGCTCAAGGCTACATTAGCCACTAACATAACCCACTACAAAACTACGACAGAACTGTCTGTGGTCGAGTTGCATTGTGGGTAATGTAAGCGCCAGGTTTTGACAAGCAAGAAGAATGCTTGGAATAAGAAAGGCAATATGAACTATACATCAGAATTGCATCTCAGATGGCAAGACAACTATCAATTCAGCTTAAGTCAAAGGCAAGTGGACTTCTGTTTTGGTCTTGAAGAGATTCAACACTCATCCAAGAGGCTTCATTAGTTTTACAGACTGGTATGGAGGCATATAAACCTTCATGGGATGTCCACACCTTCATGTCCAGTTATTTTTTCTTGGTGTTTTTTTTATATATTTTATTAGGCAATGACACATACCAGTTTCAGAAAGTCCAGTTAACTTTGATTTACTACTTCTACATGTCTATATATAACCTGGATGACCAAGACTCTTGATGGACATTAGTTTTAAGTGGTTCACATAATGTCAACACTGATTGTACAACAAGGTCAGTTCACATCATGTCTAACTACTTAACTAATATTACATTTGGCCTACTTTCATAGCACATAAAAGGGGACTTGCATCCTTGGCAGCAAAACCAGGTGATATAAATTATTTGCCTGGGAACTGCCACTAGGGATGGCACAGCATCAGTATTATGCTGTGAAAAACAAGACTCTCCATCTATCAATACTAATAAGAATATGCCATTGGTATATTTATATATGTATGTATGTATATATATATAAAGTACACAAAAACACAGATGGTCATTTGTGTTGTGCTTGTATTAAACACTTCAGGGGCACTCAGTGTTTTGCTTCGTTCTTCTCTGCCCTCTCCATCTGCCTATATGACTCAAAGTTAAATACCAATTTTAATCACTGAGGTATTGGTAATCCCAATAAATTTGGATTAATCTGTCAACACGCTCAGGTTTTTGCATGTTACTCTGGTGCACCAGTCGATGGGCTGTAGGTTTATGGCTTTATTGCTACTTGTTGGATGGGAAAAAGTAGAATAGCGTTGCAGGGATTGATTGTTTGGGGAAGCACAACACCTGGACTGAGTAAAGACAAAAGGCGATAATGGAAGGGGGGCGGGAGAGATAATGTGGACAATTGCAGGAAAACTGCTGTGCTGGATCCAGAAAACAAGACTCAGGAAGTAAAATATGCAAAAAGGAGAGAAGAAAGAAGTGTAGGAAGTGAGAAAATATAAAAGGTAGAAATACACGGAGAAAGAAGTAGTTTAGGAGAGCAAGAGGTAGAGAGAGGCGAGGTAAATGATGCATGAGGGCCAGGTACTTTGTAGGACAGCTCTTACATGTAAGTACCATTTCGCTTCTAAAATTGAAAAATGCAATTAAAAAAAATATCTATGGATATTCCTGTTGTGTTTTGATATCTGTTTCATTCAATCTTCCTATCACTAATGATGTTTAGGGTGATTGAGGGAAGAAGAAGAAGCAGAAGAAGAAGAAGAAGAAGAAGAAGAAGAAGAAGAAGAAGAAGGTTTACATACTACCACTAATTGCCAGACTGAAACCACCCTTCAAAAGTGTGAGATGAAAACATTCCAAGGTGCACACACAGCACACAATGTACAGAACAGGAGGGGCATTGAGAGGAGAGGAAATCAAATCCAGTGCTACTAATACTGGATCCCCTGCTCCAAAACTCACAGGCCAAAGGCCAAAGTACCTTCTTTAAAGGTCCTATGACATGCTGCTTTTTGGATGCTTTTATATAGGCCTCAGCCGTCCCCTAATACTGTATCTGAAGTCTCTTTCCTGAAATTCAGCATTGGTGCAGAATTACAGCCACTAGAGCCAGTCCCAGGGGTGTGGCCTTGACCAACTGCCATGCTTTGCTTGTTTTGAAAGCCATGATATCTCTCTTTTTCTCATGGGCGGGCCAAATTCTCTGGGCAGGCAAAGCAGAGAAAGGGGAGGTAATCTTTCCCCTTATGACATCAAAAGGGTAAGATCGGCCCAGCTGAGCTTTCATTTTCTCAAAAGCAGAGCAGGATACCCAGGGCTCGGTTCACACCTATCACCATTTCTAGCCACTGGGTGACCATAGGAAGGCTGGGGCAACTCATGTTAATGTTAAAAAACCTCATAAAGTGACATTTTCATGCCATGGGACCTTTAAGCTATAAATTGCTCCCTCTCAGCATGATTTGACTATGTAAGATACTATTGGCCACCAATGTCCATCTACTTACTCCGTTGGCTCTCTATATGTTAAATATCAGTCTCCAGCATCTGGAGGAAATAATTTCCTTCATGCTTTGTTATGTAGAAAGCCTGAGATTTCTATCTATAGCAGGAACACATTGTGTTTGTTTTTTTGACATTGCATGAGAATAAGGGCTTTAAATGCAAGAGACAGACGACTAGTGTGTAAACATGTAGAGTCAGAAAGCTTGTGACTTATTGTGATACTGACCTAAGATGACAGAAAAGGGTTGCACTCAATGATGGGAAGCCATTTTGTCTTGAGGAGATAAAACCTTTTCTTCTATGCAGCCTTCATCGGTGTCACAACTATGCAGCACAGATGCCTCTTAAATAGCAAAATAACACAAGCGAAACCATCTAATCAAGCAATGCAACCGATCAACATCTTGCACTATTACAAGGAAAAAGATAAAGACTGGCCTACCAGACTTACTAATTCATAAAATATCTCTCAAATATGTGCATTCATGCAAGTGAAGAAGTGGTATTGACAACAGAGTGACTACATTGGTATAAAGAAAGGACATACAGCATACATCAACCCTATCAATTTTCTTAGATCTACCTTAAATATCATCATCCCACATGAAAATGGAAGACTAAATGTATTTGCTAGTAAGCAAATCACTGTTTGCTAACCATGACCTATGTCAACAAATGCTGTCAAACTGACTTGCTATGTGTGGCTGTGACTCAAATGGTCAGGTTCACATTACAGATGGTCATTACCATCTCATTTTTTATTCTGTGTATCAGGTCTTATGTTGTATCAGGTCTTATGTTGAATCAAATGACTCCTTTAAATTGCTATGAGAAGTAATGTGTCATTGATTTGGAAATATGATCTTATTTGACAAAAACAATCACACATTCTAGATTTAAAACTAAACTAAAAGGAAAGAAAGAAAGAACACATTTTAAATAAGCAGTGCTATATTCTATGATATTAATCATTGTTATTAATGCCAATAAAGCTGGTCTGAAGCTGTTTGCATCAGCTGACAAGAAGGCAACATACTCAGGACTCAAGAAAAAAGGCTGTGGAATCTTAAGCACTTAATCTGCTGGTTAACTAAAAAACGTAAAAACACAGCTTGTGCAGAAGAATGGGCAACTATCAGGCCCAAGGACAGCCATTGTGAGTGGCTTTATTGTCTTCACGGTGTGAAATGTGCTTTCATCTTGATGAACAGGAGCGTGCATAAGGCTCATTGAACAGCTGATGAATCATCGAGGCGTCAATGCACACATTTGACACACATCCAAACAAACACTCTTCACTCTCAACACACACCTTACTTCTCACACCGCCGAGAATGTGACACACATGTGGTACCACACTCCTCAGCAGGGCATACATCATTTACCACTTAATTAAGGAGATGATGATCAGAGTTGGATGATTAGCTTTCAGTCACCTTCACCTTAAAACATGCTTCTTCATGTGCAGCTCTTTGAAAATGCGCAGGTATTGCACAGATTGTCACAATGTCCAAAATATTTGTATACAACATTAAAGCTATAATGCGCAACTATTTTATTAATGAACGTCCGTTACATTCAAGCCATTTTCAAATGAGTTGATATAAAGCTAATTAAGCCTACCAGCTCAACAAAACTCTCTCTTTAATTGTTAGCATGGCCATGTTCACAAAATGGTGTAGTCCGGCGACATTTGCGTGTGTGAGTGATGCGACAGTGTTGTTGACATTACTTAGAATTCCTCATGGGGGCAACAGAAACTACCCACTATAGCTTTAAAGAGAAATAATCCAATAATAAATCCGAAACCTATTTTCAATCCCCCTTCATTTATGTTAATTATAATACCCAAAATAAAGATGAGAGGGCAAGGTTTAAATGTAGCCATGTAATGTGGATATGTTCTGACATCCTCAGTCCACTGATCCAATCACACCCATACTAACATGTTTTTAAATCCTGATGTCTCAATTAACCCCCCAGTACCAAACTGTTACTTAATGTTCACCATTACTTTGGTCACAAGTAAAGACATCCTAAATGGATGTTAAAGCAAGGTGTGAAAAGTGTACCCTTTTACTGGATACACAAATTGATTAAATTAGCATGAAAATAAAAGGCTGATGACTGAGAATTGAAAGCAGAAGTGGTGAATGCTATTGTACTTGTCTATGAAGGATTGATCTATTGTGCTGCCTCTCACTCTCATTCCTCCTCTTTCTCACATAAATAATGAATTCTCTTTTTATTCTAAACCTAAAAGTCATAGCATAGTTTTCCTAAATAATGTTTTAATATTGTTACAGGTTAAAATCCATATTCAGGTAGAAATAAACATGCCATTTCTTGTTTACAATTTTTAAAATGAGCAGACGCTGAAACTGAAATTAACCACAGACAGGAAACACACAAAAAACTGATTCACTAAAGTACTTACAGGTTCTTGGATTTCTTCTTCTTTGTTCCTTCGGGGCTGACCTCACAGCTACAGGGGGATCCGGAGCTCAGCTGAGGGGAGATGAAGGAGAGCACACACTGCATCATCCACTCTTCACACAGAAAGAGGGCCCTGTAGCCTCATGCAGTTGTTGTCATTGGCTAGCAAGCTAGTAAGTCCTCCATGTCCAGTTAGGCTAGACTGAGACTAGTCCAGTCTGTAACACGCACAGCCAGCCACCAAAATGATTAATCCATAGCAGCAGTCCACAGTGTATATCCCACAAAGCAAAGCTCTCAGAAGTGTGTGTCTGTGTCTTGCTGAATAAAACTGTCTGACTGTGTGTGTATGTGGCAGATGATGTTTTAAAACAGGGTATAACAAAGTATGTGAGAGTGAGAGAGTGTGAAAGACTACGGCTGTTGTTTCTGCTGGCCTCCAACTGTGCCCTAGGTTTGAAGTATTGAGCCAAGACCCCGGTTTCACATTACACTTTCTGCCGACCCACCACTTTGATTGGTTAAGAGAAAAAGGGAAGTTGCTGCAGGGCGGGGAAGGGGTCAATCTCCACTAATCTGATGGCCTGAAGCTGCCCATTGTATGTGTCTGTGTTTGTGTGTGTGTGTGTGTGTGTGTGTGTGTGTGTGTGTGTGACAGAGAGGCTCTGAATAATGAGCCATTGTATTACAGGAACACAGTTGAATCTGAGCTAGGTACTGGCCACAGCTGGTAACACATGGTGTAATGTTCTCTATCTTTGTGGGACTCAATTTGAGTTTTACCCTTCAGAGTGTGGTTTTGAGGTTAAAGTGACACTCTAGCCAAAAACACTAACCCCCTGTAGGCTTTAAAGTCGGCAGTAAAGTTTATAGTTTCCTCATTGAGGGAGAACAGCAGCTTGAATTCAGTCAAATGGATTCCAAATATCTCTCGAAACCTATCAAACCACAAAGGTCTTCTACCACTAGTAGTAACATAGCATCCATTACTTTCTTCACAATTTTTTTTCTGCCATAAACACTCTTAACCATTGGAATCCATGATAAGTGCCTGACTTCAAGCTGACCACAGCTGTTGTTCTCCATTAGTTTGGAAGTTACAAACTTTTTACAGTCACCTTTCAAACCTACAGAGTGCTGAGTCAAAAGATTTTGTGTGGAGTACCCCTTTAAAGGAATAGCGTGACATTTTGGGAAATATGCATATTCACTTTCTTGCCAAGAGTTAGACAAGAAGATTGATACCAGCTCTAGAGCAGTATCGATCTTCTCACTAACTGTCTGCAATAAAATGAATAAGCATATTTTTTGAAAAATGTCAAACTATCCCTTTAAGGTTAACATTTTGAGCAGAGCTTAAGGCTAGGCATGTAATGCAAAGCTATGGTTACAGGCTAAAAATGCATCACATCAATGAGGGTCCTCACTAGTATAACAATACAAATATATGGGCTTATATTTGTGTGATGCTGATGTTGATGTGTCCATTGTCCATGATTACAGTGAAAATGTGTTTGTGGGACTATTATTGTATGTAAACAATAACGCTTAGCCCCATGAGCAAACATATCCTGCATCCCTCTATGTTGAGCCACCCTACATACTTGCAAGCAGCTGCACAAAGTAATATCCTGTTGTGCTTTTCATTGTTGAACCTGGTAAATGATGAAATTGCTCTATGAGACATATATTATAAAACATTGATTTTGTCATGGCTTTCTGTCTTGGCTGTGAATCAATCCTTAATTGTAATCAGCATTTGTATAAAAGGAAATATTAAACGTGTTAATGAGCCTTCTTCACTTGATGCCTTGTCAAATAATGTCTATTACAACTCTTGATAATAGAAATACCTTTGTATTTATTTTTTTCCTCAGATTTCTGTCAGTCAGCACAATGCTCAATGCTAATGTGAGAGAGCACAATGTGTTAGTGCAGATTTTGATACTGTTGATTGCAGCATCTTTACTGAAATATTTACTGGTTCCTCCCAATTTTTTGATAATGCAAATCATTCCCATTATCTGTGAATGGATTTGTCTGGTCACAATCCTGGATTGCAGTAAAGGATCTCTCTGCCACATCCTTCCCTTTCATAACTCCTCCCTTCGAACTGTATTTCATATACTGACAAAATGCTTGCTATTTTTAATCAAGCATAGTGATAACATGATGATATTTGGTGATGACTATTGGTGCTTGAAGGTATTTAAAAAAAAAGAAGTGTTTGAGAAAAGACAACTCATAATGTGGATATGATAACCAAACATGTAGAGGCATTAAGTCATTCACTCTGTAGAATAGACTCGTACTTTAAGTTCAGAAAACTGTACCAGCTCTTCAAATGTTATGCAATTCAAAATATATCACCAGTTACAGTATATTTGATATATATCCTCCAGCTCTAGAAGTAACAAAATCACCCAGCTACAAACACTAAGAAATATGTTAAATACTGTATGTTTATGTATGCACCATCCACAAAGGCAAATTCCTTGTAAGTGTTACTTACTTGGCAATAAATCCTTTTCTGATTCTGATTCAGGGATTAAGTCATTGAGGGTCATGAGAGACCTCAAAATCTAATCAGTAATATCAGTGGGTTCCAGTCCCTATGGAGCTATCAGCTAGGCTTTACCCTGAAACCACAGAAAACAACTGGAAAACGTCGCAAACTTTGTCCTCTCCAGAGTTATTTGTCCGGATGTAGCCCCCAGGACAGCATGATTCAGGGGTATCAGGACAACAACTTATGCTGTGTGGAGATCAGAGGCGGATTGTCCACTTGTTGGGTCAGACTTTGTTTGACTAGCTGCCTGCATGTAAGGACTGGACGCTCATTCACACTAGAATATTATGTTCCAGCTGGATGAGATCCACACACACAGTGAAATGTGTCTGCTTTCTTGCTACAACTAGCATTAGCAAGTGGCTAATTGAATTAATTTGAATGCAAAGAAGAATCATAATGTTAAAGGAGAATTCTCTGCAATTTTTACGTTAATCTTGATTGCTATAAATAAGCGTGTACTTTCGATTGAAAAAAACCCAACCTGAATCGGTGCAGCCAACACGGAGTAGCTGCAGCTACGTGTATGAGCTTCCACTGAGCTAAAACGGCAGTTGTCGGGGCAAGTTTTAGAGTGCCTTGGTGCCTCTTAACAGACATAAAATGCTATTAAAATGTCTGTGCAACATGAACAGGGCCTTTACGTGACAACAAGATGCGTTTTCAACTCAGACATTGTTTAAATTCACCTACCCTGGTCCCTGTCTTAATCCTGCCGGTAGCTACTAGCTGCTAGCTGCTAGCTGCCGTCCGGTGAGTGTGTTCAGCCAGGCTTCTGTGATAATCATCCCGACAACAATCCATGGAGCGGCGGTGGTCTGGCTATGTCCTCCAGAAGACAGGTCATGTCACGTCTTGAAGTTTATTCCACCCCTAAAAAAACAGTAGTGCGGTAGTAGCTGCCAGCTAGCTGCTGTCCGGTGAGGACATAGCCAGACCACCGCCGCTCCATGGATTGTTAGCTGCAGCTACTCCGTGTTGCGTGCACCGATTCGGGTTGTTGCTTTTTTTTCAATCGAAAGTACACGCATCTTTATAGCGATCAAGATTAATGTAAAAATTGGCCAGAATTCTCCTTTAAGCAGGCGTTCTGTTTGAATGAATCAACACACACCCACAACTGACCAAATCTGCAGAGGCATCACAGGAACACACACACACACACACACACACACACACACACACACACACACACACACACACACACACACACACACACACACACACACACACACACACACACACAGCCTAGCAGCAATTGAGATTTTCTGGGTGGGGAAGTGAAAGAGCAGAGCTTGTCCTTCCCTCACTACCACCAATGAGGTGCCCTTGAGCAAGGCCCTTAACCCCTGCTCCAGTGGAGCTGCTCAGTGGCCAGCAGATCACACTGTGGTTGTACTGGGCAGCTTCCAGGTATGAATGTGTAACTGTGTGAATGTGACAGGTTGTTGTTGCAAATGAGAATTTGTTCTCAATTGACTTACCTGAAAAAATAAAGGTTAAAAAAACAAAAACACTCCAGCGGCTGTATTCACAAATGTAACGCAAGGCAAACATTCACTGTCATACCTTTACACTGAATACCAGCCTCTAACAGGGCTAGATGCAAAACATAGAATAGTTTTGAGTCACATTCAACTTATTTTCATGTATTGGATGTATTCTACATGACAACCTAAGTAATAAGAGCTTCTTTTTTTACATACTGTATTTAATTAATCAGGCCCCATGTGCAATAAACTGTCTCAGATCAGATTGGTGTCAAACATTATATAGTATTGCCAGCACTGTATGTATAATTTAATAGTTTCTTTTTGTTAAAAGAGCTAAATCTTCAGGTCTCTTTTTTAGGTTTCTATGTTTTTCTTTTTCTCTGTATTCTTTCAGGCAACCAGACCCAACTCGGGCCCCCCACACACAAAAGAGACTTAGACACACCACACACACAGAGACTTGCCTGGCAATAACCACTGGAGCATAAAAGAGTCTCAGTATTTTCTAAAAATAGCCCTAATGTGTGTGTGTGTGTGTGTGTGTGTGTGTGTGTGCGCGTGCGTGCGTGCATGATCATGTGTATAGACTCCTCACATGCCTCACTGAAGACAGTAAGAAAACACAGAATCTGCCAAAGACCACACGGCGATACAGCACCCGGAGGCATGGGATGCAGATGTTGACAAGGGTGGTGGGATGGCTGTGTAGATACACAGATAAAGGTTTAAACTGGATGTGTGTTGAACACGTCTTTGTAGCCATTTCTCGGTTCTATATACCTGTACATGTATGCACGTGTGAAAGCAATCCTATGAGGAAACACGTTTCTGGCAATGTTAAAGTTCGAAATGTTAATGAAACATTTATAGACACATATGCACATGACCTGGGAACGTTTAGCCTAAGTCAAGGGAAATAGTGTGTGTGGTTAGGAGAGAAGTTTGGAACCCCAATGGGCTGCTATTCCCCCAAGGAAACCTTGCTTGTCTTTGTCTCAACAAACTGTACATTCTTCGGTTGTGCTCTGCACTAACAAACACATTGTAGGAACAACATTCTAAACACAGCTCTGAAACATTCCTGACCCATACTCCAAATCCTCCAACAACCTAAAACCCCAGAGGTGGAGAAATTAATCTTGGTCTTTGTGTATATAAACTTCTTCTCACCAGTTCAACCCTTTTCTTCATCAGACCTCCCTCGGGCTGCTTCCTTCCTTCTCGTTCCCCAGTTTCTTCTTTCATTTAAAAACAAATGTTAGACCCTAGTTTCCTGACATTGTGCTCTACTGTGTGGTTGACCCTGCTCCTGACCTTGGTTAAAGCAGCTCTTAGCTTAGATATGAACAAAGGTTTTAACAGTAACTACAGGATTACTATACAGCTACCAATTGTAGCCTTCTTAACACTAAATTCAGCTCATCTAAATCTCAATAGATATTGGAACATATTGCTGAAGTTTGAGCACTTTTCCCACGTTCAATTTCAATTAAATGTTGCATCTTTTAATTTACTACCAAGTGAAATGTTATATATTTAGACAAGGTCTGGTATAATTCTTTTGCAGTGTTGTGTACTGAGCTTGCAGACCTGGTACTTGTGTTAACAGTGATAAACCAGGGATTAATGGCGTTAAATGTAATCTAAATCCTTAGTTCATATCTGTGAGAAAACAGAGAGAAACATTGTAGGCTCTTCTGTTTGGATCTACTTTCACTTTCTGCTATTAAAGAAAGGAAATAGAGTGCACTACAGGCTTAACCAAAGGCGTATGTTAATCAGGATGTGGAACCTATAAAGTGCACGAATAGAGGAATAAATAGCCTAATTTCCATGATAGACTCCATGTGACTTCCCAAAGCAGACGGCACTATTTTAATTCACTGGACATATCTGTTATTTGGTATGCAGAAACCCCGGGTCATAGAGTATTTGGATGTTAAAAGTCCTACTTGCACATTCAAATGTAGTCACGAGAGCCAAGAATCATTTAAAACTATTTCCTATTTCTAAATTGAATTCCTTCATTTAATTCCTGCTACTTCTTTCTGACTTAGAATAGCACTATTCTGTTAACCATCAATCTCCTTCTCCATCTTCAATAATCTG
Source organism: Perca flavescens (assembly GCF_004354835.1). Lineage (NCBI taxonomy): Eukaryota > Metazoa > Chordata > Actinopteri > Perciformes > Percidae > Perca > Perca flavescens. The sequence goes on along the minus strand of NC_041346.1, from coordinate 19,295,346 downwards.
ACAATGAATAAGCAAGAGACAACAGTAGGTTTGTTTGGCACAGGATGAGATGTGAATCACAGTCTGTTAACACTGACTGTTTTGTGTGTGTGAGTCTCATGTTAACAACTTATTAGGCTGCAGTATCCAACATAGCAGATTGTTTTATATAAAAGTTAAAAAAAAAGTGAATCAGTTTTAGTTCCATGTTTATAACACTTCTCAGAGGATAAAATCAGTCCCAACTTGCCCAAAACTGGCATAAGATTCTCAGAGTGACACATTTTGGGTATGAGTAGGTATGAGAATTTCATGAGCGTTCTTCACCTCGAACATTACTCTTATCTAATCCAGGATTCAGGAGTGCTGCAAAGCTGTCCTACTGTGTTCCTCCTAACACTTCTAACAAAGACAGTTAGGACAAAGACAGGTAAAAAAAAAACTTCTTGCAAGTCATTTGGACAATGGCTCTTTTTACAAAACTGTGCCAACTTTGCAGAAACAAGTTCTTGTATTTACACATAGTTAATACAGCAGCAAGAAAATGCAGCTGCAACAGTGATAACTTAGCACATAACAACTGTGACTGTATTTGCTACACCTCACAACTCTAATACTTCCTGTAACTATACAAAAAAAAGCTTGAACATATAATGGTTGTGCATTAATAATCCTTTAATAACTCCATGTTGCGGCCACATTATCTGTGTTGCACATGAAGCAGAGATGCGTCATAGCCATGAGAACGGACCAATGACAGAGCTGGAGCATCTCCTAAATTGAACAATAGCTAAAAAAATGTGCAAGATGGTGTACATTAAAAATGTGTATACATAAAATTCTATAAATTTTGTTTAGAAGGCGCTGCGGGAATGTGATCCCAAAGTCAGAAAACACATTGTTCCAGAAATTAGGAACTTTATCATGCAATTATACATTCTATTACATTTCTATTCTAATTTAGTTCTTCTATCTGGGCAAAAAACAACTAATTTTAATATACTTGAAAAAATGTAATTATGACAGCTGTTTCTACATTGTAGCTTAATAGCAAACCATTTGCATTGCTGATGTTAGTAAACCAAGCAAATAACTGGAAACAGCCTGCTTGTTTGATGATAATCTTGGCCATTTCTTGCCCTTGATAAGTGTCTGCACTTCCTCGTAAATCTTGGCCAGCAAGTTGAAAGAAAATTTGTAAAAGGAGACAAACACAAAACCCTGTGCTCTCTCTCCGAGGGGCATTGTAGGAACAATGGGGCTTTTATAAGAGCCAGAAAATAGGAGATATCAAGAAAAAAAAGATTTAATAAAAGCCCAAACTCATGTTTATACAAAGAAATGTGGGAGAAGGATCACAAAACCAAATCCTGAACTCAGTTGGGAAGTTTTAATGATTATCAAGCAATCCTATCCATACCGTATATGAAGCTGGTGTCTACTGACGTGTTCATGAGGTTATGATTTGGGTTCTCAAAATGTATTTATAAAGATATACTTTCAGCATTCTTTAAGATAGTTTTTCCTCACAGTTCTCAGTGTTTCCCACAGATTAGAAGGCAATTTGTGGCAGTTGGGAGGGGGGGGTGAGATACTTATTTTCATACAATCAAGTATCAAAAACTGAGGAGGACAAGCTGTTGGATGCTGTCCTCCTGTCCTACTCTTTCTTCAATGCCTAACAAATCTATTTCTCTCCCTGACCCTGTCTTTATGATTGAGCAGCACTGATTGAAGCCTGAAAATATTGTAAACAAATAAATAACATAACTAATTACACTGGTTGGACTGTTCAGCTGTTCAACTGTTTCAGACTGATACCTCCGGTTCAGGCTGGTCCTCATCCTCAACACGTGCATTTTTCAGTGTAAGAGTAAAACAATTACATAAAATTATTTATAATAAGTTTATTTGATTCACAGCTGCTACATATAGTGTATAGACCTCGACAACCCAACTGCATTTTACCGCAAACTTGCGACCAGTTAACTTTCTAAAGCAGGCGCAATCGCTTGTTTGCTAAGAGTCGGGTCAGGACTCCAACATTAACACACTGACATTGTATTCAGAATATAAAATATTTTTATAGCACTTTTTAATGTGTGATTGTGTAAAGGTGTTCACGAGATACCAACCTTTCGTGAACTTGTGAATTTCGCCAGGCGTCTTCTCTTGTTTTCATGGAGACGGACGCTGTGTGCACGGGGGGAGGGGCTGTGTGTGTATATGTGAGCAAGACGCAAGTGACAGGGAGACAGAGGAGAGCAGGGAAAGGAAATGCAGCTGAACGAATAAGCTGCGTGTTTTAAATAAAATAATAAAATTAATAACGAAACGCAATGTGAGGCGGCAGGTGTTGATAGTGCGGCGCACCGCCACAAATTAGTCTATGTGTGGGAAACACTGCAGTTCTTTCTTTGTTTTATAAAAAATCTTGATTAAAAAAAACTTCCCTGATGTGTTTTGCTTTTATTTGTAATGGCATAACTGCTTTAATGCCCTGTTTTGTTTTTCATTGTTTCAATTTACATCACAGGAAATATTGTTCCATCTTCCTTTGCAAATAAAAGGAATTTTTTGGGTGAAATAAACTTGCGGTTGTAGCCGTGGGAGTGTGATTGTGTATGTGGATATGGATGTGTGTGTGTTTCTGTGAGAGTGTGTGAGCTTGTGTAATTGGATGGCAACTGCTAACACACACTCACACACAAAATACACATATAATACAATGGCAAAACCACAATTTTCAGTTATATCTGAAAATAAACTCAGTGACCCACAGACAGGATACTGGCTCATTTCTACTCAAACTACATAATGAAAGCAGATACAAAAGGTGCATTGTCTGCACATTTTTGTGTATGTATGTGTGTGTGTGCACGCACACACACACAAAGAGAGACCAGTATGTGTATGTATGTGACTCTCTCCTCTACCTCCTGTTATTCAGCACCGCTCAGGAGATGGTGGCTTCCTGCACTTCCCATTTCACAGGATGTTAATGAACAATGCTCGTGCAAACGTCATTTCTCTGAGCTGATCAGGTTACTCAGTCCTTTGGAACTGCTGCTATCTAAAATGTTATTGACATTTACTAACCAGCGGATGACTTTCATCAGAAGCACCAAAGGGCCAATTGGCTGCAGCCACAACGGGGCAAACCATGAATATATATTTTCTTATTATGCTAAACTGGCTACATAAATTATATCATTTGTTTTCAATAGCTTAATGACCAAAAGCTTCTAGCCAAAGCCTGCAATCTGTTGCAGCCAGACACTGAGGCTTCCTTGTTTTCAGACACATGAGGCAATTAACGATGATGGATTTGTCACTTGCAATGATGAAGTAACCGTAAGAAAATAGATGAAACACAATGAATACAAATATTAAGATTAAATAAATGAATAAAACCATAAAAACAAAAACAAAAACTGTAATTAAAAGCCCTTTTGTAAAAATTTAGTTTTTAAAGAGGACACTGAGATAGCTTGTCGGATTCCCAGTGGAAGGTTATCCCATAATTATGAAGCCCTCAAGGCAAATAGTCCTACTACCCGGTGTCTCAAGCCTTGCTCTGCAGGGGGCCCAGAGCATCAGCTGGTCTGCTGAGCTGAGAGTAAGGGGTGATAAGGTTGATAATGTAAGAAGGAGCAAGGCCACTCAGTGATTTAAAAACAAGCTATACAATTTTTTTCTTTTTTGGGCGGGGGAGGGGGGGTCATTTTAGGCCTTTAATTGACAGGACAGCTGAAGGGGAGAGAGAGGAGGAATGACATGCAGCAAAGGGCCTCAGGTCAGAATCAAACCTGGGCCGCCGCAGTAAGGGTTGAGCCTCTGTACATGGGGCGCACACTCAACCAGGTGAGCTACCAGGGTGCCCCAGCAATACAATTTTTAAATCAATTCTGAATGCCATAGGTAACCAGTGCAATGAGGCGAGAATAGAGGAAATGTGTTCATATATTTGAGTTCTTGTAAGAACGCTAGCTATCGTATTTTGTAGAAGTTGGAGGCGGTTGAATGATTTCTGGGGCAGTCCGGCAAATAGTGAGTTACAGTAATCTAGATGGCCTGAAGACAAAAGCGTGAATGAGAGCTTGTGCATCGCACTGTGCATTGTTTTTGGTTTGAAAGATTAGGTTGGGGGTTTTATTGCAGAATCCAAATGCCTTTGTCTAGTTATTATAGTTATTGCAGTTGCACAGCCATTTATCATACATTAATTACTGTACTGTATCAGTCTTATAATAAATTACTACAGTGATCAAGTTGGATTTAACTTGATGGTCTTTATGTATTCATGGGGAACAACTCATCCAAACAATACAACCATATGGGTTTTTTATTCCTACCCTCTAATACAATGCATAGAAGCATTTCATAAATTGGTGACCCCAGCGGTGGCAGAAAATACGAAACACGAGCATTTTCTGTCCTCAAATGAAAAAGATTGTGGTTTGGGTTAAATCGGTACATTTCTTCAGTTACTTCATTTCCGGATGTGTACGTGAAGCAGAACGCGAGGCACTTCTGTTTGTTCGGTAAAGTAAAAAAAAACTTGATTACCTTTATTTTCAAACAGGACAAACATGAACCGCGGTCTCCTGGGTGAAAGTCCAGTGTTTGTTTGACCCATCCACCAGCCCAACCTGCCTTCTTATGTGGAGTTTTGGCGCTCCTATTCATTACCTCACTTCCTGCTTCACTCCTGTCAAAATTACTACAGCCACTAGAGTTTGTCGCCAATATAAACGTAGATATGGGTCATAATTGCTCCTTGAACAAACAACTTGGTGTCTTTTTTCAGGGGCAGTCTCTTTATGGGTTAATGCTGTTGTGGTACATCACTATTTTCTATTCACAGAGGCCATACAGGTTTTTACTTTTACAATATGCTATTGTTTGTTTTGGGGCATTTCAGCCTTTAATGGAAAGGACAGCTAAATATGAAAGGGAAGAGAGAGGGGGCAGACTTGCAGGAAATCATCCAGGTTGGACTCGAACCCTGGACCTTCTGCATCAAGGCATAAATTATATGTGCGCCTGCTCTATCAACTGAGCTAACCCAGCCACACAATATGCCATTGTTTAATGACTTAAAATATAACAGCATCCTGGTGTTCTTGTTTGCATAATAATAATAATAATAATAATAATAATAATAATAATTATGCTTTGTAGTTCTGTGTGGTCTTTGTTGTGCATCTGTTTTGATCTTTTTACTCATGTAAAGTGTCCTTGAGTGTCAAGAAATGCACCTATAAATAAAAGGTACTATTAGGTTTGCGTATTACAAGGGAGAAGTTATGTTAATGTACAAAATGGTCACTGCATCACTGCAGACACATTCCTCATGCTTAACTGCAATACTGTTTTTAAACACTTATGTTAATGACGTCCATCACATTGTCAGACTGTCTTGATGTTGCAACATGGGGTTGGTTACCAATCCCACTACTAATTCCACTCAGTCCCTGCTGACAGCTCTGCAGCACTGAGCTCTATGTGCTAAGATAATTGTAATGTCTACGTCAAGTGGTAAGGTGTTGTAAGGTGCAGGTGCTACTTTTGGCCAATTATTAACTATAAGAATTATATTCACAGCCAAAATGAAGGGCTGGTTTCCAGACATGAAACTATTTTTTGTAAAGCATCATGTTGGGACGAGATGTATAGCATTCGGGAGGAAAGGGCAGTGAATGAGAGTCTGACAGTGGCAGCCGGGGAATGATGTCGGTCACACTCGCACATGTAAAGCTCGTGCTTCACCTCGCAGTGGAAGTATACATTGCAGTCATGGTATATCTGACTTTAGTGACAGACAACATTTTGTTGCCATAGCATCATTCATTTCAATGTAAAACCATCTATTAAAAAGTTAATTGAAGCATAAATAAATAAGAAGACTAAAAGCAAATTATACAGTGGTTATAAATTATGAACTGCTATGGTGCTCATCAAGGCCTTCTATAGATAAACTCTAGACTAACCAACAATTGTGTCTTTTGTGAAAATAAAAAAATATAGACTAATACCAAAAGTCAAGCTCCAGGTGTACGTTTATGTATTGCGGTACACCATTTTAGCTTTCAACATTTTTTTTACTCATAATAAAAAATAATTAATTTGCCAAAAAAACATTATTTGAATTATTTTCGCTATTTATTCCATAAACTGTGAGAAAATTGAAAAATCGATGAACTGAATATAGTTGATTAAATGTGGGACATACTGCTACAAACAAAAAAAAGGTTATTCAACCCAACTAAATGTTTTATTTCATGATGCATGCCTTATTCTAACACCAAGGAGTGAACTTTGATTTCCCTATCTCTACCTCCAAGGATGATTGTTCCCTTGACCCTGTTCCAATCCTGAGAGGACAGCATGTGTGCTCCCATCATCCCACCAGCATTGTTCACCCTGCCTCCTGGGGAGTGTGAGTGATTGTGTATGTGTCCTATTTCTGCATGTGCTGCTACACTTTGCTTGTGTCTAACATTCAAACCTAGCCTGCTGATGTGGAACACGTAACTGGCATGCAGATAAAGTACGGTGTGTTCTTGTTACAGTATCTCACTCTATGTACAATTTTTACACCAGAGACAGAACACACCGGGACTCGAACAAAAAGTTGTGTAATCTACACACACTGAATAATTTGCAAACAGCTTCCTTAACATGGTCCTGGATGAGCATTTACAGGTTCAATTACTGATTTCAAGTGCTGAAGGTATTTTTAAACACAGATCTCTCTTTTGGAGAATTCTTCATAAAATTATCTTAATAAGATAACCCAAATGTTGGGCAAAGCCTTGATCCCTAGTGTGATTGTTTGCACGGTTGCATTTTGAGCAAGTGAGACATTATAAATGCAGGTCAGGATTCTGCACATCTGTGAACTGAATTAAACATGGATCTTTACAATGGTCACTCTCCATCCTGACCACAATCAACATTAATATGGTTGAATCATGTTCCACTGCACTATTTCAATGTCAAAGTATTGCTTGTCTCTAGCTGTGTCTCCTTTATCTCTCTGTGCTGGTATTTATCTATTTAGTATATAAGTCAGGTCAGGTCAACTTCACTCAGTATCTTTGAACATTTGTAATCCAAAGGGTGTGCATTTGTTTGTGTGTGTGTACGTATATGCGAGAAACCATCTATCAACATTTATGTAACCAATTCCAGATTCAGCCAAAATACTGCTATGGCAACAAGCACTGTAAACCATTTGAACATACACAAGACACAACTATGACACAAGGGGCCTTCTGGATCCTGTCTTGTATTAGGGGAACATCAGTAGAGGGCTTTGTTGCACCAGTGACAGCATCCAAAGTCCTGTCACTTAATGACCTAAATTCATACACTGTAGGGCGCTAAGGTGGGCAGAATGCGTGGGTAGGCTGAAATAGGTCCAGTGACTAAGTGCCATGACATCAGGTCATCACGTCTTCTGAAAGAAAGACATCATCAAAGCCCTGAATACGGTTTTCATTTAAAAGGTCACTGAGGAAATGTGATTGCTGATAATAACTGCTACATATTCCCCTAAAATAGTTACCATATTATCCTTCGTTGCATGTGATGCCTTTCGGTTATTGTATTAGTCATGTTCATCGTCATCTTTATTTCCTCAGCTCCACCAGCTGAGACTAACTGAAACAATGTCCTGTCACACCATTTGGCAGATTGGATTGTATGCTATTTTGTCCTTTTCCATGTATAGCATTCACGAGGAACAATGTCCCTGCTGTTACGTTGTCACAAATGTTTTCAAATGTCAGTACTGTTAGCAAGTGTCATGCATAGAAGCAATCTGTTACCATAGAAAATAGGTCAAAAGGCCGCTGTGTACTGTAATTGAATGTTTGACTTTTGCTCGCGTTCCTCTGTTCAAATTGGAAACAACCAGGAACAAAACATTTTTTTAGAATCAAAGGAAGCTATTATATCCCTCATTTTCATTGTATTACATGAAACATCAGAGTTAATGGATGGAAACAGCCTGTTCCCACACTCCTTCACACACAGATCAAAGCAGTAAAAGCAGAAACTATCCAGGTAGCCCATTAAAAAAAATCAATAATTACAAACAGCCAAACATTGCTAACAAATAATCAAGAGGAATTCTTGTTTAGCCTTTGTGATGGGGATTTGTGAAAGGGTGTAAGTCCATGTAAGTCCATGTGGAGCCTACTTAGTTTTAGTAGTAGACAGATAAAGAGGGAGAGAGAAAGACTACAGGTTAACAGGCTGAGTCCATGTGGGAGCTTCCCTGGCAGGGAAGGATTAGCGTGGGAAGCTTTAAACTCTCATGAGGTCACAAGCAGTTACTAAGTTCCCTAAGACAAATACATTTGATTTCAGGGGTGAAATAGCAAAAGTGTATTACTTTGTTTTGGGAAATTATCTTAAATAATCCTGCAAAACACATTTGAGCACTTTTAGTTTTAAACCTTTAACTAAACTAATATTAAATGTTTCTTTCAGATATAGTATACATACAAGTTTTAATTTGTTTTTGATGCCTCTATTTATGTGTCTGTTTCATACACTATTTTAAATGAATTCAAATATGAAGTGTAAGGATAGCAAACTAAGACTACAGAAACAAAGCAATCAAAAGATTCCATAATATTTATCAACCATTCATCCATCTATAAGACTCCTTTACACACACATCATTTGAAAATCTGAGAATCATAGCGAAAACGCATTTAACGTCATCCTGACTTTTGGCAGGGAAGAAATAAATGTAATAAGCAGATGTGAAGAATTTATATAATAATAATAAGAAGTAATGTCATTTGACAGTCAAAGTCACAATAACATGTCTCTATCAGGATTGCTTCCAAGAAGGCTCTGTTTTGTTATCACAGTTGATCAACTGGCAATGAATGTTCTCCTTCCTGTCAGCGTGGCTGGCTATCTATTAACCCAAAATATCTTATGTTCTTGTCTCAGTCAGAAGATACCATCCCAGAAAGATGTGTATATTTAGTACACAGGATGCAAACAAAAAAATTGCTAAACCCCTCCCATGAATAGCGATTGTCAAATGAGAAGCCTATCAAACTTTGGATTTCCCTACATTTTGAAGCATGGAGCTCTAAGAGGGATACGCGGTATCTAATGAGTTTGGAGGGTTCTGTGTTTTTAGCCTCTCCCAAATCAAAAACACATGAGTAAACGTTTAAGGAATGGATTGAACAGTGTATCTGCTCTAATGTGAGCAGTGACCTGTTGTAATATATCCAAAGCCAAGGATAATATTATAAACTAACTAAATTATTTAACAGACTACATTAGAAAAATCCCTGTTCAGGACTGGAACATCCACATTGTGGAAGTTTGTCCTGCCAAAATCTAGCTCCAGCCAAATCTCATTACCAGTTAGTACTCATTCCCAAAGCATTTCTCTTGAAAAAGTGAAGCATTAAATCTTCAATCTAACCCATGTGTTTCTCCAAGTATGTTGATAGTAAGCAGCCCATTAAAAAGTAAGCTTGAGATGGAGTTTCCAACCAAGTAATGGTTTTAGCTAATGAGCTAATGAGCTTATGCTAGCTAACTACAGTATCTACAGTTGATCAAATCTTCTTGTGACCATTGACATTTCAGCCAATGAAATTGACATTGTCAAGAATGAAATGAGAAGCCTGCTTTTATTGTGTTAAATCAAACTGCAAATAAATTGCATGTGCCGTACTAGATTTAAAAGCTTGACAGACATAGCAACAGTAACTAAGGAGAGCAAACCTTAGCAAAGGGTCAGTTTTTTTCTTTGTTTCTTTTCTTCTTTTTAATCTTACAATACCTACAGTCTATAATGCAATAAGTAGAGACTGTGTGTGTGTGTGTGTGTGTGTGTGTGTGTGTGTGTGTGTGTGTGTGTGATTTAAAAGTACCATAACTTCTTGTAATGTGTCAAGACTGTACGTCAAGGTTGTAAATAACTAAAATGGATAGGGTGGATTTCTGAGAACAGAACTTGCAAAGGAATCACTAATGTGTCTGTCCATGAAAAATACATGGAAATTTGTTTATTTTTTATTATTGCATTAGATGGATGCAAACTAAGTGTATCAATACCTGACTGCAACATCTCATGTCTGATTGTTTTATTGTGCTCTTCCTAGTCTCTCTTTACTGTGCAGTCCCCTTTCTTTTTTGAGCAAGTGATAAGAAATCCTAAATCTTCTGTCGTATGTAACTACTTCCTTTTGGGGCAATCATACTGTATATATTGCCTTCCATAATATGGATGCACTCTTGCAAGTAAAGTCAACATCATTTTATCGTAAACTGTGACGTAAAACACCATACACTGAAAAACATCACATTCAGTTCCTTTGCATTTTTGTCAATAGATACTTGAGTGACTGGACACTCTGTTGCCTGTCCTGGAAGCTTGTTCAGTTTGCTCAGTAAATATTTACACGTTACTCATTTAGAGTTTTACTGGACATAAACAGTCTGGCTGCATCTCACATGGATTTGAACCCTGGAGACCTTTTGTCTCTTCCAGGCCATTCACTCTAAAGTCAAACAAAAGACAACCCCTCTTGTTTACCTATACTATCATTCATTCATTCAGTGTGTCCCAGTGCTGTCATTGAATATTTGCTGATTCTGAGGTACACCTTGGCCGCCAGCAAATTACCTGTGGAATATATTTTGTTTTATATTTGGACAAAACAGCACTTAAAGGGATGCTCATTGATGCCTAGTATTTTTAAATTGTTTCCACGAACCTCTTATGCAGTTCATTCAGTAACAAACTATTATTAGCTCTGGTCACGAGTGCTGACCCACCGCAGTCTTGATATCAACAAGTGCCGTTCTCTTTCATACTATGACCTTTGAGCTAAGGGTTAGGTAACTACAAGGAACATGCATCTAGACCTGGAGCTGAGGTACTGGAGGAAGGCTTAACAGTTCAACAAGTTTACTAAAATGTTCCAAGTGGCCTAAAACAGCATGTTGAGGTTCCTCTAACTGTTTATCTCGTTTATCCAGGAAACTGAAGACTCACTATACTCTGAAGGTTCAATACTCCAGAAATGCTGTTCTAAACTCATTTTTGTGTACTTTACCCTTTGTATGCTATTTTAAAAGGTATCTTTATAAGGTAAAACAAATATTATTCCACAGACACTTTATTGTTATTGGCGTTTCAAATTATGTCTATTATAGCCCATAGAACAGACAATATAAAAAGAAAAAAGTTAAGTCAGTCCAGAGTGAATAATAATAATAATAATAATAATAATAATAATAATAATAATAATAATAATAATAATAATAATAGCTTGCATTTATAGAAACAAATAACACAAGAACAGAAAATAATGGTAGTAATGTTTTCTGGAGAGAACAGATTTTTACAAAGGAATTTTTTTACACACATGACAACAGGCTGTTTGTATGGGTGTGCTTGGATTTAGCCTCGAGGACAAAGGTGAGTCACTTAGATTAGATAAAGCTATGTGTACTGTTTGCCTCTTGTTAGATTGCCCAGTAGTGTTACAAATATAGCATAACCTGTAGCTTTTTGCGTAGTTCTGACAGTAGTCTTAATCGCTTATTTAGATTTTCCCTGTTTCACTCTTCTTTCATCACCAGGCTAAAGCAGCAATATTTAAATAACTATAGAACATTAATTTAGTTGTGCAGTAGCCTACAGGTTTGTTTCAGACAGAAATAATAGATGGGCTGATTGTGTGCATGGTGCACCATCATTAAATGGTAATTGCTGTCTAGAGTGTTGAATTTTGAATGTTGTTCAAGCCAAACAAGAAAATTCATCTCCCTTTTGTTTCCACTGTTAAATATAATAAAAGAAAACATTATTAATAAACTATTGTTTTCACAGTTTTACATTTCGATTGTGTCACAAAAAGGACAGAGAAGTGATGATGTAGAAATGATAAGGATAGAAGGATAAAAGCAAATGTTGCTCGGTCCGATTAACAGTTTTGTACCATTGTGTTCCTCACCGTCTGTAAGTCAGATCTGTAGTAATGTTGGTCACCTGGCTGGAACAATTCATTTTCATTCTGTAGGGGTCCATTGAAGCATACCAACTATATTTATATTTCTAAGTGTGTGTGTGTGTGTGTGTGTGTTTGTGTATATGTGTGTGTGTGTGTGTGTGTGTGTGTGTGTGTGTGTGTGTGTGTGTGTGTGTGCGCACACGTGCTTGTGTGTGTGCATGCATACGTATGTGCGCGCACTGCACCACACTAGCAGCACCACCTGTTACCACACCTGTTTTCAAGTATGAATGCATGCTAACCTATTTTCATTTGTACTCTGCATCCCTGTGTATCCTTAACACAACGCAGGAATGTAAGCCATCACACAACCACCAGTAAACACATTCAAATTGTTTCCACCCCAATGTCTGGAAAGACAGCTGATATTTATCCAGATTTCAAACAAACATTTAGACCCCATAAACAAAATGTTTGGTCTGCCTAAGCCAACAGCACTGGGTCTGATACACATGCGACTGTTGCAACAACATCCATGTGGATGCGATAAATTCACAAACTGAAACAAGTTGATGGATAGTGTCTGGAAAAAAAACAAAAAAACAGGGAGGATTTGAGGGTTTGGACAGCAAGATGAGAATTGTATGTAATGGTCTGATTGGAAAGAACATGCAGTGGTTTTGGCCTATATGGCTATGTACTGCATACCTCTGTTGCCTTGTAATGGATATTAGGATTTTTCAGTCTCTGAAGTTCCAATGAGGCTACCAACTGTTAAACAGATCAGTGAATCATTTTTAATTTTAATTAATTACTTCTGGACTCTCATTCTTTTAAACTCCCATTGTTGTTTTACAACCCGAAATATTTTAATGGTGCTTTTATGGTGCCTGTAGTAGCAAAACATTCTTTGTTGACATTTATAATCCAGCCATAGTTTATATTTTCTTTAACCAATGATGGCCTCTATATTTGGCTATGTCATCTAGAAGAGGCTTTACATAGACCATTAAAAACAGATTTGAAACTGTCCTCAACATAGATGATATAAATGATATCCTGTTGAATGTCAGTGCAGCTGAGTGCTCTGTGTTTGTTAACCAATTTAAGTCCTAAATGAGTTGTGCCTTGCAATAGCAAAAGCAAAACCTGTTAGCAATCCATTTTAAAGTATTTTTTTTTGCTCCCCCCCCAAGATCATTTCCTGGGCTCCCCCGGCCCCAAATTGATACAGGTGAGGTAGCCAGGTGAGAAAAGGGGAGAAAGGGGAGAGAGAGGGGGAAGACACAGGCCACCGGCCGGACCCGAACCCCGGACCCCTGCCTCGAGGCACAAACCTTCCAGCATATATGCGCCCACTCTACGCACCCGGCCACTAAAGTAGTTATTTTTGTGGTTAATGTATTGTTAAAACACACCCAATCTTAATACTGATATGACAGATATAGTCTTGAACAATCATTTTTGTCATTTTACTGTTTGTTTTGCATTTATACCGCTAAAAGGAAACCATTGTTGTTTACTTTTTGTATATGGAGGTTTACTCCTCGACGCAGCGGCCGCGGGTTCAACTCCGACCTGCGGCCCTTTGGTGCATGTCATTCCCCTTCTCTCTCCCCTTTCATATCTTCATCTGTCCTGTGGAATTAAAGGCCTAAAATGCCTGAGTTTTGCACTTTATGATTTTGTTTTGAAAAGTGACATATAAAGTTGTTACTTTTAAGCGGTAGTCAAGAAAACTCTTAGTCAAACAAACTTGAAATTATTTCTTTAGACCTGCTCTCTGTCTTTCTCTGGTTCTCCTTGCATTGATGATAGGCGACTAAAGACATCAAGCGAGATGAAAAGATACAGAGCGGAAAGAAAGACAGGACCAGAGTTGCTGCTTGTTAATGGGCAAGTAAACACTGCCTGGGAAGACAAAAGTGAGGTGACAGGCAGAGAAAGATGGGAAGGGCTTCACATTATAAAACGTCAGACAGTAGAGTCACACTGTGTCTTTTCCTCTTTCACACTTCTCTCCCTATAATGCCACATACACATATACAGTATATGCATCACACATAAGCCTACTGTGCAACTATTTGGCTTTGAAAATAAGCTTGAGTAAAGTCTGACTCACTTTGTCTAAATTATTAATTGCACACAATCCAAAATAATAAAAAAACATATCCGTGCTACTTAATGCTAGCTTACATTGAATTGTTGGACTTCTGAATGAATTGGCAACACAATTGGCATACAGTAGCAGGGAAGCTAATGCTTACTTCTTGTTTCATCTAAATTATGACTATTTTATTAAAATAATGAATTAAATATAAATAACATTATTTGAAATTGTATCATATTTTCTAAAATGTTCAAAGCCATCTTTTAAAAAAAATGCACATAAAAGAAGTTACAACTAATTCTAATTTAGCCTTTACTTATCAAACTTTTAAAGGAATTGTTTTTTTTCATACCCCTTTACCGGGACAACCTGTACACCACCTATATGTAAGAACTGACAATAACCAGATTTCTCCCCACTGAAATACTGGAACTGAGCATCAAATCAATTTGAAAACTTTTTATGATGTCATGAAATAAAGGCAGAGATTGGACACACACACACACACACACACACACACACAAACACACATGCTGCACCTGGAGATGTCACAAGATTTATGAATGAGGGGGGGTTGACAGACCATTTTTAAATAATGGAAACACAAGCCTGAAAGCTGTGTCCATGACGCCAAAAGGTAGTAAAATTACCCTTGAATCTGCCAAGACCAATAGGCTCCAGTCCTGTCTGCTGCATTCCTCCTCTGCACAGCTCACACACACACACTGCCATTTAAGGCTACTGAGTGTGCTGACAGACTTTTGGAAGGAGAGACAGATAAAACAGAGAAGGTCTTCTGATATTCTAAGATGACAGAGTAAGCACTTGGCCTCTGTCATTTGTGTATCAATAAAGTCTATGGGATGTCTCTGGAGCGCTGATATCACTGTCATTTCTATTTTCTCCCCATTGCCGAAATGCATACTGATGTAATAGGTGTGCAGTTACAAACTACTATGAATAGTGTTGTTGGGAGAAATCAGTGCAGAGATGATGACCTCTCTGCATTCCAGATAAAGGGTAATACGTGTAATAAATGAAATAAGAGAAATTATAAAACACATTACTTCATAGATAACAGGAAAGCGAGACACACAAAGATTTGTTAATCAATGTGCATTACTCAAACTTGGCCAAAGTGAAGAGGGAAAAGATGTGATGCACACTTACAGTATGTGAGGTTGCTGGGCAAACTGGCTGTGATGCATGCTTCCCTCTGTTGGACAACTAGAACAACAACTAGCTGCACTGAAATGAATGGCTCACTGCACAAATCCTTATCAAATAAAAGTTGCAAAGTAATTATTTAAATATATTGAAAGAATATATTAAATTTTGCAATACAGTATTACCTTCCACCCACTATGCAGAAGACAGTGGGTAAAAGTCAATAATCAATTGACTCATTTTGAGTCTCATTTTTCATGATGCTAATGTATGTACATAATGGCACAAGTGTGTATGTAAACATCAATGTATTTTCTTTACTGACATCTTCTTATGAAGAGATGTCAGTGTTTTGTAAAAAAAAAAAATATATATATAGTATATATAGTTAGAGTCAGAAGATTGCTTATGTTTGACTATAGCAGAGCTTTTACAAATGCAAATGAAGCTGAGTGCCTTTTCTTGTGCAGTAAATATTTTAACATCATTAATCCACATACAATTTTGAGACTTGAATGCATCCTTAATTCGTAAATCTATTTTTCAAACTCCAGTTAGGTAGAAAATAGTTGAAAAAGCTATTCTGTTGTGCAATTAATCAATATTTTTTAGACTTTGTGTTATAAATAGTACTGTAAATTCCGGCACATCGCTGCCCTGGTATGCAACTTTAGTTGCAGTACACTGTTCATATGACAACATGTTTTATGTTAGATTCAAACACTCCTATGACTACAGGACTGTTTGTACTTGCTCTATTTTACCACTTGATGTCACCCTTTTTCCAAAAACCATTGAACTGAACTGCTGGTTCACTCAACACGGCTGATGCAATAGTTAGGAAAAGAGGTCAGAAAAAATAAATAAATGGAGAGCGAAGCAGACGTTTTAATGCTTCAAGAGACTCACTCAACTGAACTGGATGATTTTGGAGATCACAGTGGGGGAGTACTATACACTACAGCCATGGAAGTAATAATTCAGCGGGGGTTGCTCTACTTTTTCACAAATTCAAAGGAGAAGTTTTAGAAATCGTGAAATCCTCTGAAGGGTGATGATAGTCATAAAGCAGGAAAATGTCATTTTTATTATATGCAATGTTTACGGTTATAACTCACATTCGTCCAACAAAAGTTTATTTGTCCAGATATCAAACAATGCCAAACTATTTCTCGACAAATATATTGACTCCTATATTGTTTTGGGGGTGACTTCAATGAATGTGTAGACTCCAGTGTTGATAGATTCCCCCCCAAATTGAGTCAGGGTCCTATTGCCAATAATTTGGTTCTATCCTTGTGTTCTGGTCTTTCCTTGGTAGACACTTGGCTATTTTTAAACCCTGACCTAATGGACTTCACCTGGTCAAAATCACTTAAATCTATGATCAACCTTTTTTTGATATCTCAATCTGCTATTCATTTTCTTAAGAATATATTACATTCAGTTGCTCCGTTCTCTGATCATAAGCTGATAATTAAACTAGGCGACCAGCAGGTTACTACATCGCTACGAGGTTATTGGAAGATGAATGATTCCTTATTAAAAGTTGAAAGTTTCAATAACAGTATTAAAGAACTTATAACTGAAATATTTTCCAACTTCACTGAGGGATGTAAACAAAAATGGGAGTTCTTTAAGTACAAGACTAGATGTATTGCCATTAAGAGATGTAAAGTGCTAAAAGCTAATCAAAATCACATGGAAACTAAATTACTTGATAGATTAAATGAGTTATCTAAAGAGAATATTAATGAAAAAGAAAAAATAGAAATTAAAATGCTTAGCTTACAACTTGATGAGTTCTATTTTGATTTAGCCAGAGGGGCCTTTATAAGATCAAGGGCCAAATGGCTAGAAGAGGGTGAGAAGAACTCAAGTAATTTTGTTTGCACTAGAGAAAATAAATGGTCAAAGAAAAGCTTTAACTTCTCTTAACTTCTTTACACAGTCTGGAAATCCTGAACAGTTTTCCTCTTTGTTTCATTTTGTTTTGTATGTGATTTGTTTTTTGTTGTATGTGTCTTGTTTTTGTATGGAAAACTGTATTGTCATACCATGACAGTGTATGAAGTTTTGGGTATTTGTGTCTTTAAGCATCAATAAAAAAAATTTATAAAATTGAGCACTATTACAGACCAAATCCCAGTATAAGTGTGTGTGTGTGTGTGTGTGTGTGTGTGTGTGATGGTGTGCTTATTTACAATATCTGTATTTCTATAACTTTATTCCTGCATGAGTCAATATTTATTATTATTTTAGTGTGACGCTGCTTACCTTCCTCCCAGAGAACAGCATACACAGCTGATGCATGGAGCCTCCGTTCTTGGTCAGCTCTTTCTTCAGGGTTTTAGGTGATGGGAGTGTCCAGCCGCCCTTGTGGTGCGCTCCCCCCGCCTCCAGGCAGTTGATAGCGTTGTCGGAGGTGAAACAAGGCGTGCGGGGGTCTTGCAGGAGGCTCCCTTCACTGTGGGTGCGCCTGCGGAGGGAATTCTGCACACTGAGCCCCCCTCCTCCATGCTTCTCACAGGTGGCCCCCTCCACCATGCTGCGGCGCTTGCTGTCACTACGCTGCAGGTAGGCATCGTCACTGTCGTCTTCATCCTCCTCCTCCTCATCGGACTCCTCGTCTTCGTCTTCATCGTACTCTTCTTCGTCAGTGTTGGGCGAGGAGAGGGCATCGGCGCTGAAGGAGCGATCAAGGCGTAGTTCAGGGATGACGAATGAAGATGAGGAGGAGGACGGGGGAGCGTTGGTGTCTAGTGGTTCCGAGGCGTTGTCCTCATCTGTGTTTGACACCATCAGGTTTAGGTTGACCTCCTCTTCATTCCTCTCTCCCTCCTCCTCTCTTCCTTCATCTTCTTCTTTCTCTTCCCGCTCACTTCCTGCACTCTTTCTGCTGGCCCCATCATCCTCCTCTTCCTCTCTCCTGCTCTGCAAAGCATTCGTCTCTCTCCAGATCTCCATCTCGTTCCCCTCCATGCTCCTCCAATCCTCGCCCTCGGTGGAAGGAGGTGGTGTGGGAGGCACCTTATGTCGCTCTTCAGATCCCATCAGACCCCCGAGAGGCATGTAGATCTCATCCAAAGGGGTGAGAGGATCTGAGGGGTGAGGACTGCCCAGGGTTTGGGGCTCTGAAGGACTGGATGGATACAGGCTGCTTTCCTCACCTTCTGAGCTGCGGGTGGGCAGATGGAGGCACACATCACCTCCTACTCCACCCAGCTCACAGGAAGGGTCATCTAACTTCGGCTCCAACATCTAGAAAAGGGAACAAAGAAAGAGGGAGAGAGCAGTTAGTCAAAACTGTTTTGACAATTAATGCACTGTCTACTGTATATGCGTAAATCTAACGAGTTTAGCTCGGCATGATTGAGATTTACTTCACTGCCATGAGCAAATCCAATTATCGCAAGTATTTCATTAGCAGTCATTAAATTTGGTTTTGAAATATCTCTGTCATACCAGATGTTGGAGTGATCGAGCTGTAATGCCAGGCTCAGACCAGATGACATTGATGTTTGTTGAGAAGGTCACAATGTCAGATTAAGTGATCATAGTCCTGTCTGATCATAGCATTCAGTCTTTCATGACCTGCGAGCTCGGACATGGCATCATGTAGCAAGTCGGGGATGTTGTAAAACTGGGCGAATGACAAGATAAGAATAATGACATGCTAGTCTTTCCATCAGGGCCCAATGACGTATCGTAGATGCAAAGTTGGTTGTTTTTTACCTCATGGGATAAAACAGAAAATTGTTGTTCCCAATGCTCAATTTTGTTCATACGACTGGCAAAAGGCTGAACTGCTAGAGACACACACACATTGTAATATCAGTGCCAGTGAGTTCATATTGTGATTGTTTTGCTGCTATAGCTACTGCACCACACTGGAGCTTGCTGCACTGATTCAGTCAGACTAACTCGTACTGTGTCCTTAGGGACCATGGAATTAAAAAAAACAACCCAAACGTGTTAGCCACGCATCTGTTCACCCATTCATCTTGTCTCTCATATGTTGCTATCATTTCAACATACTGTAAATTTCTCTCTAGCCCAAATTACCACACACCTACAAGCCCTCCATTACCCTCACCCACTTCCCAGGTCCACAATATCCCTGTCACACACTAATGTGTGCACACACACAGCACACTATCTGTCCTCACCCTCTGCCTTTAGCAATTTGTCTACATGACCTCCTTCCCAACATAGTAAGTAACAAGTAAGTAAGTAGGTATAAGGAAGTATGTCAAACTTATTTATAAAGCGCTTATCACAGATACAAATGAAAAGTAATAGATAAAGAATAAAGTGCAGAAAGGTTAACCAAAAGTGTGTTTAAAAAGGTAGGCCTTTAACAGATTTTTAAAAGGGTCCACAGAATCAGCAGACCGGTTGTAAATGGTGCTTTAACCTATTGCAGCCCACAGTGCCCTCAGTGGGTGGATCATTACAAATGCATTTTGAGTGGGCCAACATTGTTCATACCCACAGAATTGTATTTCCAATTCGACTAAAGATCACAAAGTTGCTGAATATGTAAAATTGAATCGCGGAAATGTTTATAAAGTTATGCACAAACCTTTTTTTCCATTTGATGTAATGATGCTGCCTACTGAGTTTGTTTTGGTCAAAATAAAATAAGTATGATTACATCAAGAAGATACAGAGTATTTACTTATTATACAGTGTGGAAGAAAAGAACGTCAAATCAAAGTCATTTTAAGGACAATACGTGGGTTCACGAGGTTAATCAACTGTGTGTGCAGTATTTAGGAGATGAGAAGCAAACAGTATGAAATATATTTAGTTAGGGGAATGTGTTATTTTTTCCATATAAAGTAGGTTTACAGAGTGGATGTGAACAAGGAAATTTGACATGACATGAACATAAATACAGTCCATGAAAATAAACTGCAGTAACAAAAGTTATTCAGCTGGTTCATGAGTGGATTTGTGAAATCACAAGTCTTCCGCTCAGGCTACAAAATCAATTCAGCAAGTATTGTGAAGGGCCTCATTGTGCTGGTTAAGTTATCCCACAATGACAAGCTGGAGTCACAAGACGCTATGCTTTAACTGGAGATAATGCTGCCTCTTTGGAGACAGCTCTCATGATATTTCACAAGCTGTTTGTGTACTATTGCAGCTTAAATTAGTCTCCACAGATACTGTTGCCCTGGTTATATTCTTCTCTTAACTCTGACTTGCATTCATGAACTCTGCAAATAACTTTGAGGACTTTCAGTCAGGGTCAACTTAAAAAAAAAAAACATACTAATGTTATCCATACTGTCTGAAATTGTAGCTCAGATAAATATTGTATTAGAGTGTGTGTGCCAAGAATAGAATCCGTCTACATTACTTTCCAGGGCCTGGACTAGAAGCAGCAGATATGTACATGATTATTTGTATATTGAACGGTGTGAACTGTGATCTGTATGTATATTGGCACAATCAAAGTATGTCTAGAGGACACTGAGGTCTGAAATTAAGGTTGCTGCAACAATATGACCTCATATTTTTGTAATGTGGGCTGTGGAGAACCTCAAGGCTTTGTTCTGAGCCTGTTTCTTTTCTCTGTGTACACATACTATCACTCCTTGAAACTATATTATTTACCCATCAAACCAAATAATCTCTTATTAACCTTTACCTCTGATGTCTTGCACCAGACTGAGATGTTACGCCAAGGTTAAAATGTGTTTGTCGTGTAAGCCAAATTAAATCCCATGACTGGAAACCAATACTTTGCCTTGTTGTGCGCCATGCAAATTCTGTGTAATGTTCATATTACGGCATAGCGCCAAGTCCAGAAATAAAGTCAAACAATATACTATGTATATGAAGCAAGAAAAAGAGCTAAACTTACTGCAAACTAATTTATTTCCTGATTGTTACTTACCAAAAAGAGATTAGCCCTTCACAAACAAAAGACAAAGACTAGACGACTTTCTGACAGCAACAATTTCGCTGCAAAGAAGACACAGCTGTCGCCAATAACGGTGAGACAAACACCCTTTCTATGACCAGTTTTCTTTAAAACTCTTTTTTGATAGAAACTTGACATATTTTATGGGGGAGTAAAGGTGCTGGCTTTGACTGCAGCTTCCATTATTGATTGACCTACCTAAACTGTTCTCTCTCTCTCTCTCTCTCTCTCTCTCTCTCTCTCTCTCTCTCTCTCTCTCTCTCTCTCTCTATCTATCGCTACAACAGTCATAACTTTGTCGTTTAAGTATAATGAATTGGCTAAAGGTCCGGCTTGCAATAAAGCATTGCATCAATGGATGTTGGGCTTTGCCAGGGTTGTCCCTTGTCACAGATTCTGTTTGTAATCTTCATAGAAAAGATCTCAAGATGCAGCCAGGGAGGTTAGGGTGTCGGGTTTAGGGACCTCAGAATCACTTCCCTGCTGTTTGCAGATGATGTGATTCTAATGACTTCAACAGACCGTGACCTACAGCACACACCGGGGTCGTGTGCAGCCGAGTGTGAAGCAGTCGAGAGTCAGCACGTCTGAGGCCATGCTTCTCTGCCAAGAAACAGTGGATTGCTCCCTCCAGGTTGGGAGTGAGTTGCCGCCCCAAGCAAAGGAGATAAAAGTCTTGTTCAAGAGGCGTAAATTGGATCGTGAGATGGACAGGCGGATTTGTGTAGCACCAGCGGTAATGCAAGCGTTGTAGTGGACTGTTGATGAGGGAGCTGAGCCTCAATTTACCTGTCAATCTACATTCCAATACACACCCACGGTCACAAGTGTTGGGTAGTGACCTAAAAAATTGGGGTAAGGAGCTCAGACATCCAGAGGGAGCTAGAAGAGTTGCTCCTCTTTCGCAAATCATTTTGAGTCAGTTGAAGTGGTTTGGCCATCTGATCAGGATTATCTTATCTGGCTTGAAACGCCATGGGATTCCCCTGGTAGAGCTGGAAGAAAAAGAAGTTGCGGGGGAGAGGGATGTCTTGACTACCTTGCTTAGCCTGCTGCTACTGCAACCCTGCCCTGGATAAGCAATGGAAATGGATGGATGGATGGAGGAAGAATTCACAAACAAATGTATAAATCTTGAAAAATCCAAGCCCCCAAAGAGCAGTACTGAAAAACTGGTCATTGGCCACACCTAATTGCTCTTTTTTATTTTTTAGGATGCCTTATCATTCTAGAAATGGATATTTCTCTGAGAAGCACAACCCAAGGTTAATCAGACCTTTTGCTTGTGTGTTTGTTTGGGCGGTGTCAGTTTAATTTACCATTTTTCCAATGTGGCCACTATGAAGCCCTTTGAGACTATAGAGCAGTGACTCGGGGCTATATATAAACTTGACTTGATGTGCATGGATATATACAACTGTCTCAAGGTGATCCAGACCTCTAATTTTCCCTTCTAACTCCCTCTTAACCTCCCTGTGACCCTATCTAAATGGTTCACAGTAGTGTTACAACCAAGACAGGGCTTCTTACTAATGCACTGTGTGTATGAGGGATATTTTTAGTATGAAATGCACTTTCATAAAAACACCCATGTGAAAGTAAAGCCTCTGTCTTTATCCTTTTCTGCCCCTCCTTTTCCTGTTCTTTGTGGCCCAAGTCAGAATAGTCAGAAAAAATATTCTTCTATCTATCCATCATACATCATTTAAACGTGACGTCTACACAGACAGTTTTTCCCTTTCTTTTTCTCAACTTTGCTGACCCCCATCTCTTTCCCTGTCTTACATACATAAATCCCTGACTGTAGAAGATATGGCTTGAGACACAATGGAGCCACCTGTCCTGTCCGATACACTTGTTCGTTCTCACACTCTCTACAGTCGGCGCGCACACACACACACACACACACACACACACACACACACACACACACACACACACACACACACACACACACACACACACACGGAATCAAGCCGCTTCAAATTAAGCCTCTCCTCATGTTTTATACAAAAAAGAACAGACATATTAACAAACTTGTTTACAAGACATTTTATTATGATGACATTTACCACATTGCCTACACTCTTTTTCTTTCTTCAAAAGATAAAGGAATAGACACAAGCTAATGGGCTTGCGTTGATGTGTGTGTTTACGTGCATGTACAGTACAACACACTCAAACACATGTGTACTCAAATAGGTCTCAAAGTTATCAATGATTCACACGATTACAATCTCTTGCATTGCCTCAATAAAGCAAAGAAACAAAACCAGCACTAAAAGGCAGGGAGAGTAAGAGAGTGAATAGATGGAGGAGACAAAGTGGATAAGACAAGCAGAATGGAGGAAGGGAGTCAGTGAATGGCAACAACACAGAAATTAGATGAGTAAGTGGAAGAGGGTAGAGAGAAAGAAACAAAACAGGAGAGGAGATCTTGGAAAATGTCCTTGTTCTTTTTTTTATGTCAATGGACCATGAACAGCATTACTGGTCCGACAATGACCTAACGAGCAAAAGAACACCTAACACTAACCCTGCCAGGCAACATTTCAAACAGACACAACCCATTAAAATAAGCTACAGTATAGTAAATAAGCTACAGTAAATAAGCTTCATTGTGCAAACATGAGTTTCCAAAAATAATCTTGGAAGTGTTTTGTCCGTCTAGATTAATTTAATGCCTTGATTGCCAGCTAACTCCTTGTGTTTGATGAGCTAAAACTACGCTTCATCATGTTAGAGATTATGCCAATTATTTGTTGGCCAGAAGGCAGCCATACTGGCTACTGACATATTTCCGTCACAAGTTAACGGGCCCCATTGAATTTTACTTTCACACATTTTAAACAATTCTTTATGTGCATTGTGCAGAAAACAGGGGGCCTTTGTTGTATGCCATATCCCATTTTTCTCTCCTCTTTTTCTTTTTCTATCTCTGTCAAACAAAGGCAAAACTACCCAATTTGTACAGACATTCATTGTCCCTGACTTTTACACTAGCACCAGTAGCAGGTTAGAGGGAATAATTATGGGGGAAAGGCCTAACAGTTAACTTACATGCAGATCGGACTCTTTTGAACACAGACTGAATTCATATGCCACAACTAATGCACATATTCCAAATACATATTTGCCGCCTGGGGAGTCTCAAAATAAGATAAGATTTTAAAAGTAAAAATGGGCGTCGTAGAGGGAAGCTAACCTATACCTTATTTCCTGCATTATTTGACCTATTAATAAACAACTACAGAAACAGAGTTCCAAAACTGCATCCAGAAATTTTAAATACCACATCATATTAAGAAACGAAGTTACACTTTCCAGGGACACCTGTCCTATTACTCATTCATGACTCATATTTGGTGTAACTCGGTAAAGAAACACAGAAGAAACCAGGTGAGAGCAGTAGTTACCCCAAAAATCCTTTTACCAAATATGACCTTCATTGATGACCTTCATTTGACAAAAAAATATTCTTATTCTGAAGGTCTAAATCTCCGAAAGGTGAAATAAAGATAGAGCTAGATAGGTCAAATAAGATAGAGCTACAGGAAAACACAAACACACACACACACACACGCACACGCACACGCACACGCACACGCACACGCACACGCACACTTGTGGACAGCCACCCAGGGACATTTATGTGAACTCTGTCCCACAGTTAC
Source organism: Perca flavescens (assembly GCF_004354835.1). Taxonomy (NCBI): domain Eukaryota; kingdom Metazoa; phylum Chordata; class Actinopteri; order Perciformes; family Percidae; genus Perca; species Perca flavescens. The sequence goes on along the minus strand of NC_041346.1, from coordinate 19,270,473 downwards.
CATGGCAATGAGAGAAACCCATCCCAGGGGAGCAGCTGTGCTGTGGGTTCTCTGAAAGGCTAAAGATGTACCCATGAACTCTACCAACCCCTCCTGCTTCCCAATTTCTTTTTTTTTTAAAGATAATTTTTTGGGTCTTTTTCACCTTTATTTGATAGGACAGCTAGGTGAAAAAGGGGAGAGAGAGGGGGAAGACATACAGGAAATCGTCACAGGTCGGATTCAAACCCTGGACCTCTGCGTCGAGGCATAAACCTCTCAGTATATGTGCACCTGCTCTACCCACTGATCCAACTGCTTCCCAATTTCAAGGTGCCATCTTTCATCTTAATCTCTTTCCTTCCCTTTCCTCCTTTCTCTATTTAATTTCCTGTGATCTGGTTGTTTTTAAGTAAGACATTACATCCAAGAGCAGTAAAGTATTCCCCTGCTTCACTCTAGTAATATTAATGGTTTAATGTTTCCACCATTACATTTGCCAAATCCATCTCCAAACTCAATAAATCCAGCTCAACTCAATTAGCAATGCTGTTAAAACAAAACAAAAGAAGAGGGTCTTCTCTTCCTCTTTGCCTGTCTCTACTCTCTTCGGTGGTACGACAGCAAGTTGGCTGGCTGGATGTCAAAGTGATGTACAGTAACTCCACACAATCAGTCTGCATTACTCTTGTTTACCCTGTTCTTTTGTTTTCCTGACTCACAGACGTATCTCATTGATTTCTTTTAAGGACGACATGTAAGGTCAGTGAAGTTAAGAGAAGACGTACTGTTTAAATAACTCAAGAGGGAAAAGATAAAATGAACATATTGAGAACAAGAAATAGGCAAAAATTTAATCAAACTGGGCACTTTCACCCTTGTTCTTCTTTAACTTTTAAGTATTCCTATCTCCATGCATTTGTCCTGCCTAAATAACTTTTAATTGTAGTGAAATGAATGTTCGATTTGAGAGAAAAAAATGTTAACCTCACACTAACATCTTTATCTTATGCTGAACTCAGATCCTGCACTAAAAGTAAAAGCAATGATACACTATAAAAATACTCCATTACAAGTAAAAGTATTGCTTTGAAAATTTTATCTAAATAAAGTACAGAAGTATTATCAGCAAAATGTACTTAAATTATCAAAAATAAAATACTCTTTATACAGAAAAAGAGTGATATTATTAATATAATTATTGTTGATGCAAATAACAAGCAAATGTGTGCAACTGATGGGAAGGCAGCCTAAAGATTTAAGAGACATTATTGCTTTGTGTAATACCAATTACTCATTAAGGGACCAGACCATATAGATGATCATCTCTGAATGGCTTCATTACATGCACTGGCCTCTTTTGCCCTCGATTTCACTGAGAGACGCGCGATGAGGCTCTAATAGTCTTTTATCTGTCAGACCCCTCCATTATGATCAGACCGAAAGGGAAGGAGAAAAACAGAAAATGAAAAAAGGAAGCAAGGGAACTAGTGAAAAGGGGTTCAGTGGATCAAAAGAAAACCAGGTGGACAAGATGTCAAGTGAACACTGGGAACATAAAAGTACATTTTTTAACTGAATCATGAAAAGTATAGTATCAAAATACTACAGGCTTAAGGTAGTTATACAATTGACCAATGCTTTTGGTCACAATGTATAGTAAAAAGAAAAATTAGCAACATTATCATCATATAGTTAGAGTCCATCCACTCCAATGCATTAAATATTACTGCTATTCATCTGCCAGTGCTGCAGGGTAGCAGGAATATTCTGTATGTCAGCAATACTAATTGAAGCAAAATAGCTTCAACTTGGCAGTGAGTTAAACATTGAAGATGTCAACTGTTTTTTAAGCTGATCAATTTGTTAGAATGAAGCTTATTTTCATTTATTTCAAGCTGATGACGTAGCCTTCCTGTACGTGTCCATATCGTTGAAGAATGAGGACTAAGTATTACCAACCACCCCCCAACTGCTGCTAATGCACCCCAACACTTTATCATATACATCTAACTTGTTGTGCAATATTTATTATCTTTAAATATCTTCTTTTTTATCTTCTTAACTTGTCTTGTTCTCTATTGCTGCTGGTCATGGAAATTTACCAAACGTAATTTTGTTGTATGCCTCCAATGACAATAAAGTGTCTTATGTGTGTGTTTATGTTTTAGTCATTACATTGCAATCTAACTCATTTAAAGAATAACATGGTGCACTGCCACTCCTACAAAACTTTTGGAATAATCCAGATTCATTCTTTCACAGTAACAAGGCACAGCCCATCACAGCGGGAGAGGTGAGAAATAGGATGGTGTTGGGTTTTGGGGGGGTATGTGAGTGTCACATCCAAAGATGCAAAGGCATCATTGATAGAAGCTGAGGGTTCAGAGAGAAAATGTCATTGACGTAACTTGCCCCATGACGGCAGGCAGCCGAAGACAATGTGACTACTGAAAAAGACTGGAAAAGGCCTTTATAGAAAGAGCGAAGAGAGAGAGAGAGAGAGAGAGAGAGAGAGAGAGAGAGAATGTGTGTGTGTGTGTGTGTGTGTGAGTAAGAGAATAGAGAGATAAGATGCATCCATCTGTGTGTCCTTTGTGTCTTACATTTTGTGTGTGTGTGCCTGTGCGACAAACAAGGGGTTGTGATGTGTGTAGCAGAGATGGGAGTAAGTCACACATGGGCAAGTCACAAGCAAGTCTCAAGTCTTAACCTTCAAGTCTCAAGTAAGTCCAAGTCATTTTTTGTGACAATCAAGCAAGTCAAGTCAGCTTTGGTCAAGCAAGTCAAGTCAAGTCACAAGTCAAGTAATACAAACGTTTACATTTTTAAACAAGCTAAGGACAGTGGTTATTAACTGCTGGAGTTTTATTTGCATTTTATCCTACTCAATGTTCAGAAGACATTGTGTCCCAGCCACATACATTAGTTTAAATTTATACAGATAAAAAAACACAGCCTAAAACTGATATGAGGCCAACAATAAATCAACATACATATTTGTTCAAAATGCCTCAAACATGACTAAATAATAAATATATAATAGATGATCTTTGGTCACATCTTACTATTCTGATTTTGCGTGATCTCTACTCACAATAAACAATCTTTGTTCTCCCTCGATTACGTATTTTTATTATATGGGCGTAATGTGTGACGGACCTGCCTTCCATTGGTTTAAAAGACAAAAACAAGCATTTCCCAAAGCATCATGGGAAACAAAATGGATGGTTTGCATCAGAGCTAGCGGCAATCGGTGGAGATAAACGGCCAAAAAATCATAAATTATGGACATAAAGTGTATCAATCTTGGCTGTAACAGTATGGATTAATTGCACAAAGACCCCGAAAAACTCTGGACTTCCAGGCTGGATACAAAACCTTCTGTAAGGGCTACGAAGACACCAAAGACATCAGCAGAACGGGCGACTGTTAGCTTTTAGCGCCAAAAGACGGTATGTTTCTACTAGTTATTATTATACAGTTATTAAGTTATGAATCAGAGGGGAAATATATATATATATTTATTAAACAGAAAGTCAAGTCATTTCAAGTCATTTGACTCAAGTCTAAGTCAAGTCGCCACTCATGAATACCAAGTCAAAGTCAAAGTCAAGTCAAGTCTTTTATGAATGTTTATCAAGCAAGTCTTGAGTCCTAAAATAAGTCATGTGACTTGAGTCCCCCAAGTCTGGTGTGTAGTCTCGCTTTGCCAGACCCTCCTCCAAAGTGCGCTGAAGGACACTCTGGCTTCTCCACATAGCATTCAGGGATGGGAGGAAAACGTACTCTGGTTTAGTGGCATTTCTTTTAACCAATCAGAATCGTCATGGGCGGTGCAAAACTCCGCACAGAGCCGCTGCAAAATAGCCTTGCAATTTACCATGCATACATCTGAGGAGCTGATGAATCCCATTTAATTTTGTGTGTGTGTGTGTGTGTGTGTGTGTGTGTGTGTGTGTGTGTGTGTGTGTTCATGTGGCGCAGCAAAGGGATTGGTCATTGACACTGTCTACTATTGATTAAGGATAAGGGAAAGATTGAGGGAAGGACAGAGGAGGCACAAGGAAAAGAGAGTGTTCTACCCATGCTTCTTCTCTTATTTAACAAAAAGACCTTCAAAAACTCCATATATCTTTACACTACATTCATTCAAACGAAAGAGACCATTTGCTCAAACACTGTGTTATCAATCATCTCTCTCTATTTTGTATGAATGGGCACCAACACACACTACACACCCCTGCATCTAATTCTCTGTCTCTCTCTTTCTTCTTCTAATGAGGAAAAGAGAAAAGCAATTTCCCCCAGTGTGCTCCCTGTTGTTGTTTTCTCCTCTGGCCCCTCTGTTTGCTCTCTCTATCACGTTCAGCTTGGTCTGATATGGTTTAGTTTTTTTCTTCTTCTCTCTCTCAGTCTCCCTGTTTTTCACCCTACGACTCTCCAGCCGTGTGGAGGGTTAAATCATGTCACTGGCAAACAGCCAGAGAAGAAAATGACTGAAGCAAAAGCGCCAAACAGGGGATGTAAACAATCTGTTGTTCAGAGAATACTGTCCATAACTCTTGTTTACTGAGTGAGAGAGAGGGGATATTACAGACATACAGTATATTAAAGCTATGAGAGAAAGGAAAGATAAGTGAACGGAGTGATAGAGACAGAATAAAACAAAGACATAAAGTAAGATGTAAATGCAAACCAAACAAAAAACAACAGACAGAAGCAGGTAGAAATGGTGACGTTAAATGAATAAAAAGTAGTGCATGACACTGACACCCAACTCCTCGAGCGTGCAAGATGCCTTGTGATAAATAAGCTTTTATTGCTTTTTCCTATCTTTCCTCCCATCTCTCCGTCCTGTTTCTATCTCTGTATGACTAAACCACTCCCTGCCCCCCAGCAGAACAACAACATCAGCAACTGAAACAAACCAAATGAATACTCTAAAAGATCTTTTTTTTCCCCAAAGCCAAAGAAAAGCACCATAAAATCAATTTGCATGATACCCTCTCCACAAAATAAGATTTACTCTATACTGATGAGAAATAAAGTGATGGTATATAACCCTACCTGGCAAGAGGAAGCAGTTCCAGGTTACAATCCACTTATGGCAGATACAGCCACTTCACACATCCCCATTAAAGTGGCCTACTTCCTCTGTCAAACTGTTGTGTGAGTGTTTGCGGCTGGATAGCTGGTCTGGTGTGTGTGATTCTGTCAGTGTGGGCTAGGCCAACTGAACAGTGCATGCACAAAGAGCGAAGGAGAGAGAGAGAAAGACGGGGGAAGAGAGAGAGAGAGAGAGAGAGAGAGAGAGAGAGAGAGAGAGAGAGAGAGAGAGAGAGAGAGAAATGCCCAAGAGGCTAAGAAGGTAGACTCCCAAGCTGCACAAACAAGTAAGAAGGAAAGAGGGAGGAGATAGAAATAATGAGAAGAGACAATTGAGCAGCACAGCTCAGAGAGAAGCATATGCTTACATCTGCGTGGTGCGTATGTTCACCGAACATACTAACTGGTCTCAATGATTACAGATGTGTGTGCGTAAATATTGTCTGACATTTGTGTCCATTTGTGCCCCCCCTTTTATTTCTTTGTGAAGACATTAAGGCACTACAGTCAGATCCCACAGGATGCACAAAGCACACAATGGACACATTTTAAACATTGTAAACACACACACAAACATGTGCAATACACATTTAAATACACATACATGTGTCTGACACACACAATGCAGCTATAAAGTCATAGGGTAAACATACATGAAGCAGGCTTTATTGTAAAAACCTCTTAAAAAGGAAAACACTCACAGTTTTAAACACTGTGGCTGTTTATTAGCAGCCATAACACTGAGAGGTCATCTGTGTGTCGAAAGTTTGCTGTAAAAAGTTTGTCTAACTGCCAATGTGGAAAACATCACTATACTTCCTGGTTTTGTAGCCACATTTCTAAATTCAGTTCTTCTTAAATTTCTAATTTCTGACATTTCTAAATCTGACTCTCGCTCATTTTTCTTTGGACATCAAACAGATGAGATTTAGCAAGTCTGTACATAGACATAAACGTGGGGCAGCTGTGCCCATGTCGAAGTGTCCTTGGGCAAGACACTGAACCCCGAGTTGCCCCCAATGCTGCGTATCAGAGTGTAAATGTGTGTGAATGAGTATCTGATGAGCAGGTGGCACCTTGTACGGCAGCCTCGGCCAGTGTATGAATGTGTGTGAATGGTGAATGGTTCCTGTACAATGTTAAAGCGCTCTGAGTAGTCGTTGAGACTAGAAAAGCGCTATATAAGAACAGTCCATTTACATAAACTAAAAGATAAAAAAAAACTACTTTACAAGATTCATGTGAGCAAGAAAATTAAACTTAATGTGTACATGAATAAAGCCTTGTATGGTATGTATTGCTCAAATGCATAGTTTATTAACTATCGCTTTTCATCGTTGTTGTCTATAGGTCACGATATATACGTATTGTATGACTATATATAGATATGTTTGCACTCTGTAATCGACTGAGTCATAGCCTGCCACAATATCCTTGACTGGGATGACATCAATGCACCATTTGTATTATTTTGCCTCAACGAGGCAGAGACGGAAGGATTTCATGAACCCTGCAAAAGGGCTGGGAAATGTTAGCCCACTTTCATTTAAGCCAGGCTAATGGCAGCTTCTGACTTCAGCAGCATGGATTCTACTGTTGGTCTATACAGACATTTACATTTTCAGAAGTAACTAAGAGGAAAAGCTACTGCTGTACTATTACTTTTGGCAATAAAATATAAAAACAATTTATATATTGGTCGTTCTATTCCTAAAGACACCCAGTTTTAAAGTATTACTGCAGCAGAGGTTCAAGAGTCGGTCCTCAATAACCATGCAACAACTCAATAAAAACGTTGAACAGTGTCGGCTCGGCACTCATACTTATTTGATATAACATGTCACAAAAAGTCTATGTATGATATTCAAAAGTGAATGGCAAAAAAAGATGAAGCATTAAATCAGTAGGTGTATTTCGATCCACGTGTTTTTATGTGCATTTTTTTGCACATAAAGAAACCTAAACATCTGGTAGAAAAACGTTTGGCTAAGAAAAAGCTGGTATATCGATGAAATGAAAATGCAACAAAGTGCAATGGAAACAGACTTAGCAAATAAATCATGACATACATGAAGCATTTGACTTAAACGTCCACTGAAGAGACTTAATATAAAGGCAAAAACAGGCGAAAACATCAGATCTGCGTGATGAGAAGAATGTAGCGTTCCTCAAATAAACACACGAATGAAACAGATATGCCATATTTTCATCATGATTTCTACATTGTTTTCTACTGTTATCCTAATATTTGCATTACAGTATTTTTTTTGTGCAGATTTTCTGGAAACTGAGCTAAAAATGTTGTACTTTATTTAAATGGAAACCTGTCTGTGCCTTCTTAGATAAACAAATGTATACCTGCTGTACCTGAATGGTTAATTGAACCACATGGTACTCTCGCTCTCTCTCTCTCTATTCTCTAACCTTTCTCTCACTCTGTTATCTCAAGAGCCTCTCAATGCTATTCAGGGGAAACGTTTTTTTTATCTCCTCAGTGTGACAAGGAACATTTGACAATGAAAGGCAGGAGACAAAGACACCTGCTGTCTCTTTACACAGTTGCTCATGTCAACGACTATCCATCACTGACAATACCCTTTAAGAGGTTAATGTCCAACACATAACAAGATGGTGTCACAGCCACAGCTGTACCTGTCTCTCCCTTGTGTTTCCCTGTGTTCCCTACTCCTCCTGTGTCTTCAATGTCCCAGGTTCATGCTTCAATGTCTCCCACTCTGTGCGTATATGTGTGTGTGTGTGTGTCTGCTCACCTACACCCTGCCTACCAACACACTTCCCTGCAATCAGCTCATTACCTCTCCAGCATATCAACCTTTTCTCCCACCCGGTGCCAGATCAGTGGTAGCTAGCTGTAGTATCTATAGTATATGTAGAATCTAGAGTTTTCCTTGTGTGTTTGTTACCCAAGTTAATGCATGTTTGTTCCCTGTGCTCCAGTATTCTTGTTTGCCTGTCTGCACATCTGCCAGTCTGCCTGCTTGCTGACAATCACTCCACTGCTTCCTCTGCCTGCCATGCCACCCTTCCGCTCTCCATTCCTTCTCTTTCCTCTGCCGTCTCCAGTCATCCCCTCACTTCAACCCATCACCATCTACTAGTAACAATGCAATAAGCCAGTTACACTTCATCGGCATCCTTGTCTGTGTCTGTGCTTACGAACAATCCTGACGATATGGCCAACATAGACCCAGCAGAGACAGACCATCGCAGAAATTAACAACACAGGTTTACAGGTTTCCATGACAGTAGCATGCAGCTAAATGTAACAGTGAAATGACTGTTATGGGGTGTTGCAAAATCACCAATAAAGGCTTCTAAAACACAACCACACAATAAAACATGCAATACGAAATTGGGGAGAAATAATAAACATGGGCAACCAAGAATACAGGTTTCTCTGACAGTACAGCATGTAGCAGAGTATGTCAAAGCTACATTGTGTAAGAATTTCTCCCATCTAGCATTGAGATCATATATCGCAATCAACTCAACTCTTCGCCACGCAGTTCACAGTACGTATTGCAGCTACGGTAGCCTTCACACTTCAAAAAGCAAAGGTGTACAAAAGGCCATCTATCAGCTGTGGTTGCTGGAGGGCATGTTTGAGAGTGGCGCGGACGCGCGCTTCACACCACGAGCAGGCACGCGCGCCACCCGACGGAAAGGAGAGAGAAAGAAAAGGAGACTGCAGCGGGCCGGAGGATAATTAACTAGTTGGGATTTGGTGTGTGCCTCCAAAGCAGCTCCAATGTTCACTCTTTTTTTCTGATGACGCCGGTCTCTTGCTCTTTTCAATATCCATTTTCTTTCTCTGGGCAAAGAAGAAGACTCCTGTTCCTGAAATTTGGATTTTGAATATGTGTGGTCCTCCAAACTTGCCGGGGCCGGGAAGTGACGAGACCCATTAGCAGCAGCTGTGAGTCGAAAACGCGAAAGGCGGAGCAGTATAGCCTGTATGTCCCTTACCGGCTAACGTATTTCAAGATGGCGCATCATTCTGGAGCGTCTACCCCTGTTCATGCAAGCGCAAATGTAAAATTCCAAGCTAATAGGAATATGTGAAATTGATGGTGGTGGTCAATATTCATGAAAAAGGACAAGTTTGTGAAGGGCAATACAGATTTTGATAATGAACAACTACAAATGTTACACACTGGGGCTTTAAACATGAACACTGCAGCAATGTCCGTTGAATAGTGTTGAAACCCAAGTGTAGACGCCTGCGCAGTATGCCTGTGTTGACGTTGACACGTGTCTCCTGTCTCCCATGCACACCGGCCTGTTAGCCTACATCTTTACTCCAGTCTGCTGCCCTTCTTGTCCTGTTGAGCTTGCTGTCCCTTCTGTCCTGTTGCAGCCAGTCTGCTGCTCTCCTGTCCTGATGCGGCTATTCCCCCTCTTTCCTGTCCTAGTGTGGTTAGCCCCCCTGTTCCCTGAACTCTCTGGGCAAGTTAAGGAGCCACCCTAACGTCCGGTAGGGCTGTGCTCCAAATCGAAGGCACTATATTATGACCTACTAGTTGCTGATGCAAATGCTTCTGTATCGATACAGCAGCAAATGCTGTGACGGCAGTTTAGAAAAAGAAAAACGACCTATGGGTGCAGGGCACAATAGAGTGGCAGCAAAGGCCAATCCACATTACACAAACAGCGCATGTTTCAATTAAAACATTTATTCAAGCATTTTCAATTTTAAATGTAATTTGCATGTATTAACGTATTACTAATTAAAAACAGAATAATAAACAACAGCAACAAATTCTGCGTAGGACATGGTCATTTCAATTCAACGTGTATTGCGATATATATTGTGGCCTCTGTATTTTTATATGTATCGCAGCGTGAGGTTGTAGGCCGGCCCTAATGTCCAGTGGTCATCTTTTGAGGGAGCTCGCCTTGCGATTTTCACGAGGCACGTGGAGTCCCAAAGAGAAGGCGTGGCCCCCCTCCAGAGTTCTTTAGCCTACGTGGTCGTCCTCCACAGGGGTCCCATCTCCATGGCCATCCTCCAGTAGGATCCCATCTTCAACCTCTATAAAGGTCCCGTCACCGACCTCCGGGCTGACCTCAAGGTCCTCCACCAGAGCAGCTCCGTCCTCCTGACCATACCCCAGCCCCTGCCTCCTGGTTGCCCACCAGACCTGCTCCGCACATCGGCCCTACCGTCCTCCACTCTGTGCTCTGCCCCCAGGCCACTTGCCTGAGGTTCCTGGCTCCACTCTCTAGCTCTCAGGCCTCTTGCCCCTCAGTAACATTGCAATAAACCTGTTAAACTTCATCTACATTACTGTCTATGTTCTGAGCTTGGGTCCACTTACAAAAAATCCTGACAGATTGTAACCGTAACCGTTCAATAATTACTGAAAGGGCAAAAACATGAACTCAAAAGTGTTTGCCACAATTACACGGATACTAAGTCAACATTAACAATGCAAACTTAGACAGTAAGCAATAAGGCACCCAAAGATAGTCAAGTGTTTAAATGATCTGCCTGTGGAGCTACATGAGCCTTAATTCACTAAAGAACAATTCACAACAGAACAAACACCAAACGTCTGTCTCAATCCTGCACAAAAATGGAATGACTGGTACATGAATTTTTTAATTCAGAAAAGAGTAAGAAGATATTCATGCTTACTGGAACCAAGATACCAGAAATAAAAACATGTCAATGTCAAAGGAAACAATTACTGTGCAGCGTGAAATAAATGTGACTAATGTAAAAACAGTTGGGACTTCACCTCAGACAGCATTTGTAGAACAGTAGTTATCGCAGCGTGCAAATAGTGCTACTTACGCACACAACATAAACTGTGAAATTTATATAAACCCTATTTGCAGTAATAATCATGCAAACACACAAAGACAATAATACTGATCTCAACTATAGGGACGCCACCAGAAGTCTCCAGAAAGAGCTCTCCGTTTGACCTTCATACCAGTACAAAAGATAACAGTACATTACCTTAGACACAGGCATCTGGACGCTTAGTGTGTTTGAGTGTGTGGTTTTATTGGTTTGTGTCCCAGAGTGCGAAAAAGAATGGCACAGTTCATCCACAGATACACTCACTGACAGAGCATGTGTGCTGTGCGAATAGAGACAGGCTGCTAATACAATGTGACCATATGTGATCTTTTTTTTTCCTGTCCGTTTGTCTGGATGTGTAAGCGCTCCTCTTGTTCTGTGTCTTGTCGGTGTTGTTGCTGCAGTCCCAGCTCGGTAATAATGCACGTTTCAGCGTGTGTGCAAAAGACGGGAGAGAGTGAGAGAGAGAGAGAGAGAGAGAGAGAGAGAGAGAGAGAGAGAGAGAGAGAGGGTAAAAAGTAAAGAGGGATTTGGTGAAGGATGAGACTTGGAATCGGGAGTGAGACAAAAATGTGAGAGTGAAAGGAGGGATTGTAAAATTATGAAGTACTGAAAATGTAGAGAAAGTGATGGAAAGATCAAATGCAATTAACTCTCTGAAGACCAAAGCAGTCAACGTCCTTCTTTCTCTCGCTCTCCCTCACTCATTCTCTCTTTTCCTCTCTCTCCCTCTCTCTCTCACACTCTCTTCCTCTACATGCTATTTTTAGAAGTTGTTCCCTCGCAAATCAAAGCACTGAATCAAAACCTATCAAAGAGCAGGATGTTAAGGGCCATGTCTTTCACACCTAATAAGACACACACACACACACACACACACACACACACACACACACACACACACACACACACACACACACACACACACACACACACACACACACATACAGCCTGTTACAATGACCATGTGTCTGCATCAGACCTGAGGGCAGCCATGTAAGCTATTCATCGGGCCTTATCTAATCATATCATGTGCTAATAAATAATGGGCTTTTCAAATAGCTATTTTAAACCTTGTCGATTACACTGCACAGACCACTGTCTCCCCTCACTGGTATTTTCAAAAAAAACATTTCCGGGTAAAGCATAAAGTAATGATTGACTCTCTGATCTAAAAAAGTAGAATATCTACTTAATGCCAACTATATTTCAATGGTTGCCAATTTCGACTGCTTCCAGCACTTTAGCCTAGTTTCTTGTTAATTAGTGGCAGGATGTTTTAAAGTTCTCTACTGTCATCAAACACTTTTACTAATCAGAAATGGAAAAACAATTAATAAAAGTTATTTGCAAATTCAACTGTTTTCCCAGGTCCATTGCATTCTCAGTGGAGCAAACGTTATCTTTTGGACTAAAGAATGCACATAATTAAATTTGACAGTGAATGGATTTCATGCACGGCTGTACCTTCTTAGGCCCGAGTGTGCCAGCTCCTATGCTGATGCATAATTACCATCATATAACACAGTTATGAATAGTAAAGGTGAGCTAAAATAAAGCCAAACACCACTCCATCAAAGGGAAATCATTAATGTTTAAAAAGAAACAAGGGAATTAATCCTACACTACAGGCCACAATGAATAACATCTATGAGCTGTAAGTGTGTGTAACTGACAGAGAGACAGGGAGAGGTAGAGAAAAACAAAGACAGTGATAAAGAGAGACAGAGAAAGACTAAAGATGGAAGATGGCTTAGTTGCACTTAATGGCTGAAATACATTTAAAAAATGTAAAGAACTGAGTCTCAGGTAGAAAAAAAACACAAAGAAGGGATAAAAAAAAAAAAAAAACATCAGATCAGATGAGGTTTCTTGTTTTTTTGCTCAACTACAGCCTCCATATTAATGTACTGTAGAATGAGGAAAGTGCACCAAACATAGCATAATATATGCTCTCACATTACTGACATATCCACATATGCAGTAGTATTATCTGAAGGACACCGGCGTTTCTCAATATTTTTCAAGAAGTCTGCAAACGAAAGTTTGAGATAGTGCCGTCACTTCGTCACTCACACACACAAAATAACTAAAAAGGCACTGTAACAGTCAGTGGACTGGATATCCTTCCTTAGTGACAACATGGAAGAACACAAAAGGTTGAGTGGAGAACATTTTCATAGCGTCACTTTACTCCAAATCTTTTACACTTTCTATGCAAAAGTCAGACTTGAACTAAAGCAATTCTGATACGCTTGAGATAGATCTTGAAAGATGATCTCTCTAACCAGCAGACTGCTCTGTTGCCATTAAAGCATCTTTTCAGAAGCAGAAATCTCGTAAAATACCATTGAGAAGAAAGCAAGTCATAACTTTACTATGATATGACTACATGAAATGTTTCAGCTTGGTTCCTCATATCTGCTCCAGTTATGCTAAATGTGGATGTCCCAAAAATAGCATGCAGAGTGCTGTGTGTTGTGTGTATGTGCAAGTGTGTGAAGAAAAGAGACAAGACAAATGGAATTCATCCGTGTCTAATTAGAGACAATGAAGGGGAAAGTGTGTGTCTGTTGCAGAGAAACAAGGAGAGCGAGATAAATGTTAATCACGTGCGTCTACAGTACAGATGTTGCCCATATTTGACTTTATATAATAGAAGGGTGAAAAAGGGTGCAAAAAGACTCTCACTAGGTTCCTTTTGTTTGGCATGTACCATGGAAATGTTTGTAATTCCCCCTTTACGATAAGATGACAGGAGTGTAGCAGCCTCACTCGCTGCTCACTCCTATCCTCATTGGACATCTCATCTCCTATCTCCTGTGTCACTCACTGCCTTCTATTGTACACCAGTGAAGCTGTCTTTCTCTTCAACTGTCTAAAGTTAAAAACCTATGACTGTCCCTATCGCTGTCTCAACATACTGTGCAACAGCAGACTATCACTTCTTATATGCTTCCTCTACTGTCCTGCCAGGTCCTGTCAAAACACATCAAACCATAATCTCATTCTGATTCAGCACAAATTCACTCTGCATTGTCCTGTATACACCATTAACTTCTGTAAATAAGAACACTTAAAGTGACTTTGCTTTTATCATTCTACTCTGCTACGAAGAGTAGATTTTTAAGCAATTACCCTGTTGTGGTTGTGGACATTTCTGTTGCTGTTTTGTATTTTTATTCTGTATTTCTGTTCCCTGTTGTGTATACTTATGTTCCTTATTCCCCTGTTCATTGTGTGTTTCTGTTTATCCTGTTTTAACTGTGCGTTTGTATTGTGCATTCCTGTTTGTTGGTGATTATTTCTGGTTCCTGTTTTATTTTGATAGTCTGGTTTCCTGTCTTTTCTCGTCCACTTTACTTCCTGTGTTTTCCCTCCTTTGTGATTGTCCTGCCCCACCCTGATGTGCTTCACCTGTTGTCTCACCTGTTTCTGATTTACCCATCACCTCATGTATTTAGCCTCTGTGTTTCCTTTGTCTCTTGTCAGATCGTTTTGCGTTTGTTCCTGTTCTTTCCTGCCTATGTGTTGCCGTTAGCCTGTTGTGGCTTATTTGTCTGTTGCTTTTGGTTTTTCTCTGCGTGACTCTGAGTGTTTCCCAGTCTTTGTACTGCCGCTTTTTGTTAATAAATCCCTGAGTTTGACCATCTCCTGCCTGCCTGCCTGCCTGCCTCCCTCTCTCTGCGTTTGGGTCCACATTCCCTGCTCCCACATAACATACCCCCCATTCTCTGAGAGAAAACATGTACATCTTCAATCTCCCAGTGAGACCCCATGCTGGGAAAATAATTTTTAAGGAGTCTTTGACCATTGACTTATGGTGCCGCTGCTCAAAATCGATGACTAAATCGTAACGATGCTTTATGGGTGTCTTAGACGTCAATTGACGCTAACACACACAGAATGTGTCACAGTCTGAAGAAGCAGGCAAGGTACAGCCAGCATGTGCCAATCAGGGGACTGAATGTGGTAAATGTGCTGCTATTGTGAAGAGTTGACATGCAATGCTGGGAAATGCAATGCTGGGAAATACAGCAGGACAACAGCACATCATGACAAGCTGATACGTGTCAAGACGCTGCAGGTGAGTGTGGCCTTTCAACATTTTTATATACGAAATGGGAGATCAGTTTTCTGATAAATCCTGTGGAGCCATCAGCTTATTTTCTGTTTGTTATTTTGTGTTGCTGCTTGAGATTCAGTGTGCCCTCGTAGTGAGATATGCAGCTCAAAAAATGCATATTCACTGACACTTCCTATCTTTCCAGAGCTTCATGTATCATTGATCGAGTTTGCCTACGGTGGAGAGACATGGTAGAATGAAAGACAGAGGAGAGACCACCACTTTCTTTAAATTCCTCATCAAAACTTTAATAAGTAAAGAGAGTATAACAGAGAGGTGAAGCAATAGGGTCCTTGTCATACTGCGTGACTGCTTCATCCAACATAAATGCTGTATTATAACCACTTCAGCAGCTTGAACAGATTCTCATAAATTTTGAAATGAGACAGCCAGAGAGAACAGAACAAGCTGCCTGCAAATCCCTACATACACAGTTTGTTCATTAGCAGCAGCCATCTTCTTTTCACTGTTCATGCTCTCATATAGATTCATGCAACTTTTACAGCAGATAGTTTGCTTTTCTCTTCTGACTCAGAGAAGGAGTGCCAGCATTGCTCATCAGATGCTAACTGTGTGTGATGAAGTGCGGCTGCCATTTTAAAAATGGCCAGTCCTACCTTAATTCCCAATTGAGGGTGTGTGTGTGTGCAGCTGAACAATTTAATTTTTCCAGCAGCTTAGTGGCTAATGCTGGTCAGACAAGAATGTGCCGGAAGCTTTCCAAGGAAAGAGCTCACAGGCTTATAATAGCTGTGGGGTACCAGATCACAAGGGTAAGCGTTTGTTTCTGTACATGAGTACAGAAACAAATAAAAAGGTTCCAATATGTATTATAAATTACTGGTTTATAAACTGTATACTGAGCATGTTGGATTGCTGATTTAGGATCCTACGATAAAAACTCCTTGATTCTGATTAAAGATCCTTGACCATCAAAACATTTTTTTACGTTTCTGATTTCAATTTGAAGTAGATTTCAAATACACTAAAGGTACGGTCACAGTAGTCCCGCTCCGCACTCAGCCCCTGTAAAGGATGTGATGTCACACTCTGAAATATGCGATGCAAAATAAATAGATATTGAACAAAGTGATCACAAAATGTAAACAGTGTGAGACCAATGCCGCGGTTTATAGTCTGGTAATGTAATATTGTACAAAACAAGTCAAGTTGACAACTCAGTCTGAATGAGTTTGAATACTTTACCGAAATCAACTAAAGTGGAAATAATATCCTAAAATCTATGTAATGTAAAATTACCATTTTGCATTAAATCATGACTTGCCAATTTTTAATTTTAATTTTTAAAGTTTTTTAATTGTCTTTAAATGAATGAGCATATTTTGTCGAATTCTCCAAGCCCGACAGCTGCCTCTGCATCTTTATGGAGTTCTCTGTCCCGGGTCATCCTCTGGTAACACCTGACAGTAAGGTAAGGTAAAGGTACTTTATTTGTCACATACACGTACATGTAGCGAAATTCATTCTCTGCATTTAACCCATCCCTCAAGGGAGCAGTGGGCAGCCAATGACAGCGCCCAGGGACCAACTCCAGATCTGAGCCATTGCCTTGATCAAGGGCCCTGCCTGGAGAACCTAGTACATGTTTTTGATGTATAACATCACATTGACTAACATCCATAACTATCTCATCCCCTTGACCACCTCTGATCTAAATCATGGACCACTTTGCTGCAAGATATTTTGTGGTATCTATGACTTCATGTCAGACTATTCTGTCTTTATTTCTTTCACGATGCGCTGCTGACAAAGTGAAACAGCCAGAGAGAAAGAGAGGCATCAGTTATTAAAGATGGCGTTAGTCATCATAAACATTCACCCAAAATTCTCTGTTTAACATCTGCTGACTTTAAATGAAGCTTCAAACAAAATAGAAACTGGCAAACTCCCATCATGCCCCACTCACAGAGGGACTGGAGGATTAGAAGTATCTAAAGTAAAAAATAAATTCCAACGGGAAGCATTCAAAGCGTTCAGGAACTAGAGGAACTGGGGCAGCTGCAGACAAGAATACTGTGACGGAGTAACCCCATTTATTGGAAAAACATGAATGAACAAAGTAACGTCAGTAGGTAGAATGGGTGGGATTTCTACAGAAATTTGTGTTTTCCCTTTTGGAGTGGATTCTGTCCTCTCTGCACACTTGAAGATAACTCTTGAGTAAAGTGCACGCTTCAGCGAAGTTTGGATTTACTTAGCTTTGTGCATGAGAGGACAAATGCCGTTTTTTGATACAAGGAGTATGGAGTGGGTAATTTTCTAAAGCTCCTTTGCTGCAATTCTCACTCACTGACAGGGACACAGTGCATCAAATATACACTCTATTCAGTAAGTTGCCTAGTGTTGACTCAGTTTTAACAATGGGGCAGAAATTAAGTTATTTAAACACTACCAAAGAAATATTCCTCCATGATGAATTATTGGAACATTCTCTGAGATGAACTCTTAACATCTTACAAACCTTTGTGGATAAGGTGTACATGTTTATCATTATATCTATGAAGGGGACATTGCTGCATTTTTGCAATCTTGTTGTGTAAACCTAACCCTTTGTTTTTTTTAGCTGTATTTATCTAATGCAGTGGTTGTCTGTGCAAGGACATGGCCCACATGTGTCTACACTACGCTACATGTGTCTATAGGAATGTGTCCTCCTTTCGCAAATGTGAAAATACCCAAAGGATACTTTGGTTTTTAAAGGCTCCTATGTATCAGATACGATAATAAAAAGGCAATCTCTTCTCTTCTTGACAAAGTTGATTTGCATATAATTAAACACATTTGGAGTTGACTGAATACAAACTATTTGCCTCTAAGGTACTCTGGAGAAATGCAATCAAAAGTGAACTAATTTGTCAAGATGTAAAATGTTATGATTAAGCATGTATTCCCCTTGCCTTCAGGACATTGTTCAGATTTCCACTGAATACAAGATTACAGTAAAAGGTTCTAATAACTAACCTGTAACAGCAAACAAGACTAACAGTAAAAAGAAAGCTATTTTAATATAGTTTTTATTAATGCCTTTGCCTGTGTCTGATTTTTCCCGCAAAGTCACAAAATGATTTACGGCAGGCAGACCGGCTCTATAGTAACACTGATGGGTCACAGATTGCGGTATAACAAGTGTTAGTGAGTATCCAGCCATGTAAAAGGTAGCAGGAGATATCTTTATATAGGTCTAATTGTATTTTAATTTTATTTTAGAAGTTATCTGTTAATCTGTGCTAATTCTGGGGCAGGGCCATTACAGAAAAAAGGAAATTAAACGAAGAACAACTAAAAGCTAAAAGGGAAAATGACAGACAACGGTCGGGCTTTCAACAGATGGAGACAAATTTCAGATTATAAATGATTCAAAACCAATCCCGAATTGGCCCTCAGGTATGTAATATGTCTATTTCATTTCATAAATGTATTAGGGCTGCACAAAATGATATAAAAATATATTTAATATAGTCAATTATTTTGACTGATATTGCGATTGCGATATGATTGAAGAATATGAAAATCAAAATGAGAATAATGATACAAAAATTAGCATTCCCTCCAGGGAGGGAGCATCACAATACTTCATTCAGAATGGTTTGAAACATATTTTGTCTTTAACAAATATTGCGCTAGTCCGTATGGCGATTTCGATTAAAAAAAATGTGATTAATTGTGGAGCCCTAAAATGTGGGGGTATGTTGGGGCATCATATGAAACTGCACTTGACTGTCCGCTTGTGGGTTGTAGTAACTAGCTCAATGATATCATATACAGGGTGTTTTTTTGTTTTTTTTCATTAGGCAAAAACTTTGTTTACATTTCCAAAAGAGCGTGGTGGAGCATGGATCGTGCCTGTGAAGCAGGCAGTTACCTCCTCTTATGAGACTCACAAGAAGCTTTAGTTTGCTTTCTTATAAAAGTAAACAACTAAAGCTTTAATAAGCATAATAAGTTACCAATTACAGAAAGCTTTAACATGTGGGCCAAGGAAATATCCTGCAAGGATCATTGCTAATTAAAATCTGGAAATGCAATCAATCAGGGCAGTTTTTTTTTTTTACCATGTTTAAATTAATCAATATACGGGTTCGGTCAATAGAGTTAGAATAAATGGCATTGACTTACGTGACTTAGTGTGCTTTCTAAGCTGTTTTGTTATTGAACAAATTGAACACCACAGTGTGTGTAACTGTGTTCATCCATTAAGCCGAATGTACATAATTGACAATGATCATGGCAGGAAACGGGCAAGGAAAGCCACATGAACAATGTCCATTGTGTTGCTGTGAAACGTTACAATATGTGTACACACATTCCTGCAGAAAAACACTGTAGCAGTAAAATATTGTTTGGAAGCTTAAGTATGTTATCTTTGAAACAGTGTTTACATGTTTAAATCTGTTGAATTCTTAGGCAAAGTTCATAAAGTTCTCTAAAGTAGTTTAAATATTGGAAAATATTTAAATACGGGCCAAGTTCTGAGTCACTTACACTTCTAAGTGATCAGGTCTCATCCTGAAGCTTTTGCAGAGAGAGAAAAGCATGAAAGACTGTCGGCTTGTCCCTCTCTCTCTTTCTCTCTTTCATGTGCTGATGAAATGAACCCCTAATGAACAACAGGTGTGGCATCTATACACAAGGCTATTTATCCCTTTTAATCACCTTTCAGCTAAACTCAAATAAACTGGGTTGGACTACTTTGAAATTGATGACGTGAATGGGCTATCTCCTGTTCATCCAAAATAAAAGTAAAAATTAAGAAAAGAAAAAAGCTAAAATCTAGACAATTAAATGCAAATTACACCTTCACAACTCTGAATACTGTTCCACATGAATGTATTTATTTGGTCCAAGGTTTTTTGTAAGAACTCCCTCAAACAGCTTACATAAAAATTTCCACAAATAGGCATGAGAGAACCTGACGTGTGTGTGTGTGTGTGTGTGTGTGTGTGTGTGTGTGTGTGTGTGTGTGTGTGTGTGTGTGTGTGTGTGTGTGTGTGTGTGTGTGTGTGTGTGTGTGTGTGTGTGTGTGTGTGTGTGTGTGTGTGTGTGTGTGTGTGTGTGTGTGTGTGTGTGTGTGTCTCTGTGTGTCTGTGTGCATATATCTGAGTACATTTCCAAAGGTAATGCTTAAAAATTGTGCCACAGTCATCTCATTCACAGCTCCCCAGCAGCCACCCTCTTAATCAGGGCACTCAAGTGAGCCCAGTGAGCACTTTAAGATCAACAGTGCATCCATAACAGCCACATGCACTGCAATTGTGCTACATTACAAATAGGGGATTAAACTCACTGCTTTTATTTGATCCATTTCAATGCATCCAAAAAGTATAACAGGTCTACAAAGGTGATTTGTCAGAAGAGACGAGCAGCTGAAATCAATAATTGTGTTTAATGTGGTCGCCTGTAGTGATGAACCCACAGAGAACTATCACTCAACTCTGCAACTCTGGTTCTCTGTCATAGCATTATGTTTGGTCACAGCAGACAGCTGTTTTAAGCCAAAAAGCAAAAAAAAAAAAATGCCCAGCATCAAACAGCAGAGAAAGTTAGTACTATAGCTACATGGTGAAGCATTTAGCAGCTAAAGAGCCACATTTCCATCAGGGGTTGGTAGAGACCAAAGACAGAGCTACAAGGAGAGTGCATAATGAAAATCATCAGGTGAACAAAAACAGGAATCCAATTGAATGCTAATGTTGCTGCATATCTGCTATATATATATATATATATATATATATAAACTAAACTCAGTGCAGCAACAGAAACCTGCTTTTGCTTGCAAATATCCCTCTTATAAACATACCTAAACAGAGCCAAGCAGGACTTAAAATGCACTGAGTTGACACTCAACTAAAGCAGTGCAACTATCCCAATGCAGCCGGATAAAGGCAGCATTAAACCTGCCCAAAGAAATGTAAGAACTAAGTGGAAAATCATAACGATGGAGATGATGAGCTGCGGGAAAGTGCATGTACTGTATATGCTTGGAAGTGTGTGGTTTTCACAGGGTATCTGTGATGGGGGCATGTACAAATATATGCATTCCCATGTGTTCATGTGTTTACTGATTCATCTTTGGCTTCAAATGAAATTGGAAATGCTCCTAGATCTGCGTGTCAATGTGGCATACCTGCTCAAAATGCGGAAAGGAAGGCTCCCTCCTGTGAAGCTGGAGCTGCTTGTCAATGTTGTCCTTCAGGCACTGACACACGCGGCGCTTCTGGTCGGCTGAATAGGCTTCCAGGCTAAGCAGGCAGTCACACTTCTAGAGACACAGAGAGAGAGAGAGAGAGAGAAAAGCAAGAGGGGTGGAGGAAAAGACAGTAGGCAATTAGGCATCTACCGTCAGAGGAGTGAAGAAGTGTCTCCTGATCTTTGGATAGGGAAAGGGTTTAAAATGAGTAGAGCATGAGAGTACAAATGAGAGGATTACACCAGGAAGTATGAATGTAAATGTGTGTGTGTGTGTGTGTGTGTGTGTGTGTGTGAGATGAGAGAGCAGTGAGTGCTTTAAAATAGGATATGGACTAACAAAAGAGTTTAATCCGTCAGATGTACAGTATCATTGTGTGTCATTGTCGGCATGTTTCACCTCAGACTTTTCTTTTTGCACGTTCAGTTCTGATCTGAACTTTGTTTTCATGACACCACAGCCAGTTAAGACAATGGCACAGCCCTCTGGGTAGCAAAAATGCTAGCATTAGTGAAATTAGATAATAGCTAGTATCCACTTCAGGCAGAATTTGATATGCTGACAAAATGATTATGTGAACAATAGCACTCCCAAAAGAGTACAAATCAATACACCCCTGCTGGGAAATACATGAGAATAAATATTTAACAAGCAGAGGTTAAATTGTTTGCAGAGCTTGGTGAAATAGCTGTTCACTCAAAAAGGACATAAATACCCCTCGGCTGACTCTCCAGGACATCCAAAATCAGTTTGAACTCATTGATGTCCAGATTAAATCTCTAATAGTTTAATGGCCCCATTTGTTTTTTGGTCATGATGCCAGCAATGCACTTTTGATAAAAGACAGATCCTATGAATCTTTTATATAAAACACAACTCATTTAATGTGTATTTTTGGTCAAAATCCTAATTTGGCTTCTGAGAAGAGCTGCTAATGTTTAAGGAAGAGAGTTAATAAAAAACAGTATATCTGTATAGCAGACAAGTTTATTTCTCTTTCCAGTGGCGTCAATGTAATTGTTTTTAAAAATAAATTATTCCTAATTTATGGGCCAAATTCTAGCTCCTTCACATTCTTTAGACTACTTCATGACCTTACACACCTTTTACAATGGCAACAAAGCACCGTTTGGGCATCAGTGGAAATACTGAATGTAGTAAATGCCTCCTCATTTCATCTCCTCACACATACAGTACAGACTTATATAATTCAGTGCACACAGGTACAGCACGTTTCTAATTTGACAGTCCATAGACACAAAACATATGGTTCTCAGGGTACCAACTACAAAATCCCTACCTAGTCATTTGGGCACTCTAACACCCATACACACTCACATCAGCTCCTTTTATCCACATTTGCTGGCATATTCAGTTGAAGAAAAGTTGTCATTATTCCGTACTAGATTATTTTTTGGGCATTTGTTGGACAACTTACACTTGAAAGGGGAGAGAGAAGGGGAATGACCTGCAGCAAAGGGCCACAGGTCGGAATCAAACCTGCGGCTGCTGTGTTGAGGAGTAAACCTCTAAATATGAGCGCCTGCTCTACCAGTTGAGCTAACTAGGGGCCCATTCTGGACTTTTCTGATTAAAGTATATAATGAAAGGAACCTTTTGTGCTCAAGCACAATTTTTAAATTCTCCGCTTTCCCATTTGATAATTCACTTCTACCTCGGTTGCTCTGCTTCTGGCGGTGTCAGGGAAAAACATTTGTATGTATTTGTGTATTTTTGTGAACAAGTCAGGCTATAAATAGGACTTTTCCATTTTGTGCATGTCTTCAGAGATTGACCGGAGTCCTCTGGGCTTTTCTTGACGCTTAGTGGCCTGGTCAGTGGTGAATCATAATGGGATTTTTTATTTGCCTGTTTCCTGGCTGCATGGGCTATTGCATGCCATGCTGCGTTGCCATCCCTCTGACTATCTGTCTATTTCAATGTCACTCAATGTCCTGTTGAAGATGGGGATGCTGCTGCTGCTGCTGCTGCTGCTGCTAGGGTATCGTGGCACAAAGTGTTTGGTGGTTAAATCCTTGTCAGTGTTAGTGATGCTAATGTAGAATAAAAGGCATTTAAAGCCTGCATTAATGGTAGCAATGTCAAGACTGATTTTCCTTGATGCAGAATAAAATATACTGCATACAAGGCACAGTTGTTTGTAAATGGAAAGTGTTGACTTTTAGGTAGAAAGGGAACAGAATATTTTGTTGCCAAATCATAAAAAAAAAAGGATGTAAAAAGAGACGTTTTCAAGTCAAAAGTGTAGAAATAAAGAGACAAAAACAAGATAGATAAGCAGGTTAGATAGCAAAAGCCTTTATGAAATTATGCCTTACTGTTTTCAATTGCACCACGAGATGATAAAATAAGGGCTTTTTCAGAGCGGACAGAAATCAATGTTGATATTGTTTGATATCCATCATTTGGACTGAATCTGAGTCTATAAGGGTGCAGCAGAGGCCATAATACATGCAACACATGCAAACACATGCACATGCTGACTTCAATGTAAACAACTAGCCCCCGACAAACCCTTATGGTACTGCTGTCAGTGAAAATCTCATAACTCTATTTAAGGTTATTTTTCTATGGGTCAGGGAAGGTCAGCAAAAAACTCCTCAGACCTGCGTGGGTAAAGTGAAGAGAGCACGGTCATCAAGCTGGAACAAATCCTGTATCCCTTGGTCCCTGAAAAGGTTACGTTTTCAGAATAGATTATTGCTTTCTTGAAATGTAAGGCTGTGATCACAAAGAATGCAGGGTTCTTTGTACTCTATGGCATATACTGTATATACTATCTCAACAACTACTGGATGGATTGTCATTACATTTTGTACAAACGATAATGGTCCCCAGATGATAAATCCTTTGATGATCCTGTCAATTTTCCTCAAGCATCATTTAGTATAGACCTTCATGGTTCCAAGATGATCCCAATGACCTCTGCTAATTCCCCCGACTTTTGCTCAATCCCCTTATCAGGTCAGTGATGAAGACTGAAATGAAAGGACTTTTTCTACTTTAATTAGCTAATGGCATTACAAGCGAACTGACTAATTGATATCACTTCATTTCAGAGTTGCCTAAAGAGAGGAGAGCGACACTACTTATGCACGCACCAAATTGAGGTGGAGCAGTGTGCAATTTTATTTTTTTAAATGAGACATGGTCACAACCCAAGCCAACAAACCTTTAATCATGCAATGCTAATGACATATGTTAATGTCAGACATTTAACACACATGCAACCCAACACCCCAAACAGACGCCCCCCACACACACACACACACACATACACAAACAAATATATGCCAGTAATGCATTTTCAATTTTCACATAAGTCATATGTGATGTACTTAGTTCTGATTAAGATAAGAGTTCTCTCTTTCTCTGTCTTCCATATTCTTGGAGCCTCAGTTAATAATTATTTTGAATGAGTAATACCTTAAAAATAATGCAAACACTCAAAACATTGCCTTATATGGACAGGTTTTTCAAGGCAACTCCCCACTGTCTCAAATAGAGAAAACACACCTGCGATGGAGCAATTTACAGTCCCAGAGGCATCACCCAGCTTTAAAGTACCAGTTTAAACTCTTACAATACAGTCTTCCTGGAGCCTTTGCAACGTAACGTGATAAAAAAAAAATAAAGACAAAAAGGTAACCAGCTGGGAATCCGTGAGTCATAGCGAAGCACAGGTCTCAGAGCTGAATGAGGGCTTACATCCTAATCTGTCAAAGAGAGGAAGTGTGTATGTTTACACAGCCTTGGTGTGTAAATATATAGGTACATGGTCCGTACTATACTGTAAACCACTTAATGACATCTTCCCCTATATGTCTTTGGTTAAGAGAGAAGGGGGGGGACAGACAGATGTAGAATAACATAAAGGTCACTCTTATTATGAGTAATACAGCATACACAGTAGTGCATTTCCTTTTGCATCACATCTTCAAAATGAATTATGCTGTGCTCGGAGACTATTCATGATGATTTATTTGTCTCTAGCTAACAATTCCAGCAATCAATTTCCTTCTCTTGCTTGTTTATCATTACTACACATGTTTGTGCTGTGCTGCTCAACTGTGCATTATTGCAGCTATCTGGGATAGTTTTCCTGATAGTGACTTGCACATCATCGCATTACATAAGACCAAAATAATCAGCCATGCCAGCAAATGAGTAAATTGTTGACAGCTGGTCACAGACCACATGTTTTAGGGAGGAATCGTCTGGAGTCAGCTGGAGATTTCTATGCTGTTGGTGCTGCAAGAACAGCTGTCTCTTAGTTTGAAGCAGATTGAAGTGCTACTTCACTTTTGTGATGCTTTCAAGTGTTTGTTTTTCTTTTAGAGTTAAGACAAAAAATACCAGTAACTTTAAATCATAATTCATCTTAATAAAATAACATCATATTCACATTGGGTCCAAATCGCCTTCAACATTTGGACTGTTTTGAGTTTGAAAGGAATTCACTGGAATCTCTGTGGAAGCAGATCTATGGGGATTTTCATGTTAAGGTCATGTTGTTTCTTGGCATTAAACAGCATCCGGTCAGTGATCCAGGCTGCAACTCTAGCAACAATAAGTTACCCTTTTCCAAGACAAATTTATTTTGTCAGTTTCAGCAGCAGGTTCAGGTCATAAATGAGGCCCTTATTATTGGAATAATAGAGGGACTAGTTATGTTATTCATTAAATGATTACCCAAAGAACCATATTAGCTAAAATAGCAAATGGTTCCCTTATCCTGGCTCCTGTTAGTTCACCCATGTTTATAAATTCACCCACCCAAGAGATAAACATGAGAGTTAATGAAACCAAATTCAATGAATGGCCAATGGCCAGCCATGGAGTGGCTAAAAATACAGGCAGCATTTCCCCTTAATCAGATTGATTAAAGTGCTCCCTGGTTGAAGCCCTCCCCCTGAGTCATCTGGCAGATGAGTTTGCGGTGTGTCATTGGACTGCTATCAACACAGCTAACCTAAACTGCCTCAGCACAGGTTAGCATGGTTTCAGTGACAGCTAATGGGCACACATTCAGGTATCTTTTTTTGCCACACTGCTAAGTAATAATTACCCAATTCTAATGTTTTTCTCTCATGCAGAAAAGATTACATATACATTATGAATGTTTAAAGGAATAGTTTGACGCTTTGTGAAAGACATTTATTCGTATTCATGTCGAGGGTTAGATGAGAAGACAGATAACACTCATATGCGTATGCTAAATATGAAGGAGTTAGCTGTAGCTTAGCATCAAGACTTGAAGCAGTTACATGCCACAATATTTCTTGGGTGGGAGAAGGGACTTCCTGAAATCTTGTCATCAAGATGCACAGTAACGTGTTAATAAACAAGCAGAGGTGCTGTTAGGATTTTTTTAACCATTAGACAGAGCCAGGCTTTCTTTCTGTCTTTATGCTAAGCTAAGCGTATCTGCTGCTGGTTTAGCATACATATATGAGAGTGAAATCTATCTTCTGATCTAACCCTAACTCTTGGCAAGAAAGTAAATGAGCATATTTCCCCAAATGCCTAACTATTACATTAACATGGACAATGGAATATTTTCGATCTTTTTGTTGAGGGGGTGGGACCATTCAAACCCTGATAGGAATCAAGCTATCTCATATCTTTTTAGGTCATCATAATTTGCTTGGAATGCTTGCAACTGCCAGCTATGAAAAAAAGTGCAAGTAGACCACCGCCATGGGCTACAAACCCCTCCCAATGTCCCAGCTGACCCTCCAGCCCCAGATCCTCCGAGCCCTTATCACAACTCCAGCTCATACTCCGCTTCAATTATCTCTTTCTTGTTTGCACCCATTGCAAATGTGAAATTAGCTCTGCTCTTGGAATGGTGGTGATTTAGGATTACATGTCAATGTTTTAAGTGTACACATTGGAGGAACATATGGCTCACTTTTAAAGTAGATTGTAACAAAGTTAAAAAAAAAAAAATTGCAAGAGAGTGAGGAAATGAGAAACACACATCCTCTCAATGTAATGTGCACACCACTGAAGAGTGCACTAAATGAGTATAGATATCCTCATTGTGGCAATGGTAATCTCTATAAGGCAGTAAAATAGTTAAAATGAAGACATAATGCCACCGACCTCTATTACAGGATTATGATAGTGAGAATACTGTACTGAGAGGTTTTCTTTTTGTAATATTGTAAATCTCTGTAATAGCTTTTCAGATACTTCCAAGAAAAACCTCAGCAGCAGGAATAGCGATATATAAATTGTTTGTTATATCAAGTGTTCATATATATCCGGCCATGCTCCTCAGAGATCAAAGTATTTATTTTTATTTTATTTGTTTGCAAGTCAATCACACTAAACAGCGTCATACCCTATTAGTCATAGCCCATACACCGGTGCTGAATATGGTATTGTGACTAGCCACTCCATCACAATTGAGTTAGTTACAGATAAAACTACCAGCACGTCATCGTCCTATTATCTCATAGTCCTACTTAAACAAGAGCACATTAGTATTGCCATTATGCCTCAAACCTTTAGACAAAACCTCCATCTTCTCTGCAGTTTTTCTTCAGTGGGCTATTGTATTTTACTTCTAAGCGTTGAGGCTTTGTAACTGTAGCATTTAATAGATATATGGCTTCCATTTAAGTAACTGAAAAATGCATTCCTGTACTTGGGAGTCTAATCAAAAGCCAATGTGTGGGCATGAGTTTGCTTCTCTACACTGTATGTGGACACAATGAACAATATAGTGCAATATAATGCAAAACATGTTAAAACCCCGGTTCAGGTTGGTGTTGAATGCTGGGGTGGTTCTGGTGTCATGCTTGATATTTTATGTGGTATCAAAGGTCATCCGTAATGGAGCAACTAACTGTCAATAAATTGCACCACACACAAAAACAAAAGGATGTTTTATGTTCCGTGAAGAAGAAAGCCTGGAATGCAATTTCTTCTCAAGTCAGTGGCTTTCCCACACTCTTTCATCTATTTCTAGTTTGTTTCTCTGTTTTTCAGCTCAGAGCTCTTCTGTGATTTGCCCAGACAAAGCGGGCATGAAAAGAGCATGTAAACTGAGTCCTTGACCCGAGGCCTTTCCTATAGCTACTGGGGAGGATGATAAGCACATGACAAGGCCTAGAGGAAGTTTTCTGAAGTCATGCACTGTTTCCTAAAAGTTTATCAGTCTGGTTTTTTTTTTAGCAATAGTTTTGCATGTTTTCTTTTGTCATGGTCATTACCCAATCTGTGAGTTCATCGATCCTTTGGCTTTTTCACATGATTGGATCAATTGTGCTTTTATTGCATAATTATGAAAGCATCTTGAGCCTTAGATAAGATTAGCATTTAGGTCATGCAAATAGTTTTTTATACATTCAATTTGTGATTTTGACATTTGGCTGGGGATATATACTGTACATCAGTGATGATCATATAAATGTAATGGCTGTGTAAAAAATAATAGTTGTGGAAAGGTTATATTGTTTAATCATTGTTAAATACATAGGTACGTGTATATAAATACATACAGTACATAGCTACGTACACACCTATGAAAGTAAAACATAAATTATTAATTTGGAAATTACTTCGGAACATTGATGGAATCGGGACGTAAACTACAGTTTAGTACAGCGCAGGAGAATACATCCATCAATGAAACCAACGCTGCTGGGTAAGTTGTGGATGGTCGTAGATCTCAATGCAATCTTATTGCTAAGACTTTGAGTGATTATATTTAGATGTATAGCCACTGTCACTGCAGTCCTAGCAATCTGTGCTGGCATATTAAATCAGACAAAAAGCAAAGTACACTTTACATTAAGTTGTGGGCCAACTGGAATGAAGAGGGTACATCTCGGCTCAATCAGACCCCCGAGAGACTGTTCCTGCCCTGGCCGTGTTATGGATGGCTACCATAAAGTGTGTATTTTCCTGACAAAAGCCCCTGGGTGCATATCATTCATACCCTGCCTTCAGACTGCAAGTAACAGCCTGTATATCATGCAGTCAATAAACTGCATGTACATATCTCTGTATGCAGTTTATTGACTGCATGACATACAGGCTTGCTATATTCTTGCATATAAAGGCATACTGTTGCATATATGCACACACATTTAACAAACCTATATGTATACATCCTTATAGATATCTTTAAGATATCTTCCTAGTCCTGGAAAAAGAATCAACAGGTGGTCTTCACTTGAAATAATCAAATTGAAATTGCACCATTATTTACTCTGTCCACAAACATTGCATGAACATATGCCTAAGCAACCAAGAACACCACTGTGAGCAGACCTCTTAGAAAGAATTACTTTTTGTATGCACAACACTGTGCTATGCTAGCCTGATCACAGAGCTCCCTTGCTGTTTCACAGCCTACACGCAAGCTATCACACTGTGATTTCACCTAGTTTGGCAGTATCTCCCTGCATTTGGTGCCTCTTATCTAATCTTTTCTTAATCACCTCATTCTCTGCACTGTTTCAAGTGTTCAAACAATTCATATTTCAAAAACCACAACCTGCAAACTCCATAAGAAATATGATTTGCAAGGGTGAAATCATTTTTAACAACTGACCAATGAAGTAAAAAATCTGACTGCTGTGCTTTGGTAAGTGGAGAATATCCATGATGTTATGATCATTACAGATAACTGTATTGTGCCTAATGGGTACAGTGCCAATTTAGAGGAAAAAGTGGTAAATAAGTGACCACGCACTTAATGGCATTCTTAGCTTCAACTGGAAACTTCACACACATCACCTATTACCAGAGCCACATGTATACAGCAAGTTTTATTACAGTATAACACCAAAAACAGCAAACATAAAATATAATGCGACAGTGAAAAATCATGGTCACCTCAGTGCCACAAAGCCCACTGAAAAATTAAACTGTAATCACATGTATTTTGTATATAACTCACTTGAGATGGTGAAAAGTTACATTGAAGACAGAAAGAGTAGCATTAAACAACTATAAAAGTCATCTTCTTTTTGATAACTTTTTCTATGCTTACAAAGTGTTTTTTTCTATCAAACTACTGGTACGGCACTTTGATTTCTGTTTTTCCTGTTTCATGCATTTGAGCTACACAGTGATAATATAAAAATCACCTTCTCTACAACTGTAAATGCACCCTGAGCCAAACCATCAATCAGCAGGACTTACATCTCCGGAGTCAGATAGCAGGTGCTTCTGAAGAGAGCTCGCCTCCCTAACAAACCTTTTCTTAGGCCCAATCCGGTCCACCAAGTTGCCCATGATGACTCTGTGATGACCCTGATGCACTCCACTGATCAATAATCTCAGTGTCTTTCTTTGTTCTCTGTGTTTTCCGTTAACCTACACAACGCTTACTTGCTCCCTCTCTTCCTGCGTCACTGACAGACACACACACACACACACACACGACTTTTCAGACCCCCCCCCCTTCCCCAAACACACACTCTCCTTTCACGTGTAAATCTGGGTTAGATCAGTTCCTTTTTAAGCAAGAGCTAAAATAGAATGACTTCCAGCGATGGAGAAGGGCAGGAGAAGACAAAAGGAGGGGAGCGGACTGTGACAGTGTCAGAGATGGTGAGCTTAAAGCTTACTACACACAAGCTAATAATCGGCCGTCTGGCGAGGGCAGTGACTTGAGTCTGTTCGGTATGTTCCGTGCCGTCGTCCGTCCAAGGGGCTGGCGGCCTTCATTTTGGCAGTGGTGGCCTAAAGGTTAGAGAAGCGAGCTTGTGACCGGGAGGTCGTCGGTTCAATCACCAGACCGACAGGATAAAATCTGGGTGGTCAGACTGTGGTTGTACCGGGCAGCTTCCAGGTATGAATGTGGAACTGTGGGAATGTGATCAGGGTGTTCCTGCAAAAGAGAGGCTGCCTCTCAGTGAACCTTCCCTGAATAAATAAAGGTTAAATAAAAAAAAAAAAATTGGGCAGATTTGACATGTGTAATCGGCGGGGCGGGCACTGCCGGCAGTCGGACTCAAATGACCAATCTGATTGGTAGAGTGCTAACCCAGAAACGGGGAGCAGAATGAGCGTGACTAGAGTCTCTCAAAATCTGACGAAAATCTTTTAAACTGACCTTTGTTGATCTAAAATGAAGACAGATTCAGCAACTGCATGGCCTATTTTTTGCTTAAAATGTTTTCAGAAACATGTTTCAGTGAACTATTTTAGTACAATATGAGATCGTATTCTGAACAAGCCGCCATGACAGTCTGTCTTTGAATTTCCGGAGAAACCAGACCCATGTGACGCGTTCGTCCAATCAGCTGTCGGTTTTCATTTTTGGGCGACAATAGAGATTAGTGCCGCCTGCTGTTATGGAGACGTATTACGTCTCGTCGCTTTGGTGTGTTCCGAGGCACTTTTTTGACCAACTCGGGGAGACTGATCAGTCCAAATGCCTTTTATGCCGAGGGTCGGCCGTCTGGTCGTGTGTCTGGGCCTTAAGATAAGACTGAAATCGTATAATTGCTCACAACTCAAGGAGAAACGAGGAGAGCATCTTTTAAGTAGCTCATGAAAAATTCACTCAGTGGACAGCAAAGAAAATCCTGAATAAACTGACATGGATGCGACATGAGACATGTAAGAGATCCAATGCTTCCCTATGATGAGGAGATCTTGTGGACAGGCGTATTGCATGATGAGTGAGTCCGTTGTATTTGGTGATATGCAGCAGTCACATATTTTGCTGTGTGGTCCCTTGTGAATCAGATCAAATTTCCACATGCAGTTCTGTTAGTATCTGTGCATTATATACAGTACAGTACGTGTGTAAATGTTGTTTTAGTTGTGAGAAGGCAGGAACAGTGTATTTATCAAAATAAACGGAGCTTCAAGTCTTCCAGGGAGATGCCATGTTTAACTAGAAACGTGCAGTGAGCAATAAGACGGTTTCCTAATTATTTGTGTGTGTGTGTGTGTGTGTGTGTGTGTGTGTGTGTGTGTGTGTGTGTGTGTGTGTGTGTGTGTGTGTGTGTGTGTGTGTGTGTGTGTGTGTGTGTGTGTGTGTGACCTTTTCACAGACAGGCCAGAAAGAGCAATTCAATTAGTCTATCACACAACACACATTTCAGTAAACACAAATAAACACACACACGCAGCAGCAGCAGGAGAGAGGGCTAGGGTTACTCAAACATTTAAAACATGCCTTCATCTTCACTGATCCTTTCCTCTCTCCTTTCATCCCTCTCTTCATTCACGTTACATATTCTTCTACTTCACACAACAATGTGCCCTACCATCAGGACCAGTCAACCACTCTGTCATCACTTAAAGATAAATGAGCACTGCAGTAGTTTAGCAGCTGCTCATGCAAAAAGAGTACTTTCATTGATTATTTGCTAAAGTATAATAATATTATTTAAACTATATAGCATTAAGAAGTAGTTCATAGCAAATGTATGATATTATATATCTTACACTACAGTGAGAGATGGGAGTTACAGGTTGAGCGAACTGCATGCAGCGTTTTATTATGGCTACTGTGCCCTGCGGTGAAATTACCGGTGACAGGTGTATCAACTATAATAGATGACTGCACATTTTGTGTATGTGTGTGTGGGGGAATCTGACAGGACGGATGAAGGAATGAGGCTGAACTAAGCATACACACACACACACAAACAAACACACACACACACACACACACACACACAATCTATTTGCTGTTTCTGTGTCTATCTTCCTGTCTTCTGTCATATATTCTGCACTACTTTGGTATTTTTGGAGCATCCTTGCGATGCTGCCTCAGCTGACTGTTTCACTAGAGAACCAATAGGTTTTTTCAAGCATAAGGTGTCAAACTATCAGTGGACCCTACTGCTATGAGTGTGATCTGCAACTGTGAGAATGAATTCTTCATATGGCATTTACGTTACAAGGAGCAAAGAGCTTCCCAGAGCAAACACAAATAATAATTATACAATATAAACAATTCAGTAAGATATAGTACATGAAGAAATATCATAACATAATAAAAGCTACTGCACAACCCAAGAGTTGATACAACCATTCTAGCAGACCTTTTCTTGTGTCAAATAAAATCCCAAATCTGCCTTTAACTCAATCAAACTCTCCTCCTTTCTCTACAATGCTGTCTTATGTAAGAGTTTCTATTTATATGTGTCGCCTAATTGGATAGACCGAATAATATTGGAATCTTTTCCTTCCTCTTTTCCAGCCTGGTGGGACAGATATTAGGCCTCTTTCATTCTGTCTGTTTTTTCTGAAAAATGGCCCTTTAAAAGATTCATAAGCTGCTAATGAGGTTATGCAGCACATTTCAAAGCAAAAAATAGTGTGACCAGTGTGCGTGTGTGTGTGTGTGTGTGTGTGTGTGTGTGTGTGTGTGTGTGTGTGTGTGTGTGTGCAGGAGGGGTTATATAGTTGCTCAGTGAAAAGTTATCCATATGAGCAGACATTTGCAGCCGCAACAAATTGCAGATGAGTCACAGTGGCTGGATGGATGAAAAAAAGGAAGAAAGCAGCCCTTTCAGCTGTCCAGTATCTTCAGCTTAGATTTTAAAACACTTCTGAGACATTCAATCTTCAGTTTAAGTGAGGAATGTTGGACGAGCCAAGTTCCATAGATTCACACGATATGTATTTTTAGTTGGGTGTTGTACAGTTCATGGTTACACTTTTCATTGTCAAGTATCAAGGAGGTTGGAATTTGTCTTGTCCAAAATTAGGTGTGTACCAAGCAAATTCAATGTATTGTTATCAAGGCCAATCCAAACATATTTAAATGGATCGATCAGTATCAATTTAAATAAAGCTGATCACAATGTGACTTTTCCTTTACCTGTACCTTTACTGTGTTTTGTCCACCTCAACCTGCTAGTGTTGCAACACACTGCTCCTTTATGACAGCGGGGTTCCACACTGCGAGCATTTTACGTCATACCACTTGGGTGGGGTTCCATTTTGGATCCGGTTCTAAAAACAAACATTTTAAAGCAAGTAGCTTGTAAAAAGTAGAGTGTAAAAGTAGGCTGCATCTTTTATTTCAATGTGTCAGACACATTTAATCTTTAAGTATCTGGTGTTCCTCATTTCATTTTTGGATTGTTGCTACAGGTTGGGAATATTAATCGAGCTACCTTTTCCATCTTTTTGGCCAACAAAATACACAGATCATAAGATACTGAAAGCTAAATCTAATTATATTTGGTAAGGGATTCAAATGAATTCAGATTCTATGAATGGAAAACTGGATTATGGACTTGATGAAATGCTCCTGAACCCCAGCACTACCCTTCACCATGGTGACACCGAGCTACACATTATTGTTATTACTGTACAAGAACCAATAACTTTGTAGCACACCTTGATGCTCTTCCAGGTAATGTGTTTTACATCAGGATAACTCTGGCTGGCGCGACAATGGTAAGGTCTCCAGACACAGAACATAGTGGTTTATTGGCATTTCTTTAAACCAATCACAATCGTCATAAGCGGCACTAAGTGCCGAACGGAGCCACGGTGCCGCTTCAAAATAGCCTCGGGAAGGAACTTGTTTTGGTGGAACATGTCTACGTTCAAAGGTTGTTTTAGTTGTGCAACAGAAAACTCAGATTCAACAGATCAGCTAGCTGTCTGGATTTACCCTGCAGAGATCTGAGGAGCAGTTAACCATAGTCCTCCTTAGAATGCCAACACAAAGATAGCAGAAGGTGATGGACATTCAGCCAAATTTCCAGTGGAAATGGAGCAATCCGGACGTGGAACGTTGAGGGTATAGACTATCTACACATTAACAAAATAAGATTGAGAGAGGATGTAAAAAGGTGGAAGAAAGCGATGAGTAGAAGTAATGAAAACATAATGTATGGCAACATTAAAAGCATGATGAAAGCTGCAGTTTCATTCCCTCTCTGCACACTTCTCAAGTTTAAAAATGCTAATGTAATCAAATGGGCACAGAGAGCAGCAGTGAAAAAGGAAGGGGCATCTGAAGAGATGGGGAAAGGACACCACCACCTACCAAACATGCACATTAACTACAGCAAAGCTTCAAAAACTTCAAGACAGGAAATCTGCCAAACAGGTTGCAAAACCATCAGATCCTGTCAGAGTATCTGTCAGATAATTATCACATCCTCCTGCTCAGTTTGAGTGCAACTGATTTGAATTGTTCTGTATCTGAAAAATACTGTCTAAACACTGTAATGACTGCTGATGGTGTAGAACCCCACTGATATTTTGGGTGATTTTAAAAGTGATTGCACTTAAGAAAATCACCAGAAAAATTAAAAGAGAATTGGGATTTTGCAACTGACAAATCAGTTTTTTTAAACCTGCCGTTATTAATAGAGTTAATGTGTATTTTTACATTTAAAACAACATCTTGGTAGATATCATGTTTTAGTGGTTTTGACATCTTTAAGGCAACAATAAAATGTTTCCTTTTTGCTGTATGTGAACTTAGACTAAGACCATTTTTTGTATCAGTTGTGGCCATATTCATACAGCTGAAACAATGGAAAATAGTATTCTTTAAAGTGTCATTTCAGTTATCTAGTGTTGAATAACTAGTGAACACAGCAATGAAATATGAATTATGTCTTTCCCTTTCATTTTAAAATCACAGCCTGAGAGGTGTTACAGCAGCTGACATTTATATTGTTTTATATACTGAATACTACGACCACATAGTGTGGTGTTTTACTCGTGTGAACACGTCGCAACTTATATTCCTTATAATTAAGGATTATTATATATCGTAATATATCAAATACTTTTTGGAAATACCTTTATATTGTGTATTTCAGCATCTCTCCTTGTGATTTATATATACAAATATAAAAAAAATGCATGTTGTGTGTGTGACAGAGACGGGTCTGAGATGGAGACAGAAAGACAAGAGAAAATAACATTTCCATTAGAGCTTTGTGCTAATCCTTGATTCTTCCCTGTAATGGGATTTCCATCAGAGTCGATTGCCCCTCCGGCTCACGAGGAAAAAAACAGGCAGTTACATTAGACCCTCTTTTTCCTTCAAATACTTAAAAGCCTTTCTCTTACCTCCGTCATGTGAATAAGGTAGAATCTCAGTTCTTCAGCATAATCTGTAAAACAAAAAAAACAAAGACTTTAATTTGGCCACTCACTTCCTTCTTGTATATGTGCAACATCTTTGATTGTTCGATTATGATTTTGCTAAAATACTTTTAATGATGGAAGGCTTTTACTTTAGGTCAGCCTTAAAGGCATCGACACATAATTGACTCAGTAGCGCTCTGTGAGACAGGCCTGTGGGTCTGTAGTCAAAATTAATGGTTTTAATTGAGTAGCCTCCACAGGCAGCTCTTTGACTCGTTCCTTTTTCTGGATGTTATGAAGGTCTCCAGGAGGTCAGTTGAACAAAAAGGGTTTATTTTTATAACCAACGGCAGAGGTCACTGTTGGATATCTTTCTGTTTCCAAAACCCAGCAGATGGCTGTCATAGAGCATAGTAATTTATGAGGGGCTTTTATAGATTTAATTAATTTATTACTACTCTCTTCAATTTCCATACTTTTAAAAAGACGCATTTACATACTTGATCTGAAAAGGTTTAATCTCAATTGTTTTTTAATAGCATTGGCCTGCTACCTATACCTAACTATGGTACAAAAGGCTTGATAAGGTCACGCACGATGATCATTTTTGTATTGACACATGGTTATTTTTATTTTTTTTTGCGTGTTCAATACCACTCTTAATGTTTCCCACACTCCTTTGCCTGGTATCTGGGTGACGGGAACACAGGAAAGCCCATGTTTTGAACTTTTACTGTGTCATTACGCACGCACGCACACACACACACACACACACACACACACACACACACACACACACACACACACACACACACACACACACACACACACACACACACACACACACACACACACACACGTCAAACACACCCTTGCTGAAACAAACATAGTCCCCCGGCGCCTCTTTCCTGAGTAACGCTGGAGAAGCGAAATAACAATGACAGGCAGCAGGGTGGAGATGCGTGTGTGTGTGTGTGTGTGTCCTCTCATGAAACACACAGGCACAGAGACACGCAAACCCTACTGAATCCCCCACCCTGGTGATCTCCAATTGTTTAGGTGAAGGGTGGAGGTCAGAAGTGGCCCAGAGGAGAGCTATGTCTGTAGGGAGGGCAGAGCAGCTCAGGCCACTCTGTATCAGAGGGCTGTATTTAGAATCCAGAAATGCTTGTGCTGGAGTGTCCATTTGCTGTTTTCTCATAAAGAACTTCTACAAAAAACAAAATGTACACAACAAAGACTAAAACAAAATGAAAAATAACCTATGACGACAAAAAACGTTGAAGAAAGGTGAAAGATCAGGTGACAAATTAATGAATTTAATGCAGTCTTATTTAAAGACATGCATGCATAGGGGAAATAACACATTGTATGATCCTGATTTGGAAACGGATTTAGCTGCTTGACCTGCTGCACTAATAAGCTGCATCTCACATCGCAGTAACAATATGTCTCTGCCAGTAACTTTAGCTGATACTATGGAGTCCTGGGACATAGTAACAGGTTAATGAACTAAATGCCACAGCCCCATGAAATTAAAAAGAAGAAGCTGCAACAAAACAAGTCAGGTCTGCAATCCAATATTCATAAAAAAGAGTAATATGTTACTCAAACTAATCATCTAAAGATGTAAACTAAATCAAAATCGGGTGTCAAAATAAACGCAATATTTAGCAAAAGCACAAGTCAGCTATGTGCAGTGCCTCTGGATATTCTGATTGATTTACTGTAAGAACTTCTGTTTCTTAACCTAAAGGAGAATGTTAGTAAATGTATCTTCTGCAATGATGCAGCCTGGGGAGAAAGGCTATGTGGCTATGCGAGGCTATACTGACACCTATAGGGGGGGTTTATCAATTGAGGGTCAGGCCCAGCCTTCAACTGAAAGAGTCAAACCTACTATTCTAATACTTCTCAAACCACTATTTATTTGATTGTGTACCTTAATTTCCAATCAGTGATCTCGGAGCCACAGTCATCGCCCCCCTACACTCACACTGACTCTAAACACTACGCTGCCATTAAAGTCGTCATTCTGGGGGATAGAAAAGACAATCTCCACATGCTTTTAACACCTGTTATATTGCTAAATCAACCCTATAATCCTGACACGACTAACCTACTTTAATGCTTTTGACACTCTTGCACCACACATTTTGGACTGTTTCTTACCCTTTCATTTATCAATTTTCAGCATTATGGGTCTAAGTGTACCCCCTCTCCTCTGGCCCTGTTCCAAGCATTATTCCAAACGTTGCCTCTGTCACCACCCACCACTTTAAACACAGATATTTACAGTCAGTCCTATTTATTTGACTTGCCCGGGCTTTGTGCGGCCCTAATGGCCAACCTATTCTCTCCGTATCAATGGAGGAGATGGCTGTTTACACCGAGGTGAAATAAAAAGACAAAGCAACAGGAACTTGGGCAGTCTTTTCCTAAATATCCTCTGGTTAAGCTCGACTGAAAATATCACTGTAACCGTAGTACTGTATGTTTATTTCTAGTTGTGCAATTTGCGTGTTTAAGTTGTTCCACTTCCTTTTTTATTCTGTGTTGAACTGGAAAAGATAGAGATAAGATAGTTTGGAGATATATTTATATATTGCAGTTTGTTCTTTTTGGTCTTTTAAGAAATGTTTTGATGTAGTAAAATGAATGTATAGCCTTTAAGATTTTAAGATCTTTGACATCTCAAAATAACAAAGTTTCACACAGTTTGGTGACAGTTACAAAAAAAAGGCGTACATACCGTCCTGGAGCCTCAGCTGTCGAAGGAACAGGGGACTCTGAAGGACATTACACCTGCCTGGCTCATCTTCTCTTGTCACCAGCATCAGGTCACTGTAGACAAACACTGTAACCTGCAAGATCAGAGGTGCAAAGACCAGGAAGGAGAAGGAGAAGATTTCATACTTGATTCTCACATTGTCTCACCAGGACTTTACATCTTAAAGGTGTCACATCTCACAAACACACAATCCAGTGAGATGCACATAACACCACGTTGCACAACAACAAGTCTCACCCATTTAAAAACTTCCCCAACCCCCCTCCCCCAACTCATGTCCTAGCACAGGAAATGCAGTTCACACTTAAGATAATTATGGCCATATATTGTATATGTACTTGCTTTTGACCTGTTGCATTGTTTCACCTGCTAGTAAATAACTCAATAGCTGCCTGAACATATATGAGAATGTATATAATTGTTTTTTATAGAAACTTGGAATTAATCACTTTAGTTTTGATCCTTGTACTATTTTGCTATGCTTAAATTATTCTGAGTCATAAACATCTATATTATTGTATCATTGTAGGTTTCAAATTAGGTCAGATTTAAAGACTTCAATATGGCCCAGTTTCTACAGAAAATATTAGATATTATTAGATATCATATTATATATAATATTGTAATTATAATCCTATCACCGACAATTCATTTCAATTGGCTTACAATTCATTGTGTCACAATAGATAGCTGTTATATAATAAAACTTGAATTTTGATCATTTAATGTCGGTCCGCTTTTGTAGCCTTGGTGATACTGTATCTTCCCACACGTCCTTCAAACTCAAGCCCCTAATCTCATTTGCTATACCCCAAGTATCCCCGTCATAGTCTAAGAAATGATTAATGATTATTCATTATTTAACCTTATTACATACACACTCCCAAACTACTCACAGACAAACTAGAAACCACTTTGGGGATTTGCCCAAAAGTATTGCAACATGTCATGACAGCCCATGACTGGCTTTATGCTTCTGCAGTGGTTAAGTGAGAAAATCATGCCAGTGAAGAAATGAACAAAGCATGAAGAATAAAGACAAATAAGTAGATGAGTTAAAAAAAAAAAAAAAAAAGCCTACAACAATAATTACTGTGGATGGGCACTGTTTCAAGACAATGCTTTTGTTTTGGTGGCTTCCTCTGAAGGGTGAGATAGAAGTGAGGGTATTTCAGATGTAGCCAGTGTGTGTGTGTGTGTGTGTGTGTGTGTGTGTGTGTGTGTGTGTGTGTGTGTGTGTGTGTGTGTGTGTGTGTGTGTGTGTGTGTGTGTGTGTGTGTGTGTGTGTGTGTGTGTGTGTGTGTGTGTGTGTGTGTGTGTGTGTGTGTGTGTGTGTGTGTGTGTAGGTATGAGTGGGTGGAAGGGGATGCACCGTAAGTAAGAGTCAAAAACAAAGACAAAGCAAATGAGAGGCAAGCAGCAAAGAGTTTTCATACAAAGCGACACACACATTTTACATGCACTAATACATACTGTTTAAATGTGCATACAATTTGTCTAAGTCTCTAACTGATTCTCTCTAAGTATTCCAACAACAATTATATGCCCATCCTAAAATAAATACTAAATGTGTCAAGCCAAACAATCAACAATTTGTCTTATTGAGTCAGCTTGGTCTTGTTTACATCTGACAAGAAACAACATAATATTTAAACATAATTACTGTATGTATCCTGTACCCAATATCCTGTTTTATCTTTATCCTTTGTTGGACAATTGAAACCACTAAAAGTCCATTTTGTCCCAATGTCCCTTTCGATTAAATCAAATTAGTGCAGTGCTGTGCTGTGCTGTGCTGTGCTTATTATTTTTGTTCAAATATTATAATGAAAGTGGTACTGTACATGTTTGTGTGAAGAATAGAGTTTGTGTGTGTTGCCTCCCGGGCAGATGTAGAAAACTGTGGTGAGTAAAGAGTAAAAGCTGGAACAACACATTAAAAACAGCCTGTATAAAACAGTGGAGAGAAACTCCCTCCTGACAAATATTTGTTTAATGACTGACCCCAGAGTCAGATTACCTTCCATGCCAGCAGTCACTGCACCTCACTGCACCGCGCAGAAAAGATGATCTGACAGGGCTAATTAAAGGACTGCGGCAAGAGCTTATTTCGTTAAAATAATACTCTCTTCTCCTTCTTTTCTCTTTTCAAATACACATAGACTTTGTTAACATGTTTCTTCTGAAAAAACATAACAATCACATGTCAGACAGGATTCCATCATTTGAAACACTGATTCCTATAACCTCAAATTTCAGAAACATATCCACCTGTCATTCACCTAGAGTTATCATTTTAAAAGTTTTTGCAGGCTGTTGCATCTTCAGTTGTGATTAATTATTCTGCCAAAACATAAAAACCTACCTTTATCAAGGTACTGCAAATATTTGTAAAGTTAATACCGGTAGATAAGGTGGCTGAGAGTAGCTAATGTTATTTAAGATTAAGTCATCTTTTCTAAGTGAACTTGGCTCACAGACAATGTATTCATCATTATCATTAATCAGGTAAGATTACATCACTGGAGCAGGTTCAGGTGTACAGTACTTAATAGTTTCTTTGAACTTTTTACATGTTCAACCCTACAATAAAACATTCCTACTTCTTTTGATGAGTTTTTCTGCAACATTGACGTATTTGTTACAGAATACAAATCTATAGAGAAGCATCACTTTTGATACAAATGTATTACATATTTCCCACATTTACTTGTAACAGATACATTTATATATTGCAGAATATCATTGTAAGGTGAGCTTAATATGTTGTAAAAGGATAATTAAAATTACTGTAAGAGCTAGTTTCTTTTGATATTTAAAACATAATTTCTCTCAGTCAGATCTTTGGCACTCTATCACACTATCAATTATTAATTTTCCTCGACTCCTGTGGGTCTGATCCGTCAGAGCAGTTACAAATTCTTCAGAGATGTTCAGACATCTCCTCTTCCATTCCTCCTCCTCTATACTTGTTCTCCCTTTCCATATGCATATATAACTCAAAAACACACAGACATTTTGACTTAAGATGTGCATTGGGGCAATGGACTGTCACTTCCAGTTTGGCCAAAAAAAACAGAGCACATAGCTGGTTGTGACAAACCAACAAAATGTTTACCACTAGTCTGTTTGTCTCCTTCAATCTTTAGAGGCTGGAGAAGAGAGGGCCTCAATATTTCTGTATCAATCAAATTATAAAATTCTTTGAAAGAGGAGAGAGAAAATAGCGTTTCCTCTTTCCTCCGATCAACAAGATCTTCTAAGTGCCATTGGGTTATCTTCAAATTAGTTTTAGATCATATCATGAATAAAGTTTTGGGATGTTCTATGGTCAACAACTAAAATTCCTGTGCAGAATAGTAAACTGAAGTAAGAGCTACAGGACGGAGCGTTTTACACCAAGCAAACACGCTCACAGAAGTTTTTTATATATATTGAAATGACTATCCACGCATACAAGACAAAGATATACACAATTTAATGTTAACATCATTAACACACTGATGCCGCTTACCTTGAGAGAGTGGTGCTTGCTCTCATGCAGGATCATCTCCTCAGATAGGATGAGAGCACGGCTGCACAGGTCAAGAGGCTGAACAACAAAATATTGAACAGACAGATTAGGAAACAGATTATGGACATCATTTTGAGGCTCATTTACTAATAATTGACATCTTTA
The DNA here is from genome assembly GCF_004354835.1 of Perca flavescens. Lineage (NCBI taxonomy): Eukaryota > Metazoa > Chordata > Actinopteri > Perciformes > Percidae > Perca > Perca flavescens. Next base: position 19,227,682 of record NC_041346.1, on the reverse strand, counting down.
ATCAGAGATTTATCAATGACCACAAGCACATATTACTTGCATTATTACCCTTAGCCTCATTGTCAAAATTAATGAATATACGTTAAGCTTTTCTCAAGATAAAAATCAAGGATTCTATTGTTTGTTACAGATTAGTAGAATTAAACACAAGGTTGCAGTACCAAATCCATTTTTGCTCCCAAATCCAAACGATCTGCTAAACAGTAAGCCTTCTTTCTACTGGGGGAAACACAACTGAAACTGATTGTATGAAGACAGAAAGCTAGCTGCAACTGTGAGGCGATACGTGTGGTCTGAGGATGACAAGACACTGACACTTAAAATGAACCAGTACGGCAACGTGGGAGGAGGAGACTTCCTCTCAAGTCCAGGGTGAGCCAATTCAATATGTATGTGTAACATTTGCCTACTGTGTGAAGTAGGGTCAGGGTTGCATGTTTCTGTATGAATTAACAGGAAGTACCACCACAGTCTCTGCAAGTGTAAATGGCTTGAAGGCCCCAAGATACCATCAATATTTTAAATATTGCAGTAGGTGCAAGTATTAAGTATTAAGATATAACAACTATATTATCCCACAATGGTCTTCTTTGGTTATTTAATCACATTTTCCACACAATATTCATTTTACATGTAACAACTGTGTACTGCATGTACATACCGGTATGCCAAAATGAGAAAATTTTATTTTGCAGTGACTCATGACTCATAACTTGCCTCTGCTTCCTATTTTGGACTAGTCCCCCTTTAGAAAAATACAAACAGCATTTCCAATTATCATATCATGAAGAATGTATATGTAATACATATTTTTCTACACAGCTTAATTTACAGATCATCAAGAACATACTCAAAACAAGCCTTTTCATTTGATCAATACAGTTCCTCATTTCCTTGTACTGTTTCTAAAAAATATGTTAGGTAAATAACCACAAACTGTTGAGTGCTGTAGCCTAAAGACAGAAACTCAACAGAAAAGTTGTGTATCTAAAATATGTAATAGAGTTTTTAATGTGTGACTTTAAATATACAAAATGCTCAAACAGAAAGGTTAACGTATTTGACTGCAAACGTCAAATGCCTACTTCCTTTTGACCCAAATATGCTGGGGAAAACCAGCATATCTAGAATGATACCATCTGTTGCACCATTGTAACTGGATTCCCCTGTTTTACAGTGAAGACTGGTTTTCAGAGCATGATGGCGAACTAGTGGTCTTAGATGCATACCACATAAAGGCTACAGTACGTCAGCCATTAATGTCCGGCCCGGCCTTCCCATGTCATCCCCCCCCCTCTCACTTTCTACATATCCCGTCTGTCTTTTTAGAATAAAATGTATGTAATGTAAACAATTTAGTAGGGGTGGGAATTTTTTACCATCTCACGATTCAATTTGATTCCGATTCTTGAGGCCATGATTCGATTCAAAATCGATTTTCGATTCAAAAAGATTTTCGATTCAAAACGATTAGATTTTATCCATAATGATTTCTAATCGGGTTTCTGATCATGATCTACTCTCATCTGCTTTGCTATACAGAATGACAACGGAGACATTAAAGTGTCTTTTTCACATTTTAAGTTCAATTCTCAGGGAAGTGCCTTTTATCAAAAACATTGTCTGGTTCTCAATTGCTACTCATTAGTAGCTAGCTATAAAATAAGTTGGAACAAAATGCATGAAAATAGATGCATTTCCCAGGAAAGTTGCAGTTTACCACAAATATCATGTAACACAACCGGTGAAGACAGAAAAATCTATATTTCTCAGTCAGACTCAGTAACTTAAAGAATAACAAGTTATGAAAATAAAGTGCTTCTTTCAAAATGAAAATAGTACCCCTAAGCTAAATGTTCATGACAGTGTCTCTTGCAACAATAGAACTGTAAACTGTGCAACTGATTATATGATTTTCAACAAATCATGAAAAAAACTGGACATGAACTGTGTCCAAGGTTACTGTCCATTTGCAGATGCAACATTCAGGTTCTTTTGCAGGAAAAGAAGCTGATCAACATGTGCAGGAGTGAGACTGCTTCGCTGTGCTGTCACTATATCTTAGAGTTTAGATTCTCTGCCGGGCCGGGCCGTTATTTTCCGCCACTATCCTCGGGCCGGGCCGGGCCGGGCCCTTGATCAAGCATTTGTGTTTTTTTTTAATCATTACTTTAGCCTAATTGGGTGGGGAGAAAGCTATGCCATAATCAGAACTAGTATCTATATAGGCTATATTTAGGCCAAAGTAACAAATGTGTCCAAAAAGTTACACAAGTTGGACTACAGTTACAAAATGTAACATGTGTCTTGTGCGGAGTCTCCTCCTCTCGCACACATCACACCGGGGCTGCGGGCTGTATTGTGGAGCTTAAGTGCAACATGGAGCTTGAGGATGTAAAGAAAAAAAGAAAAAAATCCATTTGCGATCCGTTCCATTCTGAATAAACAAACAGCGCAGTTTACATGCTTCGCTCTTGTTGCATTATTCATTAAGATAATTTTAAACAGATTTCTGCAGTTCAAACAACTCTGAATTGTAGTTGAGAACGTCAGTTATAACGGCCCACGGATTGAAAAAGTGTCGGATTGAAATCGGGCTCGGGCTCATAATTCCAGTTAATGTTTCGGGCCGGGCCGGGCTCTGACACAACGTGCACGGGCTCGGGCTGGGTCGGGGTTGATTTTTTGGGCCCGATCTAAGCTCTACTATATCTCCAGCGGTGGAGAAAACTCTCTCAGCTGCAACGCTAGTGCGTACCTCGGCTCCGCTGTCTGTAACATGCAGACGAACCCCTCGTTCTCCACCACACTGTAAGGCCTTAGGTCTTTGGCGATGAAGCAGGCGATAGACCGAGTTATTTTTTTTGCCCTCTCGGAGTTGGCAGGAAGTTTTGTGAAGCACTTCAGTGTGCGTTGGTCTGCAGCTGGCGGCTGACTCTGCTCCGTGTCGCTGAGCTCCGGGTGATGCCTAGTAACATGAGCCCGCGCATTTGTTGTGCTGCCGAAGTACTTGGTCTTCGTTTTGCAAAGCTTGCACACTGTGTGTCATGTCCAGCGCAGTGCTTCCAGGCATTCGGTAAAAATCGAAATGACGCCAAACTTTAGCTTTAAGTGAAGACGGGGCTGGTTGGATCTCCCTCCCATCCATATTTGTTTGTTTGTTTGTTTGTTTTAGTGATTTGCCGCTCACGTTCAAAAACCGGCTGCGTGGTGACATCCGGACGTCCCCTATAGGCTAGTTACAAAAATGGAGGCAAACAGCCAGCTGATTTTATTTATTAAATCGATTCTTGGACATTTCAGATCGATTCTGAATCGTTGCAAATGAGAATCTAGATTCTTCTGTGAGTCGATTTTTTGGCACACCCCTACAATTTAGTTTGACATTTTGGGAGATACGCATATTCGTCGTTGTTTTTTGCCAGGGGTTAGATGAGAAGATTGATACCACTCTTATGTCTGTCCGTTCAATATGAAACTACAGCCAAGACACAGTTAGCTTAGCTTAGCATAAACCTTGGAACAGAGGGAAATAGCTAGTCTGACTCCGTCCAAATTGTCTTACCTGAACAAAGATGGGGAAGATAAGGATCTTGGGTGCCACTTTGACATATCCGTAGTTGCCATGTGGAGTGTGTGAGCGGACAATGGTACAGTTCTGGTAATTAGCAAAGTTGGAATTCTGCTGTTGGTAGTTGGGTACACCAATGTTAGTGGAGGTGGATGCCGTCTTTGTTGTCTTGGAGTTGTTAGACCGGCGCAGGAAGCCAGTACGACTGGAGAGACCCCCACCACCTCCTCCACCACCACCACCACCTCCACTACTCATACCTCCAGAAAAAGCACCAGAGGCCTGCCGTGTGGGGTATAACCTGGCAGCTTTGGAAGAAGAAGAAGAAGAAGAAGAAGAAGAAGAAGGTGAAGCAGGTCTGGGTAAAGACAGAGATTACATAGAATCTCTGGAGCTACTTGTGGAGTGTCAGTAATAGAGCTGGGCGACATGGAGAAAATCAAATATCACAATATTTTTGACCAAACACCTCGATATCAATACCGCAACAATATTGTAGTGTTGACTATTGGTGCTTTCATAAAATATTTACACAATTAGATTTTTGATAAATAATCATCAGTAATGTGGATATTATGACTAAGTGGGTAAAGGCAAATAATACAACATTTACAACAGTCTGGTAAGTTCAGAAAAGTACATCACTTTACTGTAATGCAGCCTTTAAAACCAGGAAAAGACAACACTTATGCCATATTACGATATTACGATATTCAAAATCTAAGACAATATATAGTCTCATATCACAATATCGATTTAATATACATTTGTCAGTAATCCTCACTTTCATTAAACTCACAGAGATCTTAAATAGTTAGACATTTTGGGAAACGCGCTCATTCGTTTTCTTGCAGAGTGAGATGAGGAGATAGATACCACTGTCAAATCTGTATGCTAATATGAAGATGGAGCCAGGAGATGTTAAGCTTAGTTTAGTATAAATACTGCAAACAAACTAAAAGTAGAGTGAAAAAGTAGAGCGAAAAACTGTGGTTTTACTTTGACTATAGCTGGTCCACTGCTGGCTTGCCATGAAAAATCAGAGACCTCACCATGGGGTAGCTCCAACTGCTTTTACGCTACATGTGTTGCTAAAAAAACACGAGTGTTAAAGTAAAATCTTTGGTTTTTGTATGTTTGCCTGATAGTGCGCCACAGTGGATACATATTTGATATTTTCAGCTGTTATATTGGCCAGGTTCCAGAAAAAACAACACACAGTTGCATAAAACGGGTGATAATTGAGTGTCCTAACAAATCAGTAATTTAGGAGAAAAGGTTTTAAACTGTGAGCATCAAAATTATTTAACCATCACTATATTTCTAAGGTCAGTTTAATTTGAGCCTATTTCAGGGTGCCAAATGTCAAGTGGATTTAAATCGTATTCATTGAAAATAACAATAACCTATAATGTGTAGTCAAATGAACATAACACTGGTCTCAAAAAGCCAACTTAAACAAAGGCTTTCAGCAAAAAATACCTAACATAGTTCAGTGTGGCTTTTGACAAAATGCTGTACGAGTATGTAAATGTCTTACCTAATGTTCCCTGGTTGTCTTGGTAAACAGGCCTCAAGATCTGAAAGCAGAATAATATTAAATTACATTAATATTAAATAGGCTTGTTTCAGCATAATGAAAAGTGACATCTAAACTAGCCTAGTCTGGAATAAAGCCAAAGTACATATTAAAACAATGACATGAGATAAAGTATATCTCTCAGTATGTTTATTACTGAATTGATATGTCATTATATTAATAGTCCTTAATACAATTCTGATCCTAACTTTCTATGATGTGATATCTGGGTAGGAAAGGCTGCCTGTATATTATCTGGGTTGCTATGCCACAGGTTTGTTTTCAGGGACCAAGCTGGACATAATCATGTGTAGTTTCTTACATGACATTGAATTTAGTGTCTAGGACCCAGCTGAACCCATTTGAAATGTGCTGGACTCAGGCAGTAATGGTTTCTACGTGTCATAACAAATTACTATCAAATGAGTGAGTAAAGATAGAAAGCTGCCACCACATCACGTTGTTCAGAATAATACAGTAGGTGAGCTACGAGCAATGAAGTCACAACATGTTTAAAACATATAATTAGCTTGCTTTTCTGCCAGCTTCTCATGATAATTATTTCTGTAGTGTGGGATTTCCAAGCTCTTTGTTTGCGAACTAGAGTATTGTGTCGGTGTGATATGTCACCAACATGACCCATTTCCACAGGGCTTTCAGTATATTTAGGCTGTGATGGCCACCACAAAGTCTCACCAAATCCCTGCCTCCTCTTTTGTTAGGAATATAAGTGGTGGCTGTTTGAAGGGGAATGTTTGTTCATCATGTTGGCATGTACTTCTAATCTTTTTCCAGACCACTGTACACTTTCACTTTTATTTCTGTTTTTCCTTCTAAAAACATATATATCAGACTGCTCACTACAACCCCTTTGGACATGTTTAACCTAAAAAGCATTTACAAATGAAGATGGACACTACATGAGGCACACACAGACACACAAACATAACACACACACAACTCCAAGTTACAGACATACACTAAGGAAGATATTGGGAAATAAGACACTTTAACTATTAACTCTACATATGACAACAAAAGGATTTAGTTGGTTAGAATGTTTTTGGAGCCAACTATTTTAGACACTGTAGACTCAACCTAGATTGTAATCAATAACAGACAGGTCTTGAATAAACACATCTTGAATCTTTTGGTTCAACATGTTTGTTAGCCTGAGGTGGTTAATGGGTTAGTATCGTATTAGTATCGTTAGCTGAGGAATTCAGTTCAGTCTTTTTGATTTAATGAGTTTGCTTTATTTTGTTGTTTTTTTATGATCAAAGCCTTTCCCTCATATACATGGCGTCACTGGATGAAAAGTACATGCTATATAAAATGTCATATACATGTCATACTGTGCATGTACGTGCATAATATACTGAAACTGCATATTGTTAAATGGACCATTAATGGAATATGTGAATTTTCCTCAGGTTCTATTTTTGTAAAACTATTTCTTAAATGCCAGAGCAATTTATTTTTTAAATGTATTATCCATGGCACACAGATTATTTATTTATTCTGTATGATATCTGTGGGATAAATTATGTCAGATACATATTAATTGTTTTCCTATTATGAACTGTAATTAATTGGTAGAATGTAATGAAAGAAATATTGCCAAACCTTCACATAGTACAGGCATACAATATATTATTTACAGCTACATATTATATTGAATGTTATTGTCTGCTCTTGCTTTTCAGTCTGTTACCCCATCTCTACATTACACTGACCTTTATGAAGTGCATGCAGTGTGTTCAGAACATGTCTTAAAGCACAAATCAGTGAGACAGCAGTAACCCAAATGGCCCAGACATACTGTATATACAGTCCTTCTATCTATCAGCACCAGGGAGGAAAGGTAAGGAGACATATCTAGGATGAGCCACCATATGACCGTGGTGAGGATGGGGAGGACGAAGAAGATGATGAAGATGCAGTCCACCACCAGTCTGCGGTACCTGGCTTCCAGGGTTGATGGGGGCCAGGATGATGTAGTTGTCCCCATTGGATGCCTTCACCCTGGTCCCTTTCAGTGTGGCAGTGTGAGGGTGGTGGAGGTGTCGCGGTTTCCCATCCAGCTCCTCGGCTGACCCTCCCTGGGCCCCCCAGCCCAGGGTACCTGCGCCTACGCCACTGCTATTTCCAGCTTCGGAGCCGTTGACCAGCAGCCTGCGGGTGGCGCTGGCACGGTGGTGGGCTGGGAGAGGCGGCACAGCAGGAGGGGTTTTGCTAGTTCCAACATCTGGTGCACGCCTGCGAGTGGGGGGTGAGGGGGCATCATAGTTTGAGGTGGATGGCTTGTAGGAGGGCCGATGGATGAGGCCCTCGAAATTAGGCTTAGCTGAAGGGCCTGTGCGCCACACCACCAGTATGATTTCATTGGCGCTGTTTCTACAATTAGAAAGAAAGTTTTTAAGTGAGTTTAAATTCTAAGTACTGCAAATCGGTCAATCAACTGTACATATTTCTGTAAATCATCATGATCAATCATTTCAAGTATAATTCAAAACTTTGTATAGTATGCAGACATTTTAATTATTGTATTTGCACATCTATAATATATGAATTTAATAAAATCAAAAGTACAGAGAGAATTCTTTGTAAATGTAATATCTTATTTAAAATTAAATGAATTATTAAAGTATATTTAGAAAAACTCTACAAAGAAAGAAAAGGGTATCAAAGGATATCAAACTAACCCAAATTATGTTGTTGATTCCTGACAACATCAGATCCTACTGATTGTAAGTCGCTTTGGCTAAAAGAGTCAGCAATGTAATGTAATTTCCACCTCATCTCACGGTAAACTACATTTGTATTGCCTACAAGCAATCTCAACCTTTGAACTGAATGATCCTTATACAACACAGGTCTTGTTTAGGCCCTCATGCATAACAGAAATTCTCAGGTTGCTGGTGTCAGGCTGTACGTCAATCATGATACCAAAATTAACTCCTAAAACAAATCATTCCATATCACTGGTCCTGAGTCCTGAATAAGCCTACAAAAAGGATTCTGTGTAAATCAGCCCAAAATCCTCTGGTGTGTTGGACTCATTACCTGATAGCATGGGCTAAGTCCACACATTTCCATTGCTCCACTGGCTGACCATTTAGCTGCAGGAGAGTGTCCAACTGCTGCAGACCTGCCTGATCCGCAGGACCACCTGCCAGAGTGAAGAGTCAGAAAAAGTTCAGATCATTATACACTCTCAACTGCCATTCATGCTATCTAGGGCTTAAGCTCCTTTGTGTATTAATCTTCTTCCTTTAGTATCGGGGGTACAGAACGGAAAAAGACCGAACAGATGAAACAATAAAATAATAATCTGACAGTAAGATGCTCTGTTGTTTTTATGAAGGGAAATTCAGTTGGCATTCCCTTTCATCTCTCCGCAGGGACGGTAACGATGTGATCAGTTTGAGATTCAGCGTCTTGTTCAAAGACATGGCAGCAGGGTGGACGCCTGCCAACAGACAGGCTCCCTATTAATGTAACACCCTGCTGATGTTAACTGCAACCAGGGGAAAAAAATCAGCAACAAATGACATGAAACTTTCATGAGATGCTAAACTCAGGTCAATCAATGTGAAATGAAAGCAAACTTAACAGTAATATAAGCAATTACCAAATTGTTTACATAGTCTACTGTTTTCAAATTGGAATACAGGGTTAAACCTGCTTTGACAGCATAATATACTTAATAGGTCGTATAATAGTGTGCAGTCTTAAGCTAAGTTAATGTCATACATACTATTAAAACTAAATAGCTACTGTTGGAAGTCCTGAGAGTGAAAATTAAAAGAAATCACTGATAGCCAGACAGTATTACAATCCAATCTACTTTGGTAAAGTAACTTTGTTTATGTATGTATGTCTAAATGTATGATTTGGGGTGTTGGTAGTAGAATGAGAAAGCTTCCGAATTGCAATAACAAATGCTAAATAAAATTCATGAGATTGTTTCGTCTTCAATCATTTAAGGCCAAAAAACAAAATTAAACAGAAACCTCTCAATCGAAAGCGCAGTTTCATTCACAAAGACATTTGCATGCAAAACTCGCCTGGATCAACAGCCTGCACCCTCACAGGGGAATCTGAGCAGATTGTGAAGCCAAATCCATCCTTTCCTCGGAGGATGGTCACCTGCGAGACACACACACACACACACACACACACAGACATGTTATGATAGAAAGGACCTCTCTCTCTCCCCCCACTACCTGAGAAACCAAAAGTAGCATGCTGGCAAAATAATCAACTTCCTTCCTAGAGGACGATTAAGTAGATTTGTATTCTGCTTCTACTTCCTATTAAAACTGTCTTGACAGCAGTTTTCCGGTGAACCCAATTAGCTGCGTTAGTGGGAAAAACAACTCCAAGAGATGTGTTCTTTGTTGGGGAATATAGTGAATGTTCTGAAAGCACATTGCCTACTTATTCAGACCTATACTTTGTAATAGTGTACAAAACCATACACATTTCACAACTATATACAAGTTTTTTTGTCATGGACACAATCATCATTAATTTAAACCATCAGAAATACTAGACATGTGTGTGTGTATACAAACAGTTCTGCTTCTCTTAGTACAAGTTTCCATTCTCAGAATGTTTTCTTAACATAAGTAAAGCGCTCCACACAGGATAGTAAAGATTTTAAAGTGCCAAATGTTGTGACTAGTTGTGAATAGATCTTAAATCTAGTTTTATATACGTTACAATACATTATTTAAAAATACAAGAAGAAGACACATTGTTCATCTGCTCAAGTACACCAGGTCCACACACACACACACACACACACACACACACACACACACACACACACACACACACACATTCAGACACAGAGACAAAACTGCTGGCTATTTCCCATTGTCTCTCTTTCTCTTTAACCCTGCATCACCAAATATTAAGTACCTGTGCCCGAAAAGTCTGAGCCAAAGTCAACAAAGTTCCATCCAAAACATTTCACTTTCCATGTTATCTGCTGACAACCAGGGTCCCAAAACACACACCACCCCCATCCCCCAATTTCTCTTTCATTTCTCTTTCTTTCTCTAGCAGAAGAAAAAATTTATTTATATATGCTGCTAAATTACAGTCTACCCATGAGCAAGATGCAACGACTTGGAGAAAAACGGTGATTATTCAGGGGCCCGAAGCTTGTGATGACCCTAAAATGTCGGGTACAATTGTAGTTTTTTAAAGTCCAATGATTTTATGTGCCCTGTGTCATACTGTTTGGGGCCAAAATTCCTTTACCATATTTCTCTACCCTTCAGTCCCTCAAATTTCTTTCTGTTTGACTCTCTCCAAACTGACACTGCTGAAAAAATAATTGTCACGCTACAGAGAAAGACAGCTGACTTTGTTAGCTGCTGTATAAAAGAGATTCGGATTGTCACTTGTTTTTGTTCTCATGTACCCTCCTTGACGTGTCTGAAACTTGATTAACATGTTATACAGTATATCTGTATAGTCGTACTGTATATAACCTAGTCATCATCGAGCCTGGCTATGACAATAGAGAAAGGAATGGAGAGATATACAGAAAAATTTTAAAATTAGAAACTGACTGAAGGGGAAGAAAGATGAAAATATGAAAAACAGGGATAGAAAAGATAGAATAAATAGTGGTAAATAGGGCAGTGGGACGTGACTCAAAGCAGATGACAAAGACAAATAGAAGAACAGATGGTATGACAAAAAAAATTCACTGGAATTAAGGAAGACAAACAACAAAGAGTCACAAACATTTTGAAAGATGAGCTTGAGATTTAATATGTGAGAGAAAATATTAAAGAAGCAAAGACTGTGACTCAAAATTAACAGAAGTGAAAGAGACATCGATCTATCACACCTCATCCATCTCGTGTCTACGTATTTATCTATGTCTGTGTGTTTTTAACTAAATCTGTTTCAGAAACTGTGTCCTTTTTAGGGGGACTCTCAGAGCTGCCTAATTTGAACCAATTCATCCAAACTCCAGAGCCTTTAAACTGTTAATTAAATTTGTAAGCATAGTTGAGTCCAACCACTTGGACTCCTCTGGTCTGCCAGGGAGAGGCAGTCCCATGGCCCTTTTCCACTTCTAAATGAAAGCAGAGGGGTTATTTTCAAACTTGAAGAGAAAGGAGAAGACTAGCCTGGGAATAATGCAAGAAATCAGTATGAATGTTCTTTTAAGTGAGTATTTGTTTTCTACAGTGCATCAATCACAAGATGTATTACTAAAAATGAATGAATATAAATTAATAGGAAAAGTTCCCTGCACGCATTAAATATTAATCTGTATGAGCAGTGCCTGATTTATCATTAATAACTCAATCAAAGACACTGTGGAATAACTGATTAGATCAAAACGTAAGACTGTAACTTTCTTGTAATGAATTTAGATGTACCCAAAGGAGGAAAATCCTTTAGCCCATGTGTGAACAGTATGTGTTTTCGCAGGTGAAACAGCTTTTCCCTTTTAACATTCATGCCTTGGTGCTCCGCCGTCCATTCAGACATGACTGTATGAAGCTGGGAGTAGAAAATCCAGCCAGTCTCTGATGATGAGAGTACATGTCGTGTCTGCTTTCCAACACCGCACCAGAGGTAACACTGACTGCAGACAAGTGCGCATAAACTAAATGAAATCTACCACCTACATAAATGATACTGTATACATACGTAGTTAGACAATGTTATCTGGGGGAGTATGTTCAAAGACAGCAGACAAGACAGCACACCCCCCCCCCATGCTGTATTTTTGTCATGTAAGCCCAATCTTCATTTTGTTAGTCTTTTGAAAATATACACTCGTTGTATGTTTATATTCTGTTCCACCCCAGTCAATTACATGTTATTCTGTTTCATTTTATTGGCTTTCCTTAATGTTCTAATGTGCAATTCAGATGTACACAAAGTGGCTTATGTAAGGAGAGTGGCATCAGTTCATATCATAGCAAATATGCTTCGCCTTCCCTCCACTCCTGCTATCCTTCTCTGGATATGTATAATAAATAATGTAAAAGCCAGAAAGCTTGTTCTCCCCTCTCAAGAAACACACATCCCTTACAGCCAATTATTCCTTTCCGGATATTTTGGACATGCAGTTGAAAGTGCATTTTCTTAAGTAGAGTAATGGCAAAATATTGGGGTTTGATAGTGTGCAGACAAATATATTACCACATCAATGTTTTGCATACTGCTTCTGTTTTAGACAGTTCAACAGCTGGCAATAGTGTTGCGGCTGAATAAATTATGGAATTTAATTCTTCTTTTGCAAATTAATTATGAAAGCCCTGATCAGAGATTATAACGGTCCAACTTGTCTTTCATTCTCCCAGTCTCTCGTTCACAATCATAGGTTGATACTGTACACCAGATACAGCCGCCTCTCTTCCTCCCTCCTCTCCCTTTACTCTGTAACACAGACACACCTGAGGCAGCCTACATCCGATGCAGAGGTGGCACAGCCCGTGGATAGTGTGCATCACACCTCCGCTACCTCCTCTTCCTCCTTCTCCTCCAGCGTTCAAGTCTGCAGCCAGCACACACACACTGCGACGGTGACATTCCACCTGGCTGGCCCCTCTGCAGCCCGAGTATCTCCACAGCTTCCTCTGTGCGGCTGAGTGTGTTCTCCTGGGGCTGTGCTCCGATGGCTGGGTGGACTTAAGTGTGTTATGAATCATCTCAACAATGACAGCTGCCCAAAGAGTGGCTGGGGGGGCTTTATTCTTGCAGTGTTCAAAAATTCCAGTTTCCAGGTGACAGTCCAGTTGAGTTGTGACTCTAGATAATAATATTGTGCCTCACCTTGCTGGAAAAAAGACAGGAATTTGTCAAGTGCAACAAAAATGTGTCCTTGGAGACTTTTTTCAGCCAAACTGGCCCCTTACCATAAATGAGTCTAGATTCAATTTTCTTGTTAACAGTCCTTTCTGTAAAATTGGGGTCACTCTGCCACTGACCTCCAGCTGCACTGTTATCCATCCAAGGTTCCTTAATAACGACTCCAGTCATTAATGCACATTCCTGTGTGCATGTGTTTATGAGTCTGTACTGGTCATTTCATCCACAACTTCATGTCTTCCTCTTGGCTCTTTTAAAAACTTCAGTTCGATCAGTCTTTCCTTCAACTTTTCTTCGCTCTCTTCTCTTCTTGCATTGGTTCTATCCCGTAACACACTGTCCAGCTTCTTGCTCTGTGGCGTGAACTGCAGCAGTCGCAGTAGCCCCTGAGATCAGCTGTGTGAGAGTGTGGGGCGGCGTCATGTAGGCGAGACTGGTGCTGGCTCGGCCTGCTCAGGCCACACTGTAGCTCCTGGCAGGGGCGCTCATGGGAACTCTTCAACAGCAGAAGAATAGGAGGAAGTGCCTCCCACCACCACCTCCCCCCACACACACATACACACACATAATCATGCACACATGCACTTACGCATACCTTGCCACCCCACAGCCAGGACAGCTTTGTGTGTCTGCCCCCGATAAGGCTAGTTTGCTTCCTGAGTCCACACTATGAAGCTGTAAGAGGTGCTATAGCTCTCAGTCTTTTGCAAATATACACTGTAGTGACTAATGTAGGTGGAAAGAGTGAGACAGGGAGAAAAGGAAGGATTTTTATAGGAGTGGTTGGGCAGGTCTGACTACAAACTTATAACTTATAACTCTAGACCATAATGGCACTGTACACGGAAATGTTTCTGATTGCTTACGACTTGGGTCTAGTTTTAAATGACCACATTTCCCAACAAAAGAGAATGACAGCAGCATTGTTTTGGAACATACTTAACTCACACATGCCTCAATCAGCTTTAACACCTCATCAGAATCTTTCCACCTTCGCTCCCACACTCCAATATCCATCCAGACATTATACGTGTTTGTTATGTTTTCAACTTCCATATTTCCTCTGCTTTTCCTTTCAGCTGCTCCCCTTCACCCCCAACCACACGGTACGGAAATTCACAGGTCTGCAACCTCTGACAACCTCCCCTACTCTTCCAGTTATCCAAACATCACTTTTATTTTGTTTTCAATATCCATATGCCTGGGAAAATCTGCAAAAAATAACAACAAACACTTCAGCAGCAGTACATTAAAGGCCTGTTAAATTACAGCTAAAACAGTGGCCAGTCTAACCCCTAGCAACCTCATTAATTCCCAGCTTGCCTCTTCCTTTTTAGCGTTTGGATGTCTGGCTCATGAAATGAAACATGGACAGAGAAGTGACAGAGAAAGAGAGGGGTGAAAGAGGAGTGATGCTGCACTAGTCTTTACAATACTATTAAAGTGGCAGAAAAGGCCGTTGTCTTAAGATCCTGTTTGCCTTTTCAAAAGGGCGAGGGTTACCCGTCAAGCACACAAAAAACACTTTCTCTCTCTTTCATGCTGCGCTGTTCACCTCTAAAAAGGCAGAAGTACGGATTAGAGGGAGAGAAGAAAGGGAGAGAAGAAAGCATGTCTTAGGGAGAGGAGTGAAAGAAGAGTTTGAAAAGCTTGTCTAAGAGCCAGACAAGGCCAATCTGGTGTTTAGTAGTGTGGGATCTCTCTCTCTCTCTCCCTCTCTCTCTCTCTCTCTCTCTCTGTTGCTCTCCCTCTGTCTCTCTCTCTCTCTCTCTCTCATTCTGACCTGAATAGACAGCTATCAAAGGAAGAGGCGTCTTCCAAAACAGTATGGGTCTAAGGCCAAGTTCAAGGTCACAGCCAAGGTTGTACATAAAATCCAAACTGTGGAAGCTCAGCATATGAGTTTAAAATGACAAGATTTGGTGACACTGTGCATTATGAGACAGTGAGATGACTACAGACCTAAGAGAGCACGCCATGGCTTTAACCTTCTACAAATTCAAATTAAGTTTAGCATAAATCTATGAGTCAAATCAATTAAATTGCAAAATGCACAGTTTAGTGCACTTCGAAGTACTTTACATACTAATGAGACTAATGAGAGACTAGAAATATAAACAGTAAAACAGTGTGAGACTAATGCGCAGAAATTGTCAAAATCTAAGAATCTACAAAGCGGCTCTAGCAGGATCATTTAGGCAAAGTAAAGCTTTGAACTAATTGATAATGTCAGCATGCTAACATGCTCACAAAGACATGCTAACATCTGCTGAACATTGTAAATATATCGGCTTGCATGTTCATCATATTAGTTTAGCAAGTTAGCAGGCTAACATTTGCTAATTAGAACTGAAGAACAACCTAGGCTGACCAGAAAGTCATTAGTTTGGCAAGTATTTGTTCTTGTTAGAAATGTTAGAAATCTGAACTTATGAGGGCGCTAGATAAACAGTCAAGGGATCACTAATCAAGTGGTTATACTTTATCCTTAGTGATATATGGGGAAATATCTGGAAATTAGATGAAGACTTTAACAAATGCTGAGTACAATGAGTTCAGACGAATGCAGCTTTATTCATACAACAAACAAACAAACTTTCATAAAAGGGAGAATAGTTGACATGCACCAAATGTATATGCCAAGGTTTCTCTCCTAGAAAGGAAATGAACCATGTGTACACACTCCTATGAGCATGTACCCATAGTGTCTCTACGAACATCAAAATAACTCCTCCTTTATACTTTTTGTCCTCACACAATCCAAGCTATCTATTTCTGAGGAACGGTTCCTTTCAAACTACACCTCTTATGGCCGATGCTCCTAATAGATTCACACATTCCAATCTATTCCTGTGGGTGAAGGTTGTCCCCAGACTAACCTTCTTGTGTAGTACCCTACATACAAGATATGAAATACGCTTGAAACATGTATGCTGAAATATCCAACCTATCAATCCTCCCTTTTTTTATCCTAGCTGAGATACAATACTACAATGTGATATGCAACAATATGAACCCATGAAATACATTTTGAATGATGATTATCCCAAACACATCAATTACATGAAACATTATCAATGCTAATCATGGCAGAGGCGAAAACCTGGTGGCTGTTTCTTTACCAGGAGAAAATTCCTCTGCGATCCCCTCATTAAAATGCTGACTCTTTGCGGCGATCACATTGTTCTTTGTCATGATAGCATGGTTCTAAACTCATCCTTCATCTTTTCTTACATGTTCTTAACCCATTTACATTGAATTTCTCATGAACATCTTTTAATCCACTTGCACTTGATGTTGAAATACCAGACAGTGACGAAGACGTAGACCTGTGTCTCCGTCGATTAAAATGAGTGTAAATGTACATGATTATCCTTCTAATAGTTACGGTAACACCACCCCTGCTTATGCAAAATAGTGACATTCAAATCAGATCAAAACCTTTATGTATATTACAAAATATGTTGATCCATCATTGGGCTGTAATGAACTGATTTCCGTTTGCATATGTCTGTATCTAATCTCAAGACAATCCATCCAAATAGTTATTTAGACATTTTATTCCAAACCACAAATGTTAACCTTATGACTTGAGGAAAAGTCAGGGTATTATCAAAGTTATTAGGATTCATCCAAAAATGTATGGCAAGTTGTTGAGATATTCAGGACTGCAGATCAATCAGCCAACATATCAACATTGCCATCTATAGGTATATATAGGTATTTAAAAGCCTCTAATTTACCAAATCATACACACTATGGGCCCTATCTCGCACAGCGGACTTTTCCCTCCACAGACACAGGTCGGTAAATTAGGGAATGAACTTGCGCTCCCAGGGGCGGTTCAGCGAAAAGAGGAGGCGTGTTCAGGCGCAAACGTTCCCTGGTGCTATTTTGCAGTTTCAGAAAACAATTCCGCCACAGACCAGGAAAAGCCTAGTCTAAAGTCAGTGGCGTGTTATTCAGATGCTATTTTAGGGGCGCATGCTTGGCCATAATGTAGCATGTGCACAACGCACATACACTTTGCTTCTCTCATCTATATGGACGCAGAAGTTCCCATTTTTCCAAACCATACATAATTACAAGGAAAAATATTACTGAAAATGGGCTTCAGGTGTTTGGATAGGTGAGGAGGCACTTTACAGTACAGTCCTCAAAAAGTCGCAGCATTCTTTGTGGCTTGTTGTGTTTTACACATTTCCATGAATCATGAATGTGTTGATGACATAAATGAGGAAATATTAGAGGACTTAAGGAGACGTGATGTTGAACTACGGCGGGATTGGACACTTGAGGGTCCGGGAGTGGTAATACGCGAGGTGCTCCTGGTGGAGCGGGTGGACTTGAGGAGATGCACCCGAGAGGCCGCGGCAACATCACTACCTGGGCATTTATTACTTTGCCGCATCTCGGACAGCTCCCGCTGGTGTGCGCCAGGAAAATCCGCCATCATAATAGCAATCCGCCATGGAACAAGCGCGCCTGCTCTTAAAGGAAATGTGAGATGACCCTCTGATTGGTTTATTGCACGTTACGCCCAAACCACACCTAGCTACTTCAGACCAACCCATTTTAGATTTGTGTCGGGCGCAAGACTTATTTATCCCGCCGGTATAATAGCAACAGCACCCGAGATCCGCCCACAAAGCTACTTGCATTTTGCGTTTGATATTTGCGTTTCAGATCGTTAAAATAGGGCCCTATAGGTTTAATCGAGGAGAAAGGGATTCCCGAGAATACACATCCAAACTATTTCCCGTTTCCCAAGAAATATAATAACAGTAAAATAAACCACGCATAAACCAAATAGGATGGTACATACAAAATATACTTCTGGAACCGGTGGAACCCGGTGGAATCCAGGTCAGCACGCACCAGCAGCCTCTGAACACTAACAGAATATGGAATACATTCAAGGTATTTAGAATTACTTTAAAAACGACAAATTACTTGCTTTAATGAATTGTTTTTGTTTATACAATGAAAATTTGTCAAATATCACTTCCATGAGGCTGTTCTCAGCAGACAGATCACAGTGATGAACTTGGCATTTCATATCCCTTGAAGCTGCATGTGAAGTTTATGTATGTTCATTCTAATGTTGATAAAGATAAAGGGTGTTCTTTTGCATAAACTATTATAAATACCACCAAATAATACACTAAAGCAGTCAGGTTGGGAATCCATAGGTTTATGCATATTTCTCCTTGTTGCATTTAGTGTTGCTTGAAATATGATGTGATGTGTTTTGACTGTAGCTGAAGTTATAGCTTAAAAACAAGTGAATTTCTCAGGATTTCTGGGATAGTGTGCTTCTGCTTCCGAAAAACAGAAAATGTCAAATTTTCGTGAAAAATATGAATCCCTGAGACACACTCTAACACATCAATGATAGCAGACCTGTAATGCAAGGCACTTGCTTGCTCATCTGGAACAGGACAACATGTAGGCAGTAGGTGGGGGGGATCAAGATTAATGAATGACTCACTCTCCCACCTGAGTCACAACAGTTCATACAATGTGATAAACACAACTGTAGCTATGAGTATCTCACATAGGGTAGATGTGGTTTGGGCTGTAACTTCTTTCAAATTAAAAGTTGGTGCAGAGCAGCAAGGATTTTCATTCATACATCCTGCATCTAGCAGAGAACATATGAGGGTTAAAAGCAGCCAGGGCCAAGGGCCTACAATACTGGACAAAGGGATAAGTTCTGGGAATAAAAACAAGCATTCTTCATTTATTTTGAGACACCAGCCAGATAATCTAACCTCTCTGTTCTCTTTTTAGCTCACCTCACCCTTCCTTTCCATCTTTCCCGTCAGACAGAAATGTCAGACCCATTTTCACAGAGACAATTTCAGAGCTAATGCTATCTGACAAGCAAAGTGATGCAGGAGGACACATTGTCTGGGGTGCAACTATTGTTAATATTCATGAACTCTCTGCTCCCTGCCAATTTTTGTGGCCTGTAAACGTAATTGGTGAATGCTGACATGGCGACTGTGGAGATGAATTCTTGTTATACTGCATGTTAAGTCTTTAATCTCAGGTTTGGGTGATCAATGTTATAAAGCGAGTAAACAGTAATTTTCTCATACTCACACTTGGAGATACTCAAACATTTCATAATGCTTTCTAAACAACAACAACATATCTGTGTTTACTTTAACTTTGACAGATAAAGTGAACCTACTGTGGACTGGAAATGCCTATAAATCAAAATAACGTACACAATGGCATTTTCTAATAAGGAAGTCCTTTGATTCTATCAAAAAGGCATTATACTTGATTTTTTTTTTTTTTTTCAAAGACAAAGTTTCTTTAAACATCACACTGATTATAAGCCGCAATGTCACATCACAAAATTACTCCATTGACTATGACCTATGACTGGTATTTATCCTAAATGCCAAAAATGTCTGCCTACATTATTTAAAAAGCAAGGGGAAGGTTTTAAAAATGTAGTCAGTATAAAGGAAAATATTCTTGAAATAGCCTTGTGGTTATCTGAGGGACATTCCTTTGTAGATATCAAGTATTATCTTCACCAACATCTGAAGGATTTAAAACCTTCAATGAGCTCCGTGTAAATCCCTGAAATTATTCATGTGTAAGGCCATCATCAAACACCGAAAAATGTTTAAGTAGGAAAAGAGTGGACAGTTAATGATACCACAGAGCTCTTTGTGTAGTGGGGGTGATGGCCATGGAGTGACAGAAGAGGAAAAGAAAGGGAACAGAGAGAAGGAGGCCACAACAGTGAAGGAGGAAATATGCAGCGGTCTTGAAGCGAGCTAGGACGAGGCAATAGAAAACGGGTACAAAAAAGAAGAGAAAGTCTAAAAGGTTTTCCATTCTCCCCTAATTTAGTCTGTGAATGTGTTTCCCCCCCACTCCTTTAACTCTCCCCTGAGACCGTCCCACACAAACCGCACAATCATCTGTTACTCTGATTCCCCCGGAGATAAAGAGGAAGAGGGAGAACAAGAACGAGAGGGGAGGGAGTGGAGAGGAAGGAGAAAGGAAAGGAGCATTCACAAATACGAATGTAAAAGTTTTCCATCTCAATGCTGCGCCACATCATTACTGCCCTCTTCACCTTCCACGTGACTTCAAAAGTTGCTCAAACTCTTCCTATACTGGATGCCGGATTGTTGTTCTGACAGCAGTGTTGCAATTACAGAAACTAAACATTTTGCTTGTGACAAACTGTGCCAAGTACAGTGTATCAGGTACACAAAGCACTTAAAGGCATAGGGTCAAATGTAGTGTCACTACTTTGTAGGGTAAGTTAACCCTAACTTGTGTTTCTGTGTGTGTGTGCATGACCTGCATTATGTGTCGAAAGAGGAAGAGTGTGTGAAAGGTGAATGTAAAGTGAAGCTTATCTGTCCAGTCCTGTCCAGTTAAGCTACATTAACTCTATATGACCACTGCTTTCCACAGAGTTCACATCCTGGAGTGTTTCAAAAGCAACACGGATATATTTAACTGACATACTGATCTACTGGATAGGCCTAACTTTCAGTCACTCCAGGGGCCAGAAAAAAACATGTGTACACCTCTTCCTACACATAAACTTATGATAATATACATATACATTTGCAGTGAGAGTGTGTGCACCTCATGCACACCTGAATATTAGTTAAGAGATGGGTAACATTGTTTTTAGGTTCTTTGCCAATTTCAGTGATTGGGTACTGTTGCAGGCTACACAGCATTCTGTAAAAATGTCAATCAAAGGCAAATTTATTTTAAAATAATGTCTTGTGTGCGTAAACACAGTTTTGGTCGTGAGTCGACACAGAGTTTCATAATAGTCATAGTCATAATGATCATTTCTAAATAAAATTTTAACAACGCATCTCAAGAATTGACCATTTTTTGTCCAACCTAGTTCAGTTTGGTGAATAAAACTAACCAAAACTAGCCAATTACTTTTCCTCTTTACTGTACAACAAAATAGAAGCTTAAACTTAAACTACTAAAAAGTTCCATAAATTCTCTATAATTTTCTATTCTCTATAAAGCACTTGGTTAAAGCTAGGGAAAGATTAAGGTCTTCTTTTAACATAGAAAAAGTCTCACACTCTTCTGAGTGTTGCGAGTGTATTCGGAGCAGACTGGGGCATTTCTCTTATAGTAGACGGCCAGGCCCTGTATGGTTGTGGTTTCCACTGTCTCTGTGCTTATGTTCTGTCACTATGTTTTATTAGGCTACTGCTTATGCTGAAGTGCTGTGCTGTCTTCTGACAATATGCTGTAGACAAATCAGCCAAGAGTGTGTTGGATTGAAAGCTATTTAATATGCTTCAATCCCCCCCCCCTCCACCCCACAGCTATAGTGTGAACAAAAGCATGCAAAAAGATGCAGCATTCATAGCCAACAATCCTATCTCTGGTGTGACTCTGGAAGAAGGGTCAATTGACTCAGGGAAGAAAGACAGAGGCCCTCTTCTGCCAGCAGTAATATGTGAATATCAATATGTTTGTTTCTCTGTATGACATTAACAATGTTGTAGCAGCACCACTTTGCATTTAAGCCAGCATGGTAAGTATTTAAATGTTGATTTCTTCAGGTCAGCATACAGTAATCAAATAAATCTTAATTTTAATCCAGTGATTAATGTTTTGCTCTTCAAAAAGGGCACAAAATCTGTTTTTTTTAAGTTTCATTATTCCAGCCAAAGTTTAAAAACACATCCTTATTTTCTGTACAGTACAAGAAGTGCAAAGAAAGTGCTGGCAAAACCATGTGTCACCCCTCCCAAGGCCAACAGTACAGTAGGGTAAGCAGTGGCAAGGACTGCAGAGCATAGGGGACTGAGCACTCCAAATAGGGGGAAAACAGGAGAACTGTACTTTAGCAGGTCCATTATGGGTCGGTCCCAATCCCAAAAGGTCTTTAAATATGTTTCTGTTCCTGTTGTTGTTGTTGTCAATATTGCTACTGTAGTCAATGAAATACTGAATTAAATAATCACTCTTTCCTATACCAGTCATGATCCTGTGTCTCTGTGAACAGTTTAAGTGGTCTTCCTCGTTCATTTTTAACAACTTCATTGCTACTATACAGTCAACAATGGGGAAATTGAGAAATTTAACTTTAAAAAGAACCCCAAAGATAAACTTGAAACATTAAGAGATAACTAAGAATCTATAAGATGTAAAGGATGAGAGAGAGGACGACACAGGAAGAGTTTGTGATTTCCATTAGCAGATAAGAAAAACTGGCTTCACATCCAACTACACAGTTCTCTTTTCCCCTTTCTCATGACAAACCATCATTCTGCTCAACATGCGACTCGCATGCAAGTAAGCCTTTTGACAAATATTGTCTTTCAAGAAATGACATCTTGCTCCATTCACTGCTCAAAGCTCATACGCATGATTCAATTAGTTGCCATGGTTGCTGAGAATGTGTAACATGGAAGTCATGCAGTAAACATCTTACTGAAGGCATTTTATGCATGATGAGTATGTTGGACATGGTGCAATGTCACGGGTCAACTATTTTGTATATTCATCGAACAGGCCTATATATTCATTGTGCACGCACATGCGAATACATTAAATAAAAACACATAAGGGCATACGCAAACTACCAGCAATCACAGAAATAAATACATTATGCACCTGTATAGAGAAGAACATCCAATAAACAATTACAGCAATAGAGTTAATATTTACTGTATGTACACACGTGCGCACACTCTATTAAACTTACAAAATATTTCTGTTGCACACGCACACACACACACACACACACACACACAGACACACACACAAAGTAAATAAGGTTTGAAAATACTTACTGTTAAGCATTGCATATTCTCAGGGCGATTGGTCTCGGGGGCAGCACCATGGTTTGACAGCACAGCCTCTGAAATGTAGACAAAGGAATCACGGGCTGAGACAGTGCCTCTGGAGCACATTTCTCTGAGTTCCAAAACAAAACAGCCTTCTGGGTACACAAAAATAAAGTCCTCAAATAGTTGAGAGTTGAGCGTCCATAAAAGTGACTCAGAAAGATAACAACAAGCAATTATGGCAACAGTTGTCTGGAGCAGCCTTTTTCTGGGCTGGGATTTAAACTTCAGACCGCACATAAAAGGCAAAAAAACGGCCAGCCGAGTCAAGATGCGAGGATCCAACAAACTGCCCAAGAGAAAAGTGGAAGTGAGAACAAGTGAGCAGAAGGGAAGGAGGGAGGGAGGGACGGGTGAAGAAGAGAAAAGGAACTCCTCTCTCACTCTATTATCCGTCCGTCACAGGGCTCCTGGGAGGTTGCTATGGTTACAGGGACTCACGCCTCAGTGTCCTTTTAACTATTGCTCATAAAGGCAGCATTCAGCATTGGGCCACAATACAGATCTCCCACTCTTTCTATCTCTCTCTCTCTCTCTTTCTACATTTCCTTCTGTTTACATCGTTCACTTAATATATACATCTTTCCTTCTTCTTTGCCTTTCCGTCTCTTAAACTTCACACACAGCAACCCCACTGTCCCAACTCCAACCACTACCTCCTTCTGTTTGATATTTCTCTCCTTCCTCTTACCCCTCTCTTTTCTATACTCGTCCATCACACATACCTCTATCACCATGGGAGAGAAATTATCCTACCCCAGACTGTGAAATGTTATTTTCCAAACTCTGCCAACCAAGTCAAAACAGCCCCAACATGAGGCAAAGAGTATAAGTGGATAAGTACCCTTCTGTTAACCTCACAAAAAGTTGGAATAATCACATTGTATACGCACACATAGCTTGAAATGTCTACTAAGTAGCTTTAAAGTAAGATATTTTTAACACTGCATTACAGAGTCACGTATATTGTTTTTAAAT
The DNA here is from genome assembly GCF_004354835.1 of Perca flavescens. Classification (NCBI taxonomy): domain Eukaryota; kingdom Metazoa; phylum Chordata; class Actinopteri; order Perciformes; family Percidae; genus Perca; species Perca flavescens. The sequence continues at coordinate 19,203,825 of NC_041346.1, read as the reverse complement.
ATGCTTGGTGCAACACTTCACAGTGAAACTCTATCACACTTATTCTGAGTAAAATATCAAAGCAAGACAACATCTATTATGCCATTACTGCTGCATGAAATGGGAGCTGCAAGATGTCTGGCAAAATCATTATATTCTTTTGAATAAGAAGTTATAATAAATTAAGGACCACACCAAGCGTGACACTAAAACATGCATTTGTAAGAGACTGTCCTCCCAAGAAGAATGACAGCATTAGTCATTTCGCTAATGCCCCATAACAACATATGTTTATGTTCAAGTGACAAAGTCCTCTAGCAGCCGTAGTAATTATGACTCGTCCATTGGGAAACAAGGAGGAAGTTGGGTGACGTTATTATAGAGCCAAAAGGTCTGCATAGAGAGGTCAGGATGGTTGGGTGACTCAACAAAATGTAAGACTTTGCCACGGGAGACTAGTGTTCGTTTCCTCCGTTTCTCTTAACGATGACGACAAAGGACCACTAATGTTAACAAAGTAGTAATTGTAACCCTAACCAAGGTGTTTTTGTTTTAACCCCAACCAAGTCATGTTTGTGCCTGAATCTAACCAAACCTGAACCAGCAAAAGCAATCTCAGTTCATAAAATGGATTTATTTTTCAATAAGTTATTTGTAACAGTTTTGGAAGTCACTGACTAATGATGCCGTGCTATCGATATGGGAATCAGATCAGAAAGCGTTTAAATGTGTCGATCAGGAGTGCTGTTTCAAAGAATGTACTTTGTTGTTTAATTTGGAGGACTTTTTTATTTTTTAAATCATAATGATTGATCTTTCAAGAGGTCAATCAATTCTAGAGCCTTACCCCCTAGCAGATTAACAAAAACCTAAAAACACCAGACATTATTTTAAACATTTTAAAAATACTTTTTTTATGGGTGCCCGGATAGCTCAGTTGGTGGAGCGGGCGTCCGTGTATGGAGGTTTGCTCCTCAACGCAGCAGGCCCGGGTTCGGCTCCGACCTGCAGCCTTTTGCTGCATGTCATTCCCCTCTCTCTCATTTCTTCAGCTGTCCTGTCAATAAAAGGCCTAAAAATGCCCAAAAAATAATCATTAAAAAAAGAAATTTACATCTGATATGGTTTTTCATAAAAAGTTAAATTGCCTTAAAGCTATAGTGCGTAGTTTCTGCCACCCCCATGAGGAATTCTAAGTAATGATAACAAAACTGTCAGTGCGTCCACATGATACCAGCCTTTCGTGACAGTGCAAGTTGTATATTGGACCATTGTGGGCTTCTAAACTAGTTGCAATGTCACAAAATCATGTTTGTATTCTTCTTCTTTTTTTTATCTCTTGTCCGTCTGTTGTCTGTGACAAGTCTGTCAGGTTGGTTTTAGGTTTGGTCTGTCTCTGTCTTTCTCTTGTTGGGATTGTTTTTCTGATTATTTGTAAAATAGAGAATATGATTGTTTTATGTGATAACTGGAAATATACAAATAAAGTGTTTAAAAAAAAAAATCATGTTTGTAGATACACTCCTCACCTCAGATTTAAGGTGAGCAACTGAGCACAGAGAAACTTTCCGCTTTCTGAAGATGAATATGAAAACAGCCATCTAATGTCAAACTATAAACAGCGTCATTCTGCACAGTGAAGCTCGAACATCTTACAATAAGCATATGAACACATTTTTGAGAGTAAGGGAGGCTTTAACATGTATCTGTAGTCCTCATGCAAAACAAATCAAGCATCCCTCAACATTTTGGACACAGTTTATATTTACTCTGAAACCTTTTACAGTAGTTTAACCCCAGAGTAAAGGTCCCAATCCCAGAGTTGCAGTTGCCATGGTAAGCATAAGGCTTCTGTCACTTGAATCTGAAACCTCCAGGGGTCCAGCAAAGAGACGGGCTAACCTGGCTGGCGTCAAGCCCAGCAGAGGAGCCTTTTGTGTGGGTAAGAAATCAGTAACTCTGGACATAAGAGGAGCAAGACACAGAGCAGATGGCAACGAGAAACATCCAACATGACTGACATAAAAATGGGGGAAAGAAAGAGGCACAATAAGAGATGGAAATAGTGGACAGTGGGAAAAGTATACACAAGTGAAATTCAGCAAATAAAAAAAAAAAAAGTAGTTCAAAGAAGGGAATAAGAAACTGAGAAGATTAAAGAAAGACAGACAATGAAACTAGACGGGAAAAAACAAGAAGTGGCGTGCAAAGGCAAGAGTAAAGAACAAAAATCCGAAGGCGTTGGCAGTCTTCTGCAGTTGAGTCAGTCAGTCTCAGATCTGCCAGAACATAAAAAGCCCTTGACTCTGCCGAGTTCCTCATTGCAGCACTCGCTCATTTGACACGCAGTCCCTCTTTTCACCTCCTGTCACCCACAAACACACACTTGATGGAGAGGGTGGAAAAGCCAAGATGGGAGGAGATTCCCTCCACTTCAATGTTTGGGTTTCTTAAGATGACCTTAAATCTCAAGAAATTATTGTTTTAATTGGTGACACCAAGAACCAACACATAATATAAGGAAATGAACTGATGTGAACTGACGAGGTAAGCATTACACACCGACAGTTTAAATTTAGCAAAGCACGCTACTAAAAAACTCACTGAAGTAGTTAAATTATGGCAAAAAGTACATAAATATAAATAATTACTTCACCTTTTATTAATTATTAAGTAGTAAATCAAGTTCAAGTTTATTTTGTCATTGCTACCATGAAAGACACTTTTCTTTTTTATTTGATAACATTGTAGATAATATGGATGTATCAAAACGTAATAAAAGATCTAAATTCAAATAAAGATACATAAATCTCATTTAATCACACTAGATTTAATATTCCGATGTGAATAAATATGTGTGGTAAACTAAACTAAAATGAAATTTTAAATGTGGTGTGAGTTGAAAGCACTCCCACTTCTACTCTCGTTGTTGTTGTTGTTGTATCTTCTTTTTTACCACTGTTTAGAGAGTAATACAGTCAATAGGAAAGCTTTTTGGCAATGGATGGGCAAAGTCTTCGATTTATTAAACAGCTAGAGTGGAATGTTTTAAAACATGACTCAGTGTACGAGCCAACCTCTTTCTGCAAAAGTCTATTTCTACACACAAACCAACAAGAAGAAAATCATACAGTATGAAAGCATAACAACTACATACATACAGTACAAACCACCAGAGAATAATGCAGCATGACTGACGCTTGGTGCAGCATAGTTTCCAGTAAACAGAGCTACAAGATTTTTTGACTATATTGGTTCAACAAACAATAAATAATGAATAATATGGGTACTCATAAGGAAAACATTAATTTAGTAATAATGCCGGATTAACAGTGCAAACATGTAAGCCTGTACATTATTCAAAATAACATTTGATCACATATCTAATCTAATTTCACAACTGTGACTGGCTTAACTCCCAACATCACCTTCAAGATACAAGTCAATGACGACTTAAAGGTGCGTTTATATTTAATGTTGACCATTGTGTATCCTTGAGGCCTTATAAACATACTAAGTGCATTTCCTTCTTAATAACACATCTGAAAAGCGGATTTTCAAAATGTCTTAAATTGTGCATTGTTTACATCCATGTTTTCAGCAGTCTTCCACTTAAATGATTTTGTTGGCGCATTTCTGTCTTTCTTGGCGACTTACTAGCCCCAACTGTCAATCAGTGGAATAGTATGAAAACATTAGCAGGGTAAAAACATAATGCAGACCGTATTACGTTGTTCACTAACGTAATGATAAAATGTTATTGACTGTATCTGGTAGGTTGCTGAACGTATTATTAAAATGTTTATTAATAACGTATTCCATTTGATGTCTGCCAAAATGTACAATCTTGCAATATAATATCCACTCATAGACTTTAGTGACTAATGCATTATCAAACTTTTTTATTTGTATGTTTAGGCACTGGCAGCACTTGGTTAAGGTTAAAGGAACACGTGACCGGGGCGGCCTCTAGCTCACCCAGTAAGAGCGTTCGCCCCATGTTGGCTGAGTCCTGCAGCGGCGCAGGGTTTGAATCCAACCTGCTGCCCTTTGCTGCGTGTCATTCCCCATCTCTCTCCCCCTTTCATATCTATCCACTGTCTAATAAAGGGAAAAAGCCCCAAAAAATAATCTTAAAAAAAAAAAAGGAACACGCGACTTATTGGGACTTGGTCATATTCACTGTATCCCCCAGAGTTAGATAAGTCCATACATACCCTTCTCATCTCCGTGCGTGTCGTAATTGTGTCTGCTCCCAATAAGTGACAAAATAACGGCAACATTTTCCTATTTACATGTTGTGATTTGTATAGTCACAGCGTGTACAAATAACAAGGTCACACGAGACACAGCCATCTTCTAACCGTATACATACTGGGAACTATAGTCCCAGAAGGCGAAGCACTGCTACAATTAGGTTAAATGCTTGACTTCAGATCAGGTGGATATAAGCCTGCAGTCTATGTTACCCTCAGAGCATCAGATGCATGGCATGTCAGACATATATATACAACACATTTTGTCTCACATGATCTCACACACTCTATCACACACCCCTGTAGGCCTTCAGAATAATACACTAAATCCACCAGGCCAACTACTCATTAGTTGCAATTAAACTATCAATGAGCTAGTTCGATTAATGTGTTGACATGTGTATTAAATCCTTTGTTGCCACCTTGCCATCTCCAGGACACAAGTCATGTCCTAACCAACTGGACTGACTGACTTAGAATATTTTAAACTCCTGACTTTTCATCTTGCACCTTCATCAAGTCAAAATGTTGCACAGTACTTTGGTTTATGACTAAGTACCTGCAAAATATCTGACATTCCCATCAGCCTCAGCTATACTGTACAGCTGTGTGTTTAGTGCTAATTAGTAAATGTTAGCAAGCTAACATGCTAATCTAAGATAGTGAATAATGTAAACATAAACACCAACATTATCAGCATTATCATTGCCAGTGGGAAAATAACAGCCACAAACTAAAATACCATAGAAGAATGAACACAGCTCTGACACAGTCTCAACAAAAACTGAACATAATAAGCATTGATTAAGTGCACCATTTTATGTCATGAAAAGGAGAGCACAGATCTAGGACATACATGAATATTGTAATACAAAACTCTAGCTGTAAAAGAATGCACAGGTAATGTACCATACATTTTTACTGCATAGTTTGATCCCTGGGAGGAATGCATTTTGTTAATGCATGAGATTTCTGCACACCATCAGCCCAAATCAGAATACATTTCAAATAATGACACAAGAGTAACATTCCAATTTAAAATACAGCGCAAGTATGACAGATGCTCTGCCTAACATCAGCGACCACTAAACAACGGACTCATTTATTGAATGCTGCCACATGGAACAAGACAATGCGATGACTTTTGCCCAATCAGGATAGCTGGACAGTAGTGATAGACACATTTAATTTCCTGTTTGTCTTGAGTGAGGCAGAACAGCCAGAAAGGATTATGTCTGCTGACACAAAGTGTTGCATGGGTTGTCCATGATGGAGATTGTAAAATGGATTTGAAGAGCATATAAATACTCAAAGACTGGAATAGAATTTCATATCCAGCCTGAATAGTACCTTTAAATGCATCAAATCATCAACTTCAACATTTGATTATAATAACAGAAATAGTTGAAATGCTCTGCATTTTCTCTGGTGCATCTTTGGCTATGTTATTTCAAACTAACGATTGAGAAATTACCGACAAGATCATCAATATTACTAGCACGCACATGCATTCTGCCTTAATGCCTTTGCGTTTTACACACTGACATAATATTTATTTGACAACTTGACTATGGTAAAATGCCCTCAAATTTGACAAAATAAAATACAACATATTTCACAGAACTGATGTTCTTGGCATGAGAATGATGTGTCATCCTACACAGAACTGTCAACATGTGCTGTGACACATGAGAATAGTTGCAGAAAAGAGACGCTTGAATTGGGCAGGATGGGAACATGCTTGTTTTCCACATGAGTGCGCCCCTTATTGTCAGTCACACACCCTCCCAGTCGTGCCCACTTAGTTCTGCCTACCTTCTGCAGGCTCAAAATGTCTGCTCATCAGGAAATTGGTTTTAATTAACTTTGTGTCCATGACGAATTTGAGCCGTCTAGGTTCATTGCCTCTGACCCTAACACATTGGAAGTGTCCACCCTCGGGAGATTAAAGACAATGCTATTTGGAGGTTTGCAGTCTGCAGAAATTCATGCATGTGATGCAAGTAGTTTGGATTGCACAGGTGGCTGCATTCTCTTTGGATTATCTTCTCTGTTGTCTGAGACTGGCTAGTGCTTGTCCCCCTCCCATTCACCCCTCACCCCTCTAGCGGTAAACATGTCTCTGCAGTCTGCCACCACCTTCTTGTTCATTTCCTGAAACATGTCCTGCATATATTGAGAATCACAGCAACACATTGATACATCTTTCTGTCAACTTAAAAGGGGCTACTTTGATTTCAACTATGGTAGTCAGCTGGGCATTATGCTTAGGTCAAAACAGCCACAACCACTGAAAACACAGCTATGTGTGCTCAGGGTCTTTAAGATTTCACAGCACTGTAGAATTAGATGCTATTACATATTTTCTCTTTAAACGTACAATATGTAACTTTCTGCCGCTAGGGGTCTCTCAACCAAAACAATGGACGGTAAAACTGGACTTTTGATGACGTTGGGAAGTTGCATGGAATTATGGGAGTTTTTAGTGTTAAGCACCTTCGCTGCTGGTTAGAATGCATCAGTTCACGGACGAGTTTACCCATTCAAGTTTATTCACGTTACGTTTAGTAACGTTTATTCATGTTATTGTAATACAATAGCTGCAGTTTCCCCAACATAATTACGTTTTTCTTGATTAGATTTTTATTTGTAGCTGACCATTTAGCTAGTGAGCCAGCAAGCTAACAGTAGCCAGCAGCTAAAACACAAAATATTTCACATATCAATGTCACCTTTTGGATGGTTTCAAAACCGGGGATGACGGGGTTTGTTGTAACGCTAGCAAGCTACTAAACGAGGCTGAGAGATGGGTGTGGGTGGGGATTCTCGGGGAAATCTCCGCGATAGCGAGCCAGGACGGTCGATGCCTGTTGTGCAGCAGCAGAACATCTCCCAGCTGCCCGGAATGATCTCCCCTTCACTTTTCAGTAATCTTAACTTTTCGTTTTGGCGCTTAACCCACCTTTTGTCGGGTTAATTTAGCTAACGGCGTAAAGACAGCTAAGCGCGAAGGGGGGAGAAATTCGGCAGGGAGGAGATTTTCGGCACATACAGTACACCGGTAGCACTACGGAGATGTAGCTACCGCTATGGATGGCCGCTGTTGTGACTCGGTGCTGGGTCTGATATGGTCTGTTTCCCGACGTTTAATTAAACTGCCGTTAGCGTCGTAAGCACCAGGCACTGGAGATAAGTTCTGGCCGGTGGGGGTTGCTGTAATGAAAGTAGCTGGCTGATAGCTGACTGGGGGCTAACGCTAACTAGCTAGCTATATGTCCCGGGGCTGTTGTCAGCTGTCATCCCGAGTGAGTCTCTCTGCGTCGGGGGAGTGAGGCAGACAGACCGGGGTGTGCTAGCTGGCTAAATTAGCATTAGATTAATCGTCTATCTATACAGCTAACGTTAACGTTACTAGTGAAGTTATTCGTGGGTTAGCTCAGTCCTGTTAGCTGTGGTTGAAACAGTCATACTAAAAATAACTATTAGCGTGTTGAACGATGTTCTAACCTCATAATGTTACCAAAGCATTTCTAATAGTTACCCACAAAGCTTTAGCATCAACGTTAGCACATTGTAGTAACGTTAAGCTGGTATCGATATTGAACTTACAAAATAGATAAGGTCTTTGTTGTATTACTGTAATAAAAAGTGGGATGTAATTAATCACAAAATGATGCTGTATGGCAAAAAAAAGCAGTATTACGGTTACAAGTATTTTTTTTCTGTGACATTGTATGATTTACAATTACTCCTGAACGTATCATCTTGGTGCCAGTGTTCTGACGGAAGTTAGAGCAACTGGAGGGTGAAAGGTTATATGACGCCACTGACGGGCGACTAAAGGAAACGTGCCATATCTGAAAATAAAATAATAGATTTCTCTGGGTTCGACATTTGGTGGAAACATTTGGGATAGTGTAAGAACACAACTCATAAAAATATATAACATAGGAATGGTCGTTTTTAGACATTTTAAAGCAGAAATGTTACATATTTTACCTTTAAATATGCTTCTCATGTGAGACTGATATTACTGTCTGACCTTTTACTGAATGAGTTTCAGGTTCAGGCTTCTTGTGCTGATTCTGATCTCAGTTATCTGGTTCATTTACTAATTTAGAGACATCTTGAGCAAAACATAACATATAACTTATTAGCTATGTTATGTCAAGTATGGTTGGAAAGATTACACTCATCATACAGTAAGCCCAGGAAGCACAGGTGTTAACATTAACGATGGCTCAGTTCCATTTAAGTGTCTGAGTAAGTCATGACATTGTGACAGTAAACCAACATGCACAATACCAGAACCCTGAAACTAAAGCAGCTAAACGGAATTCAGCCATCATTAACTTTATTAATGACACTTGGGCTGCGGTTGAATAGTCAAAGAAAGTATGTCCTATGTCTTTTCCCAACCACTTTTCAACGACTTTGATGGAAAATGTCACGAGGTCAAGGAAAGATATGAAGGAGAAATTATTAGGACTTAGGGCTAAGACTGCGCCTACACTAGGCTAGGGCTGTGACGGTTTGGATGTTTTCTTACCGCGGTGAAGAAGCAACGTATCACTGAGGTATGGCGGTTAACCAAAACCCCCTGTTACAAGAGTACCGTAAGTAAGTTTGTTCTAGCTGAGTATATTGTTCAAGTCAGAGAAATATATATGTTACAATTTAATGCTAACACAATAAGTAGTCAGACAGGCTTTAGTATTGTTTTAATTAATTGAAATCCATGATCGTGATTGTCATCCATCAAAATGTACCGTCTTTTTAAATGTGTTTATATTTTTGTGAAAGGAAAAGAAGATGTGAGATTTACATTGTTGACAATGTCAAAGGAGCAACACAGTAGCACAGAGCCGAGAGTGTAGGCTGTTGGGTTAAATGCTTGACTTCAGATCGGGTGGATATAAGCCTGCGGTCAATATTACCCTCAGAGCATCAGATGCATGGCATGTCAGACATATACTTAACACATTTTGTTTCACATGATCACACACTCACACAACTTCACAGCCAGTATTTACCAGAGCAACCTAACATTATAAAAACACCCCCCACCCTTCCATGTCCAACCCCTTGCATATAACTTAATCACAAAGTGTACATTTTAATCTGCTGATTTAAAGGCTTGCCATCTGGAATAGCCTAGTAGTGTTAATGTGTGGGTTTGTATAGTACATCTGGACTTTATTCATCTATTATGAAAAGTGATACAAGTATGTGCGTATGATGCAGATGACACACTTTTTAAGCATGAGCCCAGTGGGTATACTGCTATTTTTGCTTTCACGCATATACAGACCATCTGACCCACATCGTAAGCTTGTTGGAGGGAAATGCATTAGCCATGGTCAAAAACACACACACGTACATGTCACTGTGGGTCAGTTGTCTCCACCGACACACTACGCAAGCCAATAAAGTACAGCTAAGTGAGTTTCTCAAACACTGATATTTTTCTTCAATCAGTACATGCAGACATAGAAAGATATAGAGTACATTATGCTTGTGCAAAAACATGCACAGCTGGGCAATAACATACTTATCTCAAAAACATTGACTAATGACCACCTAGACTAATACAAAATTGTAAGTGCTTTTTAATCTCCAACGATATGTAATTAATTATGTACCAAACTAAGCACTGATTATCCAAAGAGATTTATTCTGCTGCTTCAAACATTTGAGGAAATTTGAAAAAATATATACATATATTTAAAAACTACTTTTATTTTTTATTTTCCTATCTATTACTGTTTTAATAGTCTACACATGGACCACGTCAGTGTACCTATACATTTCTATTCTACACAGCTACTGAAAAAAGTTTAAGTACACTCCAAATTAGATCAATCATCCATGTATCCTGTATTGTTAGTATTCCCACTGGTAAAAGAGCTTTAACCAATACATGATATAAAATTATGTTCTGAGAATCAACACTAATTGCCCTGTCACTCGTTATCTCAGAAATGCTGTTTGGCTGTCATTCATGCACAGCCTCTCAACTCATGTTAAACAAAGTTAACATGGCAGCCTTTTTATTGTAGACTTACATTGTAATTAGCTGTCAGCGCTCAGCGGATAGGTTTTGTTATGGAAGCAGAGTCTGAAGCATGCAATAGGAAAGTCTGTCTGGCATGGCTTGAAACAATCTGATATTTAGAGAGTTTACTTCTCTCTTATTCTTTACCCATCTACTTGCTTAACTTAACACATTAATGTTTCTCATGATAAATTGACAAACACTGTATATAATGTAATCTGTCTGAACATATTTAGGACAAATAAAAACTTTAAATTGCATATACAAGGTGTTATTGGTGATCATTTTGGGGTTAATTTCATTACATTTAGCCATTTCACACTTTTACTGTGTTGCCAGGTGAAAGAGTGCAGACTGCACCTCCTTCACCTAGGGCTCTGAGATTCTGCCTAATCATTGCTTACCACATTCCCCTAAGCGCCGCACAAAAACAGAATACACAAACAAACCGACCAACAAACACACAACTAACTACAGCTCCTACTGGGCAACTCGTCCTGAGCACCCAGTGAGGGCACAGGTTCAACATGAAAACTATACTTAAAACTATACTTTGGGTTTCCCCAAAATAAGATATTCAACCCTTCATAGTCACCAAATGTCTTGCTTACTGAGAGCAAAAAAAATACACATTTTTTTTTACAAAATTATAACTATTCAAAGACTTAAAATCAAGTTTCAACTCACTTAAAACGTACAGTGAATGATGCTACATCTCACCATTGCTTGAGAGTAGTTAGAGAGACACATGATGACAAGCAACAAAAATTATAAATTAGCTCTGAATCCAAAGCATTACAAGAACATGGTGAGCCTGCCAAGCTCCCAGTATGCTCCTACTCACTCCTGTAATTGCAGAATTTCCCTTAATGATATATTATATTGCAAATCGCGGACTTATATATGCTAGTAGCTAGTGCTACATCAAATTGTTTGTTTAGTAAAAGCCTTTTTGCATTCTGCCACAGTTTTAGGTTACATAAGAGATGGACTGAGGACTAACAAACAAATGACAATGAAGCCGGAGTGACTAGAGAAAATGTCATAGAGGGGAGTGAATAAAAATAAAAATACAGGTAAGAGGGAGATGCGTGAAATGGAAAAGACAGGGTAAATGCTCAAGGATTTTCACAAACATATGGATAATCAGTGTGAAAGAAATACAAAATATAAAAGGACTGACACATATATAGTGAGACAGAGGAAGACAGAGAGAGAGAGAGGATGGACACACAGAGCGGTATTGTAATGAATGGGATTTTGGTCATTTCCATATTAGTGCATGTCATGGTGCAGCAGTGCCTCTATGGCCTACATTCTGCCAGCTGGCAACACATGAGTGCATGCATGAGTATGCATCCCCCACTCACACACACACACACACACGCACACACACACGCACACACACACGCGCGCACACACACACACGCGCACACACACGGATCTGATGAGACAGTAGTGGGGCAGAATTTCCACTGGGAAAGGTGAAAACATTTTACATCCATTTAAACACTCAAGCATGCTGGTTTTTTTTTCTCCTTTTTTTGCCACAACATCCAATGAAATTAAAGAACTCTAAAACTTACTTTATTGTGCTTTTCCCAGTAACTGTGACTACAATTACTACACTTGTGTTATACACCTTTAAGCCCGTTAGCCCATCGCTAAAAGAACTACCTGCCTATGTAACCCTTGAGTATAAGTCAGGATTCCCTTGTGTGAGCCTTGTAAGGGTTTCCTCCTGGCTGAGTCTTGAGTCCAATCTGATACCCCCGTCCTATTTCAATCCACAGAAGCATAAAACTAATTTTAAAGTTGCATGAGGCAGATTAGCCTAGTTCAGCCAAGCGGTGTAAATTGGGATGGGTTAGCTAACGTCTCATGATATCATCATCATTCTCATAACCTAGAATGGAACTATGTGAATAAGCAAAGTCGATGGCACTTGGAATGGGGAGGTCTGGGGTTGTGAACGGTATGTGGGAGTATGTGCATGTCACTGTGTGCTGTTGTGAAAGGTTTGTGCATATGTGTGTACAGAAAGATGGGGTCATACTAGTAGGTAATCTGAATGTGTAAACCAAGCTCCTTAAGGGGTCTTCTATGGAAAGCAAAATTGACAGATTAGCACTGCATGCACAGAGTAGCAAAGAGATGAAAATGAATATCAGCCACAATAAAAGCCTAAAGAAGAGAAATATAAAGATGGAAGAAGATAAGGGAGAAGAAACAAGCATTAAGTGAAGAAGAAGAGGGAGAGAGTGCAACAGACAAAAAGGTGTCACACATTCAAACAGCATCCTCAAAAGAAAACAAACCACTTCAATGTTGCAAATGTGCTTTTTTCAAAGCAAAATATACTCACGTGAAGTGAGTATAGTCAAGTATGATAACACAAACATAGTACTCACCTAGTCTAGGCTGCCCTTATGGCTGGCACAGAGTAGCATAACTCCAACACATACACACACCACCACCAACGTGAAACTACGAGTAAGAGCAAATAGAAGTAGGAGGAGACGGAGCACTCGAAGGTGGAGAGAAGAAAAAATGATTTCCAAACAAACGTGTGTGTGTGTGTGTGTGTGTGTGTGTGTGTGTGTGTGTGTGTGTGTGTGTGGCTGTGTGTGAGGGGAGATCCACTCCAGCAGCAAACGGTATGGGAGAGCTCCGTCTATCTCTCTCTCTCTCTCTCTCTGGCAACTGTGACGTGCCAGGGTTTGTCCGGACCCATCCCTCCCTCCCACTCTCTGTCTTTCCCTCATTCGCTCTCTAATCCCTCTCTCTCTCCCTCGCTTCCACAGTCTCCCAACCTCTTGACCCAAAGACTGATAAAGAAAATAAATAAATAAATAAGTATATATAACATATACATATATATGTACTTACAGTACTTAGTTGCATGACTTGTGTTCTTACAGTTGCCATTTTTAGATTTGTTTGACTTTCAAAAACTGCTGATTGGTCAATATTCTACTATTTTTATCTACATGTCCTTTTACCTTTTATTCTATTTTGATTTAATTATTTTGTTTGCTATTGTATGTAATTTGTTACTTTACTGTCCATTATGTTTTCACATGTCTACGTAACTTTAATAAGGCTGGCTATCATTTCAAAAAAACTGTGATGTCAGTGCCAATATGACACCAGAGTTTCACCACTCGTACCAAAAGAATACATTTGTTGATACTTTCGGTCTGGGAATATAAACACTTTATTCAGGACTAAATATGCCAAAGTGCTTATAATACACCAGTATTAAATAAAGAAATTATTTTAAATAAAATATTGCTTATAGATATAAAAGGTTTCCTGATTTAAATGAGGAAATAACTGATAAAAGAATAAGCAAACAGGCCTAAAAATCTGACCAAGCATTCAATGCCAACTTTCAATACTTCATACATTTCCATTATTTATTACAACAGACACATTTTGGTTAAAAGTGTTCCAACCTGATTATTGATAATAATTAATGATTACATGAACTTACCAGTGGAGGGGTGATTGTGTTGTGTGGGCACTTTAAGATGCTTTTTCCTCCCCTGCTCTTCCTCAAGTAGGTAGTACCATCCTTGAACCTCCTGAAGCACAACCACAAAAAGAGTGAGTGAGTGAGCGTGTGTGTGTGTGTGTGTGTGTGTGTGTGTGTGTGTGTGTGTGTGTGTGTGTGATTCAAGGTTGAGGATTCAACTAAATGTAATGAATTATCTATGTGAGCATAAACATGCTGTACAAAAACACACAAGGAAGCAAACACACACACAGACTCAATTTGCTCGCTCCTCCAGGGCTGCAAACCCTGAACACACACAAACACACACACACACACACACACACACACACACACACACACACACACACACACACACAGTCACCACTCACAATGCTTTAGCTTATTCCAGCAGCTGATGCCCTCACTTCCGCACTTCTGGCCTGTAAGCCAGATGGTGTGTGTGTGTGTGTGTGTGTGTGTGTGTGTGTGTGTGTGTGTGTGTGTGTGTGTGTGTTCAGGGTTTGCATCCCTGGAGGAGCGAGCAAATTGAGTCTGTGTGTGTGTTTGCTTCCTTGTGTGTTTTTGTACAGCATGTTTATGCTGCTACAGTAGTTGCATTTGCAACTACTGTACATGTGTTACATAAAGTCATTCAGAAGTGGTCTGATTTGTAATCCTGATGATGTGGGCACAGTCTTGCAAACAGGGACATTACAACACTGTTCTAAGCTCTGCCGTTATTTTACTCTGTCACACATTTCACATTTATTACAGCGTGCGCACACACACACACACACACACACACACACACACACACACACACACACACACACACACACAGCCTCCTCTTTTGTACTAAATAACATGATGCCATGGACAGTGACAATAATCTCCGTTTTAAAAGCATCTTATCTGAGTGGACAGATTTCTGCAGGCTGTGGGACAAGGGGGGAGGACGCGTGGGAGACTTGTATAGAAGATGGGGGAGGGGAGGACATATGTCCTGAAAGTCAGGGATGGATTTACGCCATTGTTCAATATTATCCTGCACATGTGACAAAGGGGTGAAGAGTGGGGCAAAGAGAGCGGTTAGTCAGGAGGGAGACAGATGAGAGAGATGAAAAGAGAAAGCAGGAGATGAGGGAGAAGTAAAAAGCACAAAGTGGCAAATTCGTGCAAACTAATGACAAGATGTGACAGACAAGCAAAGCAGGTAACAAAAATAACAGCTAACACTCATAAGTTCCAAATGCTTCTAAAATAAAACAAGAACACAGTGGGGGGAGACAGAAAGGGATGGGTTTGCAAGAAGGGCTGAAAGAAATAAAAAAACAACAGAAAAAGAATAACGGATGTGATGGTGGGGTGAAGAGATATAACTCCCTGGGACTCAAAGCTAAATCTTCCTCATTAGCACAGTAGGCCAATTAAATATTAACTGGGATAAATGTTAGAGGAAGGAAGCCATAAGCCTGACTAAAATATAATTTCTTCCTGTTGTTTGTTTCCCTCACTGTTGTGGACGTTAATTGAAACTACAAAAAACACTTACTGTGGTGAGATTATTTTAGGCCTTTATTTGATAGGACAGCTGAAGACATGAAAGGGGAGAGAGAGGGTGAATGACATGCGGCAAAAGGGCCACAGGTCGGAATTGAACCCACGGCCGCTGTGGCAAGGACTGCGCCTCTGTACATGGGGTGCATGCTCAACCAGGTGAGCTACACAGGCACCCCAATTGTGAGTTTAAGAGAGAACAATTTGCAGCTGTGTTCATGTTTGTCATTTTATTTCTAAGCACCAAATTAAGAGTTTTCAGTCAATGTCTCAGCCAGCCTGAGAATGAAAGAAATGCTTAAAACGTGGGTCAAATAGTCACAATTAAAGGCAAATACTTATGATTTTAACACAAGAAGCAGAGTTTTTTTTTTCTTAACAAGAGACTAAGAGAGAAGGTTTTTTTTACTGTACTTTTACAGTAGATTGCTTTTTTTTGTGCAGTGAATTCCAGAATATCATGTGTTTAAAACCACCAGTGGAGGAAGAAGTATTTAGTCCTTTACTTTAGTACAAGTACTAATACCACACTGTAAAAATACTCTGTTACAAATAAAAGTCCTGCATTGAAAATGTTACTTAAGTAAAATTATGTAAGTATCATCAGGAAAATTTACTAAAAGTATTAAAAGTAAAAGTACTCAATGCAGAACAACTCTCACATTGTAGAAACTGTGTTTTGTGTGCAAAAATCTTAATTTGTTAAGTAACTAGTAAAGAAAGCTGTCAGATGAATGTAGTGGAGTAAAAAATGGAAAGACTCAAGTAAAGTATGAGTACCTTAAATGTGTACTTAAGTACAGTACTTGAGTAAATGTACTTAGTAACATTCCACCACTGTAAACTACAACGTCAAACAAAAGAACTGGCGTGCTCAATTCAAATGTCTTTGAACTTTAATGGGTGTCGACCCAAAAATCACATAATTAGCAAATTAAGTCATCGGCACTCGCAAATAAGTGCGTTACACTTTGAATTATACACAGCAGAAGGTATTTAAAGGCACTGCTGCAAAAAAACAGAGGTGCATACACCCGAAAAATGCGAGGCGCTCAGCAACGCAAAAGCAGCGAGCAAAACGCTTCACTCCGCCCCAGGCCACTAAAACATGCTCTGTCTGATCAGGGCCTAAGTGACCAATCGAATTGCATGCTATCAATAAAAAAGATCATTCATTTATTCATTCATTCATTTATACATATACATCAATAATACCCATCCATATTCATAAAAACAAGAGAGAAGCAATTCATGACTGACATGGCTTGCTAATTTTGTTAAACCACAACATTACCAGGACACTCAAATGTTCTACTTCACACAAAAACCTAATTGTAGGGTTCATTGTGGCAGAAGAATGAAGTGCTGATGACTACAATAACTGACCCTACAAGTACAGAAACAGACAACCGGGGCGGTTTTCTCAACTGTGCTGTAACCACAATGAGCATAAAGGTTTCCTTTCTTTCTCCAATACGTGGCCTTAAAATACACACGTGCAAAATGATGTAATACATAATTGATCAAGTGCTGAGGCATTACATACCAAACATTTGCAGTGGTTAGTGCCCTAACCACTAAAATGAGGACTTTCTTTTTTTTTATGTGAATATGTGGTACACTGCAGAAAGAAAATATGCATATAATATATGCAAAGGAAGAGGAAAAACAGTTGGATGAATTAGAGTTGAATAATAAAATTGTGATGGGAAAGAGCTACAGTAAGAAAAGCAGTTATGGGGATGAACTGTACAGTGGAGGAGAAACTATTCTAAGCAATGCTTAGACGCTGAACTCTTGAACCTCACATTCATCTGCTATCACCTGGGACTGTTTGGGAAGAAAGGCAAGGGCTGTGTTCTTCTATATTATGATGTAGGTGTGTGGGATGAAGTGGTGTCACCCTTTTTGCATTGTGTCTAGGAATGGCAATGCCTGTCGGTCGGTCGGTCGGTCGGTCGGTCGGTCGGTCGGTCGGTCGGTCGGTCGGTCGGTCGGTCGGTCGGTCCACTACACTTTGTTCCAGACTGAATTATCTTGACAACTATTAGATGGATTTCCATGAGATTTTGCACAGACAATCATGTCCACCTCGGGAATAATTGAATCACTTTGTTGATCCCTTAACTTTGAATCTAGCGCCACCATTACATCAGAATTTCTACTTGTCTAATACTTTGGTATTTCAGTAAATGCCTGCAAAACTAAGGGTTTTAGCATCTGTGAGACTATTCAGTTAGTCAAGCACAGAGGCCAGAGCCACAGTTAGGAAACATACAGTATGTGTTATGAGAACAGGATGCACTGTGTTTTTGTCAGCTTAAACACAGGCTGACAAAAGGAATCAACTTTGGGCTTTGTTGTCTTGTAATAGAAAACGACAAAGCAATACTTGTTGTCACTGCAGTACCAGTGATATCAAAAGTCTCCCAATATAACATGTTCTAGTAAGATATATAAGATCATATTTTAGCCATTAAATACATTGTCTTTATGAAAAAAATTGGATTTGATTTGGTTAAAGGTTCAATTGAATTGAATTCAGGTTGAATGTTTGATTACAAACTTTACAATTTGCAACATCATTTGATCAACACACTGCATTTTTGTCTTTACATTGTTATTTGAAAGAAAATCTAACCTTAATTCAGTAAAAGAAAGACATGAGATTCAGCGTGATTTAAATAAGAAATGCATGCATTTTTAAGTGTGTGACCCATAACATTGCAGTAGAGAGAGTGACTCAAACTGTGCTTTACTCCAGTGACTGGAGGCAACATTGCTGTTCTGTAACACTCATAACCCCAAAGTGTTCCTCTCAACACTATCGAGGTCACTGGAATTCATTCTCACTGAACTAAACTCTTAGATTCATGGTCTAATGGATGGAGATACACACAAACACACACACATAAAGAGTGAAAGTCAAAAAGGGAGCAAAGTACACGGTTTACAGAATGCCTTTATACCTGTAATCTGGGTTTAAACCTACCTTGTCCATAAGGGAGCACACACCAAAGCTCATGCAACCCAGCAGCGCACTCATCCTGTTGATACAGAGAGAGACACAGAGAGAATACATAAGTAGGATAAAAAAATCAATTAATACCATAAAGAAAATAAGAAACTGATTTAAAGCCTGTGTGTCATCTAACTCAGGTCTGACATCTGAAATGTGTTTTTTATCCGCCAAAAGCGTTAAACCCCACAGACCTAACCACAAATACAAACCTATCAATGTAGTGTTTTTCATCTTAGTGTCAGCTTTTGTCAAACTAATCTTGTCCCACATTGCAATACAGAGTTATTCATTACAAAGAAGATGGGACAAGGTGGATCCCTTGGGTGAAATCTGTGTCGTTAGAGGCATAGTAAAGGATAATGAAGATAAACAAAACAATAATAAAAAAGTTTAAAGCAGTAAAAATGTGATACTTGGGAAATATTTTTCATGAATGTGTCAACATACTGACAATCGACACGTATATTTTGAGAGTTATGACACATGTATATTATGAGAGTTATGGGAGTCTGTGTGTGGTGGTGGCAGAGGGCGGGGGTGTTTAATTATGCATAGATGAGAAAAACAGTTCTCGACAACCTCCCAGCTGGATAGGACTAATGCAGCTGCTGATTCTGTTTTGAGGGCAAACTGGCCGTCAGCACAAATGAACACCTAAAATGTTTCTTGGCTCCAGTCAGTAGAATGAGCCAGTGACCGAAAGAGCTCAGCTGCATTGACAGAATGTTGTGAAAACGATGTTGAGTTAATAATAGACACAGAAATTCCAGCTAGCGCCTCTGTGAGGCTGTGCAGAGTGGTGCTATGAGCTAAATGTTTACATCAGCATGCTAATGATTTCAATGGCATGGTTAACATGCTGATGTGAAGCAGGTGCAGGCAAGTTGAGCATCGTATATTAGCATGATAGCATGATAACATTTGATAATTAGCACTAAACACAAAGTACAGCTGAGGCTGATGGAAATGTCAGTAGTTTTGTAGGTATTCAGTCATAAGTATTGGATAAATTCATTCATTTTGATCTGATGATGGCGCTGGATTAAAAGTTAAGGGATCATCAAAAGGATTACAATTCATCCTGAGATTGAATGAGTGTACTAGATTTGCATCCAATTGTTGTTGAGACATTTCACTCAAAACCACAACCTCATGGTGGTGCTAGATGAAAAGTCAGAGGATCACCAAAGTAAATAGGATTCATCCTCTGGGCACCATGAATATCTGTACTAAATTCAATGACAATCCATCCAATAGTTGTCAAAACATTTAACTAAAAGCTAAATAACCATCCTGTATTTCCTGCCTATGGTCCATTTGCCAGAATCACTAGCTCCTTTCAATTCTTCCTTTTAGTTATTTTTAGCAAATTGAATAAAATAACCAAAATAAATAATGCATAATGGCAACGGCTTATCCAAAGGATTCTTTGTTACAAACAACACATTGTGTGAGTGTGATTGAGGAGGGGAAAACAGAAAATGACATTGTGATACCTAGTGTTCATCTAAATGTAGTGCTGCTCCTCTCAACCTCACCCTAAGCTCATCATAAGCAATATTTTGTGTCTGTTTTGATTAACACTGGATGCCCCACGTTTGGCTACAGCAGCACCTTGGCCAATGTTCTGTGGTGTTTAAGAGGATTTGCTGAAGAGGCACTGCCGTCTACAGCTTCTACACAGCAGCAAAGCAGAGGGGAGAGTTGAATAAGCACATTTTCTTAACATTTCCCACTTAATTTAAAATTACTCCTGAGTAGCAAGTGGGTGAAGATGAGCCCTGCAGAGAACATAGGGTTGTGGTGCTTCCATGTTGGCTGTAGGTTGTAGGTTCTTTTTCTCCTTTTTTAGAAGTTGAGGAGCTGCTTCTACAGTGTATGCAGGGATGCATATTGCCTGATAAGAGAACATATTTGTCTACATAGCAAAATCCTAGCAGCATCTGGTCTGCACCTAACCATTAAATCAGTGCTTGTAACAGACCTGGCAGTTCCATCTCATAGCTGACATTTGGGGTTATCTGAGTTCCCAGAAGTTCCAAGATGTACCCAATTTATTTTTCTGCTTTTCTTTCCTGTCACTCCCTTTGCTTTCAGAGACAGCAAATACACATTGCTCTGCACAACACATGGTCCAAACCAGTCCTTTTGTGTGCAACAATGTGAATATTGCTTTTAATCCTATGAGCGCGCTGTCCTTGGGTGTATGAGAGTGGACTTAATCAAGAGTTTGTGATCTCAAGGTCTTTTCCTCAAGCAACTCCACAACAAAGCTGTCAATGGATTTGGTCAGATTGCTGCTGTTGATCTGAGGTAACAGACTGCTGGTGCTGAACAGATGCTGCCCTGGTTTATCATAGAAAACTACAATATTGTCCTTGCTTGACTGAACATCTGGAGAATCTATGGTAGGGCTGCTTGATTATGGAAAAAAAAATCATAATCACGATTATGTTGGTCAATATTAAAATGACTATTATTTAACATGATTACTCATTGTCTTTTGGAAAGATGTTGCAATTATTGAACTTTAAAAAAACAGTGAAAAAATTAAACAAATCAACAGTGAAAACACCTAGAACTGTGAAATGTTTGTGAAATTTTCATCAGAACACAAGAGAAAATAAGACTTTACTTGCAAAACGTAATGTGCAAAGTAAGGTTTTTTCTCGATTACTCTGTTTTTGTGATTATTAGGAGCTGAAATCGTAATCACGATTAACATTCTGATTAATTGCACAGCCCTAATCCATGGTTATATGTGAAATGGCTCAGTGTGTATTTGAAGTAAGTGAACAAAGTCTGCAAAATACATCTATATACATACACCATAACCTCCGTTCTGAGCCAAGTACACAAAGAAAATGGGAGCATGTTAGAGTCTACCTCTTTAATCTTGTAGTTAATTTATACCTATTGTCAAAAGGACAGAGTGCCTACTGCTTTAAATAAATTAAGTTCTTGCGGAAGCTACAATTGGAATCTTATCAGTACAATAAGGGACCAAACTAATATTCAAACAAACATATACAGGCATGTACTGTATCTTGTAAACATTTTGCTTTATCAAATGTGTATTACTATTGTAAGCATTTTTCCTACTGGCTTTTCCCAATTAATACCAAGGGACATTTGGTGTGAATGAGGCTTAATTGCTTACCAAAGATAAGTAAATCGCTCTTAATCTGTGTCCCAGAAACTGTGCAAATAAGATCTTTATCTTTATAAGCATTCCACGATCTTAATTCAACCACTTATGTAAGGCTTTTCCTGTATACAGTACATCTGTGTACATCCTTTCCAATATGTGTAGTATGTGATATTTTGTTTTAATTCAACTGAAAACCGCAAGAATAATTTAAAGCAAAGAGCCTTAAACTATATAAAACATGTCAAAAGTAGTTTGCTTCAGTATTTCTAGCACATAGCGATTCTTTGCATCTGTCCTTTCAATACAACACAGCACAAGAAAGTTGTGACTCATTCGACCATATGTCCTACATCCCCAGCAATGACCCTGTTTCAGCTTAAGTCTGGTGAGGCAGGGAGGCGAGAGTAACACATTGACTCTGCCAGATTCAAAAGCAGCCATACAAAGAAACACACACAAACAGAGCCGAACACACAGAAGCATGCAGCGCCATCAATAATAAAATTGTGTTTTACTTCGCCAGTAGAAGGCTTTGGCATGTTATAGCTTCTTGAAAGCAAACATTTGAAATCTAAGTTTAAATCGAAAAGAAACTCCCAAAACAATTTTCTTTGCTATCAATTATCATCATCACCAACAATATCATCAACATTCCCAGCAGGTACCTTGTTGTGGAGTCAGAGTTCCACATTGTGAAGAGCAGTCTCTTATTAAGG
Source organism: Perca flavescens (assembly GCF_004354835.1). Classification (NCBI taxonomy): domain Eukaryota; kingdom Metazoa; phylum Chordata; class Actinopteri; order Perciformes; family Percidae; genus Perca; species Perca flavescens. The sequence continues at coordinate 19,181,590 of NC_041346.1, read as the reverse complement.
TCCCCCTCACTGACAACACTGAAAACAAAGGAAAGAAAATAAGTTTTAATTTTTAAGAGTATATTTGTGACTAACCAACAAGTGAATCTTTGCACAAACATTTGTTTGGCATCAACAAGACTTGAAAAGCCCTCAACTGAGAAGCCTAAAGCTGTGTATGTATAATGCAGAGCTAGTCACATTCATCTTTCTTGCACAAATTGCAGGTGGACTTCTGGAGGATACATGTACATACAATCTGAATTAAAGGAGAATTCCGGCCAATTTTTACATTAATCTTGATCGCTATAGCTACGCGAGTACTTTCGATAGAAAAAACCCCGACCCGAATCAGTGCAGGTAACACTGAGAAGCTGCAGCTCGTACTACAAAAAGCGTCCCCTGAGCTAAAAGCGGCGGTGCTCGGGGCAAGGATTTTAGAAGTGCCTTTGTGCCTCTTAACAGACACAAAATGCAATTAATATGTCTGTGCCACAAGAACAGGGCCCTTACGTGTCAACAAGATGCGTTTTCAACTCAGACATTGTTTAAATTCACCTACCCTGGTCCCTGTCTCGATCCTGCCAGTAGCTAGCTTGCCCTGCTAGGTAGGTGAATTTAAACAATGTCTGAGTTGAAAACGCATCTTGTTGACACGTAAGGGCCCTGTTCATGTGGCACAGACATATTAATTGCATATTGTGTCTGTTAAGAGGCACAAAGGCACTCTAAAACTTGCCCCAAGCACTGCCGTTTTAGCTCAGGGGACGCTTGTAGTACGTAGCTGCAGCTTCTCCGTGTTACCTGCACTGATTTGGGTCGGGGTTTTTTCTATCGAAAGTACTCGCGTAGCTATAGCGATCAAGATTAACGTAAAAATTGGCCGGAATTCTCCTTTAAGCAAAACTGCCTCACACCAAGGACTCCACTGGGTCTTAAATAAAACTATACCTAAATATATTGATTTTTAACAAATCTTGAAATGGTGTGCAACACTTCTGGGAAATGTAATGTAAATGTAGAAATTGATTGAATGCTTACAAGTAGAAGGTTTGTAAGAAGATGGGATTCCTACAGTGAGGAACCATCTGAGTCTTCGGTCTGTCGCTTGGATCACTGTCTGGAAACATGCCAATCTGAAGAGGACAGCAAAACAAAAGTAAACACAATCTAGTCTCCGCCTTCGTGTCACAGTTTCAAGTTGTTGTTTTTTATAATTCTGTACAGTGGTACATACCTTAACATAAGAATCACATGGCCCATGGCACTCTTCCACCATGGCCCTAGCCTCCAAAACTGTAATCACATACAAATAGAACTGAATAAATGATGACTTTGTAATCACATTATGTAAATGCACATCTCATGTTCAGGTGCTGGGTCAAAATGTCATCAATAATGAAATAAAACTGGACCCACAAATTATCTGCTCCACCGTTTAGTGTGGCTCAGATTGTGTATGGTGTGCAATATTTCTGAATGAACACACCGTTGCTACAAAAAACGCAATCAGGTTTGCTCATGTGCACAGTGTGTGCATGTGTTCAAATAAGCAAAACTTCTTCAAGAGCTACATTTTCGAAACAAGAGATGTAGAAATGTATTTTTAGGGGTCCAAGCCCGAGTCTGCAAGAACCGGCGGTAGCAAGAGCTACGCCGTTCGCACAGCAGGGCTGTGGAACCCTATTGTTTTTCTAATTTAAGGATTATTTTCCATCATCATTATTCTTCTCCGCCTAAAACTCAGACTACAACCTAAACCGTATATGGTGGGGGGTTGCCATTTTCAGGACTGGTCCAAAACTTCGCAAGGACCTCAGGCGCATCAATTGACCCACTTCCACCACTAGGTGGCGCTATAGCAGAAAGAACAGCGTTTGGCCTTATAACTCCCACACCGTACACCGGACATTTAAAAACCCTATATCCACGCGTTCCCTGGATCTAACTGAATCATGTGATACAGGCCACGGCCACCTAGACTTTCATGCGTGAAAAAAAAATCGTGATTTATCAAAAACCTACTTTTTCGATCTCCTCCTAGACCGTGCGACCGATTGCCACAAAATTTGGCAGGTAGCATCTCCAGATGGGCCTGACAAAAAGTTAAAAGATAAAAATTGTGCATATTACGCACAAATTAATTTGTGTAGCTAACTATGAAAACACCAACTTTGCCATATCTCGGCCAAAATAAATGCTATCAACGCCTTTAGATTCTTGTTTGCCCTGACCCTCTGGAGGTACCCTACGCGTTTTACGAAAATTGGTCACTAGGGGGCGCTACAAGTACAAAAGGTTTCTATCTCATGAACGGCTCATCCGATTTTTACAAAATTTGATAGGTACCATCTAGGGGCACTCCTGAGGCCAATCCTATAGTGGGGTACTGAGGGGTCAAAGTGGGCGTGGCCTATGGGACCCAAGTCTAAATTTCCTACTTAAACTAATGTGAACAACTTTAAATTTACAGGGTAGATAGACAATGGGTCATGGACCACACCTACCAAAAATTACACATGTGGATCACTAGGTGGCGTTATAATTTTTTTTTGCCTTTAACTCCCACAATACACATCGCACCTTGGAAAATCTTACATCCACGTCTTCCTTGAATAAAGCTGAATCACATGATATAGGCCACGTCCATTTCCACTCAAAGGTTTTTTGCAATATCGCGCAATGCGCAAAAACAACTTCTTCGAACTCGTCCTAGGACGTGTGACCGATCTGCACAAAACCTTGTAGATAGCATCTCTTGAAAGCCTACTTTACGGCTAAATTATCAAGTTAACAGGTCCATTTCCTAAGGTTCTGAAATGCAAACAATTTTTTACTACTTTTTTTTTTTTTTTTTTTTTATAAAGGGCTTGCGCCTGTGAGCACCCACAGACGAAAAAATTAATCTGCGCCTATGACACCATTTACAACAACCTGACCACCTCCCTTACTCTTTCAACCACCACACCAGCCTACCCCCCTCCACCCTCTCAGTCACTCTCTCATTTCTCTCTGCTGTCCCCTGTGGTCAGTGGGGTTAAGAAGTTTGTTTATTGTAGAGAATTGTTAAAGGTAGTCTGTATATGCATGAACTGTTAACCACTACATTTGCAATGGCAGAGTACCGACAGACAGACCTTGTACAGACTCTTGTGGATCAGACCTCTCGATATTCACCAATGTTTGCCCCCCCCCGGAATGCTTTAGGTCCCGCATTGGCGCAGCTCCCCGGGTCATCGGGGGCGACTGGTGCAGCTCCCCGGGGCGTCGGGGGCGACTGGCATCGGAGGCCCCGTCATAACTGTTTGCAGTTCTAGTTATTTTTGCATCTTTTAATGGTCTGAACAAGTGAGTTTTCGACAGAAGATCTGTAGGGTTTCTATTGTTCTGATGTCTGTGGGGAGTAAGGACAGCAAACACTCAGGATTTTTTTTTTTTGCAATAGTTAGGCCCCACTCGTAGTTAGGGAGTAGCAAGCCATTTAGCAGTAGCAAAGCATTGTGGAGGGGCTGAGGTGTATGGTTTGACCATGTGTTGGATGTAGGATTCCCAACACGGTAGGCAAGTACCAGTAACCGAAATCGGATTTAAGCCGCCACCAGTAGCAATTTCAGGCAGACCAGCCAGGAAAGAGTCACAGTAGTCTAGACCCGAGATGACAAGAGCATGGACCAAAACCTGTGTCGCCTTCTGGGTAAAGAACGGACATATCCTGCTCATGTTGTGGAGCATGAATCTGCAGGAGCAGGTTGTCGTAGCGATGTTGGCAGCGAAAAGACAGCTGGTCATACAGTGTCACACCCAGGTTCCTAGCAGTCGGAGCCGCAAACACCATAGAGTTCTCGAAGTTGATGGAGAGGTCGTAGATGGGAGAGCTTTTCTTGGAGTTTTCAAACTCAACAGTAATTTTTAGGACATAGTTTGTGATGTTGCTGTACTGGGTTTTGTTATCTCGAGAGGTGTTTTTTTTAATATTCTGCTGTAAATTGAAGTGAAAAAAAATGTACATTAAGATATTACATCAAATATGTCATGCAAAAGTCGACAAGAAAGAATACTGAGAAAAAAGATCAAGTTTGGCATCTGATGACAAAATGGCCATTTACTCAAGAGAAATGACAGGGGCACAAAAGACTTGAGAGAAGAGATGGAGAATCACAAACAAAAGTAGGAGCGTGCATGGTTTTGGTTGCTGGGAGACCAAAACAAACAACCACTTTTGTTGGATTAATGTGCCCAGCTCCCTTCAGACCTACCCACGCCTTTTCTCATTAATGGTCGGCTGTCTGTCGTGACTACTTCATATGTTGCAAATCATATGCTCTATACAAATAAAGTTGCCTTGCTGTATTCTTTTCAACAGATCACCAGCCTCAAGCAGGCACACACTGTATAATACTTTCATTAAAGTGATGGTTTGGAGTAATTTCACCCTAGGGTCCTTTGCACCATCGCCTCGAGTCAAACGCCCCCCCAGAAGCTTTTTTCAGCTGGGTCGAACATTGGGAGAGTTAGCATAGAGTAGCGTTATCAGCTGAATAGCTTAGCGCAGGGGCTAATGGACCCAGGTTTGTATCTCATAATTGACCCCACTAATAATGCCCGAAATGATACCAAACTTCTACACTAGTAAAAAAAGGTATACACTCATAAAACGATGGATTGGAAAGTTTGTAAGTACACCAGAAGTTTATGTAAATAACACTTGCCTGCTGGCTTCTGCTCTCTGCTGTTGATGTTGCTGCCGCTGCCGGCAGTAAGACGATTGCTTAGGGCCATCTACAAATTACAACACCGAAAAGAGATACAACAAAAATATTTATTAATTTAACTTTTTTTTTTTTAAGTAAGTGCTGTAGTATAACTAGCAGGAGACAAGTTATAATTGAGGTAAGTTTGGAGACATTACCTTATTTAATTATTAAATGAATAAATATTTTTGTTGTATCTCTTTTCGGTGTTGTAATTTGTAGACGGCCCTAAGCACTCAGCATCAACAGCAGCAGCAGCAGAGACAGAAGCCCACAGGCAAGTGTTATTTACATAAACTTCTGGTGTACTTACAAACTTTCCAATCCATTGTTTTATGAGTGCATAACCTATTTGTACTAGTGTAGAAGTTTGGTATTATTTCGGGCATTATTAGTGGGGTCATTTACGAGATACAAACCTGGGTCCATTAGCTCCTGCGCTAAGCTATTCAGCTGATTACGCTACTCTAGGCTAACTCTTCCAATGTTCGACCCAGCTGAAAAAAGCTTCTGGGGGGGTGTTTGGCTCGAGGTCATGGTGCAAAGGACCCTAGGGTGAAATTACTCCGAACCATCGCTTTAAAGTTAAGAGGTTACAAAGAGTCCCTCCAAAGAAGTGTCTCTCTGTATGAATAGCCTTGGACTTACCGCTAACAACAAGAACTTCTTGCTCCTGGATGATTGACAGCTTCAGCTGACCTATTGAAAACGAGAGAAGGAAGCTTATGACAGGGTGACAGTTTCATATTTATTTATTTGTCTGTTTGTTGTGTATTGTGTTCGATGGCTGTATGGTTGGTCAAATCATTGTTGAATGTAATGGTTTACATTAAAGAATTGTTCAACATTTTGGAAAGGTTTAGCTCAGCTTAGCTCAAAGACTGATTTCATTGGGGGTTATGTGATTGGCTATTTCTTGGCTGCAATGACTTTTGAAGTCTCTGCTGGTTGCCTGGCAACATCAAAGTGACGACACAAGTCCAGGTAGCTGGTCTTTGCCCCATCGGATTGAGCCCGTTTCCAGCCGTTATGCTAAACTAAGCTAACTATCTCCTGGCCGTAGAATATTATTTGACAGATATGGGGAGATCTTCTTATCCAACTCTCAACAGGAAACCAAATAATCTACCAAAATGTTTATTCTTTTATCAGATTTGATAAAAGGGCATAGTTCTGGCATTAATGTAAAATTAGCTTTCAGATTATCATCACAATGACTACATTTCATTTCATTTTCAAAAATCAAAACAATAAAATACCATGTGATGTGGATCCTTACACGATGTTGAATTTAAGAGAACTGGCAGCAGAGGAAACAAGAGCTAACAGCTCTGAAAGTGCAACGCACGTGCAAACCAGAAAGGTCATATAGCCTCTAGTGAGTGTGTGTGTGTGTGTGTGTGTGTGTGTGTGTGTGTGTGTGTGTGTGTGTGTGTCATCTCCCATTTGAGGACCAAAGAGCCCAACACCATAAGTTTAACTATTTGTTTTTGGTTTAACTTACATGTTTTTGGGGTTAAGGTGTGTGAATATGTGTGTGTGTGTGTGTGTGTGTGTGTGTGTGTGTGTGTGTGTGTCCACTGTCTATCATCTGTCACTTTTTCTCTCTCTCACTCACACTTTGTCTGCCCCATATACCTCCTTCTCTCCTTTCTTGTAAGTCTCCTAGCATTGCTAAAGGCTCTAAAAGACTTGTTAGCCATGTTGACATGGCCACTGCTAACATTGGCTTTGTGGTATTCTAAATTAATCCTGCTCATAAGAGCACAGTCTAAAGCTAAAATGTGGGAGCCTCGTTGTGTGATAACGCTGCTGGCACTTCAGAGCTTGGGTACAAGGGATGTTTGTCGTTCCCACACTGAACTTGGCATGGTTTTGTGCTGCTGGCTGAGGTAGAAGAACAAAGTGAAAACACTGTTTGAAATATCTTCCTGGTATGCTGAACCTGAAGGTAGTTATGAAGCAGTCTCAAAAACACAATCTGTTTTTCACTGCAGTTATAAGCCAAACCAAAATTGATAATTATAAACGCATACTGACAGAACAGTTTCAGGACAGCTATAAAGACAATACAAGTAAATACTGACTAACACAATTCTAACATACAGTACAGTGTGGTGTATTTTGTGCCGAAGATAGATCAGTAAAAGTTGATCTGACCATTGATAAACCATGTAATTAAACACCTTGAGGTGGTAGACTGACAAAGTGTCATATAAATTAGTATTCCTGCTTTTTCTGGTTTTGCATTTTGGAACTAGCTGTTCATTTTCACATCAGCACCACTAACAATAAGTAAGTAAAGTAGAGGATATTCCTTTCAAAGGAAAAACAAAATCTGAACCATTTTTTGTATTACATGGCTCAAAAGCCCAGGATGCAAAACAAGATGCATAGTGCTTGATGACAAGACCAAATTGTAGGGTCAAATTAAGTAAAATCCTTTCCGCCTTCCTGTTGTGCACTGCTGGGAAATTCATCTTGTTTAAGTGGACACAACATGCTTACAATGTTGTTTAAATGGGTAAAAGGTATTTATGTTTGCAGTAAACAGGCAGTAGGAGCTGTATTGTAGTTGTATTGATCCTATAATGGGGTTTTCCTTCATTCTTAAAAGACTGCAGGTGATACACATAGAACGCACAGTCAATACATTGCTCCATTAGATAAATACATTAGCGTCAGCTCACAAAAAGAAAGAAAAACAGAATTACCACAGGTAAATATCAGTCATTTGGGGTGTTAACAATTGACGATAAACATGCAAAGGTTTCCAAAGACAGAGGAGGAAAGAGTGAAGAATGAGGAGGCACAAACGGGAAGACTGCTCTCTGTTTAGAAAGCAGATGGCCTGTAAGAGTGGAACAGCGACATTTGGAAAACAGAGGTTACAGCCAGTGAATGTAGGAGTGAATTAATAGGACATGGCAGACGAGACAGCACTGTAAGTCTATACATGCGCAACTAAAAACGCACCCATGACACACAAACACACATGCAAAGACACTGCAGCACACTTACAGTACACATATATGGCTACTGTGCACAGTGCTCTGAAATGCTCTACCTCTAAATCACTAGGATGTATGCATGACTACTCAATCTACTCTAATCAGAGACATTTCCATCAAGGACAAAAGTTCAGCTGCCACAAATAAATGTTAAAATAATAAAATATATAAAATAATAAATGCTCCTAGAGTTCTACAAATCGTGATGGCTGAGTTTGCCATCTAAGGTAAATTTGTGATTTTGGGCTATATGATGATATTAATTTGACTTGGATATGCTGCTGCCAATCTATTAACGATTGAGCATAGGTACACTTCTCCATCCCTCGTCTATTGCTTTGTCTCTTCAGAAATGCACTGAAGAGATGTCATCCTGAGCCATGAAGCAGATGAGCTGATAAGCATGGCATAATTTAGAGCAGGAGTGAATTTAAAATGCCTGGCTTGTCCAGCTTGGTGTTAGAGAGATGCTAGCCTTACAACTTTTACAGACAGAGAGAGAGAGAGAGAGAGAGGTAGAGGGAAAGAGAGAGAGAGAGAGAGAGAGAGAGTGTGTCTATAATTAAAAAAAATGCAGCATAATAAAAGGTCTGGAATGAGATGTTTTATAGCAGCAGTAAAACATAATGAGTCCCTCAAAAATAAATGTATTGAGCGCTTAGGAGAGGCAGAACAGGTTCCACTGATAGACAGAAAACTAGAAAATAAAAAAGGATAAACTCAACTATTGTGCTTAAGAAAATATGACTCTCACTACAAAGGACAATAAGACTATTTTCTGGTGTTTGCATTTAACGTAGAGTCACAGCACTGTAAAGACCCAGCTATTCACAAAGCTGCAAATTAAAAGATAACTTTACTTGAATCCTTGTGTAACTTTAATTATTTGCTCTACTTCCTTTTATACTAATAAAGACAGTCACTGGCCCCCACTATTCATTTACAAACATAATTGGTCTCCAGTTTGGGACAAAGCTGTGAATGGTTTCTGAGTTGGTAAAAAAAACACCACTAATTCTTTATATATAGCTATCATTTTAAAACAGCACAGAGACATCTTATGTTTAATTGATGTTGTTAATCAATAAAGCTAATATTCAACATGTCCTCAAACTTCAACATCAAGTAGTGTCATACTTTTTTGATTTCCTTTCCTCAGTGTTTTTTGTATCTAGCTATTTCCCAGGATGATTTGTGATGAACAGGTGAGTCATATTTTGTTGTTCCTTCTTTGTCTGCATGAGCAGCTTTCCTTTTCTATTTCATTTTGGATCTTGCTCCTCAAATAAGTCTACTAACGTCAGACTTAATTTCATTAATAGTAAAACCAACTGTCATTAAATCCCCTCTCACCTAACAGACTTCCTGCTTACACCTTTCATAAATTGTGAGAAATTTAAAAAGAAAAGACATTTGTTACTGGCAAAATAATGTACGACATATTTAATCACTAAGATATGGAAAAAGAGACTGAAGAAAAGAGACATGAAAAAGCCTAGAGCCACTAAAAAGATGCAAGACACCTAACATTGATATTGACAGTGGGTCACTCCCCTGCTGAGCCTGCCCTTGTTCATGTGCCAGCTCAATTAAGCACAGAGTGCTGTTGCCTGTCCACTAACAGGACATAACTAACATAACATGAGTACGGCCAAGTCAGCACTTATCTACCATGAATTTTGTAGATAACATTCCCAACCTGTGACCAAGATACTGAATAATGTGATTTTTGGAATGCAAACTTGAAACCCACCAAAGCACACAAACCAGCAAAGACAAACTACATACTATATGTTGTTGCTCCCCTTGCACTGCCAATGGGAAATCAAAAATATCATCCAGCCTTGTGTCAGATATCAAGGTAAAACTTTAACATCTGTGGTTTCCCATGTCCAGACATAAAAAAAAAACATTAGCATCCAGTTTGCCATATTCTGTCAGACAACAACATGTTTGAAATGCCCTACTTTGTTATTGCAACAGGGGCCCTGCCAATGATGCTGTCACTCAAGACAATGCTACGCTGCCATGCACCTCTGAGCCTTTAGTCATGATGCTGATAACAACCCAGGGCCGTAACGAAAGAAGAGGACACACAGGCCATGTCCTCTTCTTTCTTAAGGTGTCCTTGCATATTTTTTTTCACATGTACAAAATCAATTCCAAAATGGAATGAATAATCTTATATACATTTACAATATTTTCAAAGTACAGAATGTAATAACAAAATACATTTTCAATTAAATTACCAAAGATCTATGTGCATCTATGTGGCTCTCCATTATCCTGTGCCTCTCTCTCTCTCTCTCTCTCTCTCTCTCTCTCTCTCTCCCTCTCTGCTTTAATAGGCTTTGCTGCTTTGTTACATTTACATTTGAAAACCTGTGTGCTCCCACCAGCATCCAATAAGGCCAAGCCAGGGGACACTGTTGGTCTTTATGTGACAGCTAAAGCAGCCATTATCAGCAGAAAGGAGCAAGAAAAGAGACTACATTTAATCCATGTTCTGTAACATTTTCTGTGAGAACTGGAGCAATGTTTTTTTTTACGTTGGGAAACTGTGTTTAGGATTCAAAGTTTTCATCTGGGGTGAGCGCCAATTCATCCCATTTGATCGGAGGGGGAACAAAGAGCAGATTAGATGAGAGACATAGAAAGGTGTCCTTTCGCTTCCTCGCAGAATTTCTTTTTAACGTTATGTAACTTTTAAAAAAAAGTACCTTCCTCCGATAGCTGCCAAAACCAGTGAGCAGAAGCTCTTGCTGCATTACCTAATCGGAGGAGTAGATCACATTTATTGTGTCCATTGAATCCATAGAGGGGGACACCTTTATGTCAGATGCCAATATGTCTTGACAGACAGAACAGTAGAGCATTGTTTGATGGTTTTCAAGAGAAAGATCTGGGGGGATTCAGTATCTGGAAGACTGCACATTTCATAAAAGGCCTTGGCCTGTGTTTAATATTTCACAATCTGAAATGCTCAGTGCACTTTAATCATGCCGACAAGGAACTTCAATCCATTACACACAATCATTGGCAGGCTTATCCATTCTGAGGAGGGAAAAATAGATAACTGCTCCATGCACAATAAAAAATATAAAATGAAAATACAAATAAGGTGATAACAAAAGACACTAAACAGTGACACAATCTTTTGGTGAAATGCTTATATATACACAATAATTGAAGGGTTAATTAAGGGGAAGGTAACAAGTAGAATAGTTTGAGAAAACTTGGGAATGGGAAACTTGTAGACAAATATAGTGGTAAGAGAGACACAAAAATGTGCTTATACAAAGGAATAGAGAAGAGAGGTACTGAGAATGACAAAACCACTTTTCTAGCGATAGTCTAAAAAACATCCATCTCTGACAAATAATAAGCATGCAAAAAAAAAAGACTCACAAACCCTTAATTTAAAAAAATGACAGTGTCTATTTGTTTTCTGGGTTGGACATTCATTATTATTCTTTATAAATACTGACCCAATAGAAGAGTAAGAATAAAGTACAGTAATTCTCTAAATGAGGCTGGTCTTTGATTAATATCCCTTTAAAGCACACTTTATCTTTTAGTCTGACAAACTCTCTTTATGCTCTCAGTATTCTCTATCTATTCTCCAATGCCTTATCTCTCGTTCCTCTCTTCTTCCTTCCACCCTTCATCTGTAACTTTTACTCAGGCACTGCCTCAAACTCTAGTCAGTGGTGCAGTTATCAACTCTAGAGTGTAAGTGTGACTGTCAAACAAAGGGTAGCGAAAAACACAAAAGCTGAACAAAGAAGAAACTTAGTTCAAACCACTCCCGTCAGTAGCTCCACATCAAAACCGGTCAAGTTACTTTAAATTTCCTAGCAGCAAACTGGACCATTTTCTGTTACTATTAAGCAGGAAAAGTAAAGTTGTTTAGATGCCTGTGTTGTTGATTGGTTTGTTGTTTGTGATACAGAATAGTTGTGACTAGACTAAGACTAACCTGCAAATTTACAGTACATCAGTAAAGTCTTCTGATGCAACATCGTAAAAATTATAAAATTATCAGTGAAGGAAATAATGAAAAACTGCAGTCAAATACTTGAACAATTGGCAACACTATAGATACCATATTATGGAAAGAAACTGCAGGATATAGAAAACTATACTGTATATAAAATACAAATGTCCAAAGGGAAAAAACATTAGGTCCTGACCAGGTTGGTGACTGTAATTCACTCTTTGGCAGTGAAAAATCTTTCCCTAAGGGTGACAGCAGACACACAATAGAAGCATTCTGGTCAAGCTCATGGCAAAGTTTGACCCAGCTCTGAAAGGGTGTGCTATCCCTTATCGGGAAGATTGTGTATAACATGACGCCACATATCAGAAAACAAAACATTAACTTTATTGTTTTAGATACAATGCCAGTTGTCAGGCATGCCGAGCGAGGCTTGTTAAAATGGACCACAGAGGAAAGCTTGTGATCTTTCTTTCAAAGACTGTGGCGATCAGGAATATGGCTGTGTTGCCAATATGAGCGAGAATGAGGGTGTCAAAACAAATGTGTTATATATTATATATGGGTCAAATCTGGGTGCACAAATGCATTAAAAAAAACTCCCAAGATGTCTTGGGCTACACTGGGTACCTCCATAAACTTCTGTTTTATATTTTCACAAAGTAATAGATATAGATAGATATATTGAGAGGCCACGCAATTATGATGCTAAAGTTATAAACAGAAACAAGATGGGAGAACTTAGTAACAAGAACTTGAGGTGAGGGAGAAAGCTACTGATGGTACATAAACACTGAAGCACAATGCTCTGCTGATATAAGGGTCCCTTCTCTGGGCCAGTGCTTCAAAAAGGCAAGCCCAGCTTTAGGGTGCATCTCCTTTAATAAACTAAATATAGACATAACCTATTATCTTCTATTCATTTGAAATATCAGTGGCTCTCTTGCACATTGAAGCAATCATTGTCTGTACAGTAACTACACAACAATTTCACAGTAAAATATAGATTTCTCTGACGTTTTACAACAAAGGAAATGAATCCTCCAAATAGGCCTTTAAAGTCAGCCACGGTCCGAACTCCCCCCGTACCTCTTGCTGATATGCCCATACTTGCATCACAGGCATAAAATACAGCTGTAACCACACCCCTGCAATACCTTATCCATCCAGGATTGACTCCCTGACGAAGGCTTGTATGCCAAAACGCGTCGGAGTACTTTAAGATGATGACAAAGCCATAAATAAAGGCTTTGTATTTTTTTAAAGAGAGTGCCTTGGAGCTTCCTTATTGGTTTCTACATTATGATTATCCCATCCAAAGAGCACGTCAAGCTAACTTTTTGAGTCCTGGAATCGCTCCGCTACAGACATTTGTTAATACCTTATCCATATTTATATGTGTGGACAGGTAAATACTGGATAATGGATGAGGCTTTAGTCTTACAGTAAACAGTGTAGGTTGCACCCTCCTCCATTCTGGCTAACACACTCCATAAATGATTCATGGTGTCACCAGATCAGGAGGGGCAGCCTCATTACCAGACCAAAGGACTTGTTGCTACATCTGAGCCCACATGCTGCTGCGAGTAATATGCCTCTCACGTTAGACACGCTGCAGGATCCAGTGTCTGTGCTGGCAGACCTATGTGACACAATCCTTTATATAACTTGGACACATTCCTTTACTGTCACTATTATAGAGCAAGACAAACAGACACTTCTTTGTATTTTTTTTGGTTGATGCTGTTATGGATGCATGCCAAAAACCTCTTAACTATCACATACTATTGTCAATTAAAAAGGAAAAAGGAAAGAACCTCACCATGGGTCCTAAGGAGGAAGGACGATGTCTCAGGTAAGCTGGCAGGGGGCTTCCGCAGATAGACTCTGAGACAGGTCATCTTGGAGCTAGCTGCCACTGTAGACCAGATGGTTGCAGCAACTACAGAGAAGAGAAGAAACGGAACTTGATGCTTGTTTGTTTGTGTGTGTGTGTGTGTGTGTGTGTGTGTGTGTGTGTGTGTGTGTGTGTGTGTGTGTGTGTGTGTGTGTGTGTGTGTGTGTGTGTATCCACTGTCTATACTGTAATAGCAACATTATTAGTTTTGTTATGGTTTTCTATCCATGTAGCATCAAAAAGTGTACTCAAACTGATTAAAGTCTGTTTTGCATGGTTCATCTGAATATTTTTGATTCTGAATTCTGTATAATCTACCTGTTGTTTATTGTTACTAATGAGCCACCTACCAGACCAGCTTTGATAGACAGCTTTGAAGTTGAGGTAAAAAATATATTGTTACAGAAAAGAGTGTTTTCTATTATAATACAGTAGTTTCCTAGTTTTCTATGGGCTGGTTGGTTTTGGACCATTTGGAGCCGACCAAAAACAATATGGGCGACATTCACTGTACTGTTTACAACTGCACTTGGCAGCTGTCAGATGGATTTGCAGTCCTCTGACAAATGTACACAGACAAGAATAATAACATGTGAGAGCCCAAGGTTAACTTAACAATGTCTGCTCAGTATCCAAAGAGAAAATAAAGAATATCACCATTTGTTTTAAAGCATTACCATTAACAGTCATACTCACAATAAGACTCAATACATGACACAACCACTAAGACACACAACAAACAACACCAATTCAAAGCCTGTCTAATACATGTGATTTCTCTATATACTAATTTCATCTCTTAAATAATTGAGAAAAGAAATCACTTAATAACTCATCCACTAAATCACAAATGAAGTGGGATGGATAGCTCTCTATATCCATATCACATCTTCAATAACAGAAAAAATCAAATGTAAAAATAAAAAGTAATCTAATGTTCTACACTATTCCTTGTGCAAACAAAAACAATTTTAGTTAAAATATGTATTACTTTCTGAAATCATACGGTAATATGCCACATTAATTTAAGACAACAAGGAACCAAAACCGTGAACAAAAGCATTTTACAGCTGCCTCCAGAACAAACAACAAAGATGATACTGTAACAGACTAAACAAAACATGTTTTTAATACACAGATTAAATCATCAGTGTTCCGTGAACTAATATATTGAACTAAGCCAGTGTTGTGGTTGTGTGGCAATAATCCAGCTTACTTCACAGCATGATTTAACACACCTCTGGGTGAAATGTGACACAACAGCAATAGCTACAGCACATTATTTTGACATCTTGCCCAGTGGCAGTGTACCAGTAACCCAGAGATGAACTTCTCTGCTAATCCTGATTATCAAACTGCCCACCCACCAAGAACGCATCCAAATCCAGCTTTTGCTAAAGGAGATGAAAAGAATCTGCTCGTTGAATTGCTTACCGCTTACCACAGTCCAAACACACAACACTCTCACAACAATAGCATGCATTCTGAGAACCTATTTTAAGACGACAAAAAAATATGTCCACAATTATCTCTTTCTCCTCCCTCCTCAGGACTTGGAAAAGTCATAATTCTTTTCCTTTTTCCTCTCATTCTGTCTCTCCACAAAAACCCCCTGATTCATTTGGTCCTTATCAGTTGCAGTGAAAGGAAAACAAAGGAGTTCACTGAAACTTATACTCTGCTTCCCTGAAGGGGAAACTGGGCAGATAACACCACTGTGGCATGGCATGGTCTGTCTTAGGGGACAGATCTGGACTCTCATACGTCAGTCCCCCAGAGAGGTACAAAATACACCCACTTTTTCACTAGAAAGAAATACTACACATTGCAAAGTCTGTCCACTTTGTCATATTTTGCACAGCTCCTTTTCAATATACTGTTCTATAATCCCCAATGTTTTCCTCTATCTTGCCTTCCCTCAGCGTGATAATAAAGCATAGCATGTTAGAGAAGAGTTAATTTAGTGTTTTTTCATTTGGCGGTGGCTGACGTTTTACAAGCACAGTGGAAACACCCACCTACTGTATATGTTTTTTGTTTTTTCTTAGATAGATTTATAAAACTGTTAATTTAAGGATTTGAGGGCAGATGTCATTTTTAGTAAGTTTGGACTAAAAGAGTTACAGTGGCTTATGTTAACACTCATTTGGCAAAAGAATTACTCATATATGCAAATATGTAGTGTGTTGCACTACAAGACTTGAGATTTACATGATTAGGTTATCGACACACGATCGGTGTTATTTATCTTGTACATTTCAAACAGCCTGGTGCAAAATGAGGCACATGTGGGGGCACTGATTAGTTAATGTTTAATGTCATATTTATTGGGATTTACAGGAGCCTTGTGTTTGTATTGTTATCTACAGTTGATTTATTAAAAATCAAGTAAAAGTTAGGATTATGAACTATAAACACATAACGTTCACAAGGGGCCAAATATTGGACAGATTCGGCTCAAGGGCCACTATTTGCCTACCACAAGCAGTTTTAGCCCCTGCATGACCGATATCACAAGCAAAAGAAGATATATATATATATATATATAGCAAATAGCCCTAAGGCCCTAATAGGTTCAGGCCTGAAAGGTAAGTGCAAGGTAAAGACATACAGTAGTGTGTGCAAGGTAGAGAAGTGTGACAGAGGGGCAATATCAGGTGTAACTGAAAGAGGAAGGTAGAGGCGAGTGAGACTTAATTAAGATAGTAGAGATAAATAGAAGAGACTGGGACATGTTCCTTGAAGAGAGGAGTTTTCAATTTGCGCGAAGATTGGGGATGACTGTGCAGTTTTGACTGGGGGGATGAATTGTGGAAGGAGAAGAGAGAAGGCTGTGTGCAGAGATGTCCAGATTGCCACAGGGGACAGCGGAGCAGCTGGTGGTAGCAGACTGGACTGCATGGCTGCTCAATTAAGTGAGTGACACATTATTTAAGTAGTAAACAATAAAAAAGATCAGGATGTGGGGCACTGGCAGACTAGATGCAGAACAAATGCTTAATTATAGATTAACTAAAAATAAAAGCAATGAAGTTACAGATTAAACAGACTTTGAAATACATATTGACAAGACATTAAGGGATGAAAAGGAGATTCAACTAAAGCAAGTCAGTAAATATTTGGTACATGCTGAAAAACGTTTTTGCAGCTCAAAAGTTTTAATTAATCAAGTAGTTGGTCAACAAACACATTTTGATAATCGATTCACTGTTGAAGTCAGTTATCACACAAAAATGCCAAACCTTCACCACTTCCCACTTCCTAAATGTTAGGATTTGCTGTTTTTTCCTGTTTAATGTTACTGTAAATTAAAGGTCTGTAGGGTTTGGACTGTCAGTCCTTATTTTGGATATTTTATAGACTTAATTATTCATCAAAAACATCATCAATAATTAAAATAATCATTAGTTGCAGCCCTACCAAGAAAAAAGAAAGAAATTGACTTTTCATTTGTGAATTCCTGTTATTCAAGTGATGTTTGTTATTGTTAACATCAGCTCATCAACATATAAACAATCTTGAGCAGTGCTCTGTGTCCTGTCTTGAACCCTATCTTTTCTGAATGTGCAATCTCTTAATCCAAGCAACTCCATGAATCTATTATTCATTTTAGGATGACGTATTGCTTTTATAAGGCTTTTATATAGCAAAACCTCAGCTTGCTTTTGGGCATATAACTTGTTGCATTCTTAGTGTTCCTGTCCTGTTCATTTGATGTGTCAGTGTGAGCTACTAAATATTCAGTATGGTAATGCAGACTTTGCTCCAGGTCACAAGCAATGTGACAGTCTAACTTGTTGTCTGAAAGTTGGAAATGCCAGCATCTGAACTATGGGCTTCATTTTTTAAGCCAGAGGCTAACAGATTGTTTAACTGTAGAAACCAATAAGGAAACTCCAAGGCACTCTCTTTTAGAAAAATACAAAGCCTTTATTTATGGCTTGGTCATCATAAATCTTAAAGTACTCCGACGCGTTTCGGCATACAAGCCTTCGTCAGGGAGTCAATCCAATTGTTTAACTGTGTTTTATTCTTTAAAGCTGCACTAACCTAAAAGTGCAGAATAACAAACCTATTTGGCACAAATCTTACACAAGTAAAGATGATTATTGTTGCAGTCAGTATAAAGTAGAGTACAAATCACCCTGAAAGATGTTTGTGTTTTGCTACTTTTAGATATGAAACATCCCACAGAGTCAGAAAGTAACTAATCCATTCATTACTTTGCTCATTCATTTGTTAAGGAGGCCGTGTCTACAGAAGACTTAACTGATCCAGATTTGTTCACTCTGCTCCCTCTGTATCTGCAACACTGCTGACGCTGCATTAGTGACTTTGTCAATGTATATTCCAAATAGAGATTAAATCTCATTCCATGTTCCATTTATTGTATCTGATTCTGGGTACATCATCTCACACATTGCTCTCTTTTCCTGCCGCAATATTTAAAAAAAGGTATGCAGTAATTGAAAGAAACTCATTGAATGCAAATTAAATATATTTTAGAAAATACCTTTTGTATTTATCCTAATAGAAAAGCAGCTCCTCACACTTAAAACTATTATTTCCTAAATAAATATATGTACAACATGCATTTGTGTTGCATGTTGTTTTGATGACATCATTTGTAATACTGTTCAGTCAGTTCAGTAAGTTTATAAAATATTTAATCCTTTGTCCACATGTCAATTTATTACATTAAGACACAAATACACCAGAAATAGCATACCGAAACATACAGTGTTTAATATCATAAACACTCACTCAGGCAGTCCAAGCTACCTTTAATACATCATCTGAAGTTTTAACAAAAAGACAATGGCACAACCTACTGGACATGTTATGAAATCAGTCGGAAACTATTACATTTTCATTCAAAGAGACTGAGACTGAGACATCGATCTGTACTATAACCAACACATAATCCCTCAAAGAGGACTGTGTGAACCCTGTTATCTCTATTATTGGTTTGGCATGTGAAAATAAAGGGGTTGCAGTACCTTAGCCACAGGCCGTAGATCACAACATGCAGAATTACAGTACAGTACTGCAAACAATACTACATCCTACACATAATAATAAAGATGGGAGTAGAGATCCAGGGAGGTATTTTTTACTCTTAAACTACTCTAAAAGGGAGGGATACAATAAACATACACACAAAATTAACTATCTAATAAAAGGTAAAAAAAAAGAAAAAGAAAAAAGAAAGCTTTTTAATGTTAAATTATATGTTTCAGTTTGTCTGACTGAACAATTAGGTGATATTGGAGGCCCAAGTGCATGGTTGTATTATAATGGATATTGTTCATTTGGGTGGACAAATATGAAAAGGTATCTGCTACTGCACAATAAAGAAGATTTTTACCCAAAATATTATAATAAATAAATTATATAATATATAAATAATATATATTTCCCAAGCTGTGACTCTTAAACTTTCACAGACCAAGCCTGCAAAAATTAAAAACATTTTTTTTTTTTTTTTTTTAAAAGCACCTGCAAAATAAAACAAACAAAAATCTAAAGTCAGTTTCATATGCTTCATAGACTCTTGAGCACAGTAAAGGCATTTTCTAAACTTGTTTCCCAAGTTGATGCACTCTTCCTACTTTGTATTGCAACTGCTGCACAACAATTTTCCTCGGGATAAATAGTTTGATATGATCTCATCTTAACCTCGTGGCCAACATTTTCGACGTTTCAAACAAGAACAATACAAATACTTTACTAAATTTTATGCTGAATTATAAACGAATGGAATAGTTTGGAAGTAGATTATTTAGGATAGGTTACAACCGGTTACAACCACACCTTTCAATTTACGGAGAAATGTCACTCTAAGCTGCCATCTTTGTTTGGCTGAACTAACGGTAATTTAGTCAAATATTTACTGTGCAGCCAGGGGAATAAGTTATTTTTGTTCCAGCCAAGAGTTATTGGTATCCTGAAAACATCTTCAAAACAGTCATAATTTTCTTGTCAAATATTATGCTGGGCTTTTAAAACGTTGACCTGCCATGTAAGTGAAGACAAGGTAATTAGTAAATCTCTGTGACTCAAATTATCAATGCATACCATTATGTCTATGATGCAAACAAGAATGGCGCGCATAGCCTACCTTTTTAATTGAAGTGGGGGAAAGGAGGTTTTAGGTCAAACGGGAACTGAAGACACTTTTTTGAGAGTGTAAACTGGCAAAGACGTCTTACGCCAACCCCTGCAAGGAATTCACATTAATGTTTTATACATGATAAAAAATATGAACTTTGTGGTAGCTCGTTGCTACATTCAGCAGTGGGATGGACATGATAGTGCGCATGCGCTTTAGGCAACCATGGCAACTACGTTTGGAACTTGTATCAACCAACGTTGCCAACGTAACATTTACGTACGTATGTTTTAACGTAAAGCCGTCTTATGGATGGGACAGTGTATTAGCCTATACTGTCTATGGTATTAGCTAGTTAGGCTATCTTTACGGTCTCACGTAGCAGTAATAACCACTGTCACTGTATGGACGTTAGAAAGCGGTGCCAAAGGATACCGACTTCAGTTAAATAACACCGATAGTTCTCTCCTCTTTCCACCCGGAAACAGAACAGGTCAGTGGGGAGGAAGTTCTTCACATGATCTTTGAGTTAACGTTAGCATTATATACTGTCTATGGTTAGCATGTAACGTAGCGTCTTGATGGTGCTGAGTGTGTTCCCCAACAGTGACATTGTCGCTAAATTAAGCTAACGTTATATTATTTTACAGATAATATTACAACTATGTTTTACAAGCCACCCGTCACCAATCGTTTAAAAGAGGAACTCTAAAGCTTAGACTGTAGCTAGATTCCATATAGCTAATGGCTTCTGTTGATAGAAGCTAGATAAGTTATCATAAGGGGTAAAATCAGAAATAATGTTGACAAGCCTAGTGTATCAGCTATTTGTTTTCGCACCGGATCACCACTGAAAACAGATTGATCTCTGACAAGAGAAGTATAAAAAAACAATAACACTAGGTTCACTCATATATCTTTGACAGCCATGGAGTTTCTCCCAGTACTTGAACCTCTAGATAAACCCAGAGAAGGAATATGGTAAGTCATTTCAGATTATTTAATTGCACTTGTGATGTACGTTAATGAGCTAACTTTGTATCTTGCTGAAATTGTTTTGTTGTCAACAGGTATTCTTTGATACCCAGGGGCGGTGCTCCAGGAGTTAGTGTGGGTCACACCTGCACGTTTATTCCATCTGGAGATGGAGGAAAAGGAAGAATAATTATTGTTGGGGGAGCCAACCCCAGCGGCAGTTTCTTACATTCGCATATCATAAATCTAGGTAAATAAAATGCAAGTAAAGAACCTGTCCAGGCAGGGATATGACATGTGCATTCCTGTGGTTTGCATTGCTTTGGCTGTAGGGAAATTTCACCCACATTTGGACTTTTGTGGGTACCATCAGCTGTTTGAAGACTTGTTACAAACATAACAAGTAAGACTCACAACAAATTTGACCTAGGTAGGTCAGTGTAAAATCTAATTGTCGTGAAATCACAAACAATCACCACTGAAACATGAAATTTACAGAAAGTGTAGGGAGAGATGGTTGTGAAAATGTTTATTATGTTGCAGAATTTGTTAATGGTTAACGGTATATTTTTAACCATTATGGATAAAGCTCCCATCACCGATGATAATAAAGATAACATAAGCTAAAGTTAATAACAGGGCATCACTTGTCACAGCACCATATTGGTAAAACACATTCATAATTTGTTATGTCAATGGCAGGGTTATTAGCGCGTTCCCTTCACATTCATATCATAGGGCTTTCTTTGCATTTTTGTCCTTCCTGACTCCACCAGATAATCATGAATGGGACATCCCAGACTGGGAGGGTATGGAGCCACGGTATGAACACTGCAGCTTTGTGCCAGAGAGCTGCCCTCAAAGCCTGTGGGTGTTTGGAGGTGCACAGCAGAGCGGCAATCGCAATTGTATCCAAAACATACAGCTAACAGGTACGTTTAAATTCACCTAGTAAGGTGTAATCTTCATTAGTAGCGTAGCACTCTGATGATTTTGCAAATTAAGACGGCTTCACTCAAAGACGAGTTGCTGATCTACTGTATGAAATCATCTGCAATGTTGTAGACTCTCCATTTCACGTTAGGTGTAGATGTAATCTATTGAGGTAACAATGCCACTTGGTTTTTCCACTGTCTGGTAACCAATGTTGTTGCTGTGACAGACAGATTGATTGTATATTATTTGACGATTTCTGAAGACTGAGTATGATTCACTCTTTACACGTGTCCAGAGAGTGGGTCTCGCTGGAAGAATGTAGTGGTGAATGGCAAACCCCCCGGTCCCAGGACATACCACACCAACTCAGCCTGCATAGGGGACAAACTATATGTCTGTTCTGGTGGGGAAGCAGGAGCTGCACCTGTCTCAGACCCCAAACTCCATGTCTTCGATACAGGTTTGTGTTTAATTGACCACCTGCTTAACATTTGTATCTCCAGCACCCAGTAAATCTTTCTACAAGGTATCTTATATCACCACCAACACTAAGATATTTTGCCCCATAGCCTTTTAGGCTGCCATCTTAGTTTTGTTGCACCCAGTATGGCTGGCCAGCTTGTACGTTTAATATTTTTATTAGTAAATAACTTTTGGTGACCTTCCATAATTCCCTGCATAACTGCTCTCAACTTCAACCTGAGCAGAGTTCTAATTAAGAAGAAGAATTGAAAACACCTGTGTGGGTGTACAAGGTTACACTGATAGCATCCAGTTTGTAATTGTGATTATATTTGGGGGAAATATTTGAGCTATTTGTGGTTGCAATCATGGCAATATGAGCATTTTGTGTTTTGGTGAAAATGAATACCAAAATAATTGTATATGAAAAATCATTTTTCTTACCCTTTAAAACAATTATGGACAAGAGAACTTATAACAGCCTTTTTGACAGTAGATATTTTGATGTGTCACATCAGGAAAAGCACAGGTGTAACTGATAACATGAATTAATAATGGCTGCAGTTCATTTAGGTGTGCCATTTCCAGGGCCCTGTTTTTGTGGATGCTGACTGGGACACTTGAATATAACAGAGCCTCATTAATGTTATTAGTCACATCTGTGCTTTTCCTGCAATGACAAGTCAAACTGAATCAACTTGAATCCTTACCCAATGAACAGATCCATAGCTGAGAGTCCTTTGGAAAGAAAGTAGTGAATGTAAGCTTTACTGATGCTACCTGACTCCATATTATATACACAGATGTACTGTATCTATGATAGTTTTACTGTGTGCAAGTCATTTAATCACATTGGACATGTAATAGCTGCCGTAAATGAATACATAATCCACCCATTGATGGTGTGACTATCTTATTCTGCCTCAAGTATGTGATGGGTTTTATCTTTTGGTGTTCCCAGTGTCTTCCACCTGGTCTCAACCAGAAACACAAGGCAGAACCCTGCCAGCCAGACACGGCCACATTGTTGTAGCAGTGGGTTCAAAGATCTACATTCATGGAGGCATGGCTGGAGACAAATTCTACAATGATATGTACTCTCTTGACACAAGTAAGCCTGAACTCTCATGAACCATAAGTGTAAGTTTATCTAATTCCCAGCTGTATTTATCTCAGATTATCATACTATTCTGTATCATTTTATTCTAAATGTAGAGCCTCGGAACTTTGTTTTGGTTTAAGAAAATAAAACCATGTATCTACTGTTTAAAGGGAGCATAAAGTGGGAGAAAGTGCAGGCCAAAGGAGACATCCCACCAGGAGTAGCGGCCCACTCAGCTGTGGTGCTGGGCAAGAACGTCTACATTTTTGGGGGGATGACTGCAGATGGAGCTGGCAACTCCATGTACAGATTTAACACAGGTACATCATTTTTCAGGAGCTCTTAAAATTATTTGTAATTCATGCACACGGTTCATGACTAAATCTATGAATGCTACGGGGCAGTTCTTCATGGAAACCTTAATTTGAGCTTGTACATACTTTAATGTTAAACCTCCTGTTTGCAGACAAAAGTAGATGGGTCCTGGTGAAGTTCGAAGGGGATATGCCACCCAACCGCTTAGACCACTCCATGTGTTTATTGCCCTGGAAGGTGTGTGGTGAGGGGAATGGAGATGAGGAGGAAGCCAACAGCCCAGCAGCATCAGAGACAATAAATCTTGCCTTTGCATTTGGAGGAATGGACACCCGAGGTGTCATTCATAATGACTGTATTGTGACTGTGGTGACATGATGCTGTAATATTCATTTACCCAAGTTGTAATAAAATGTTTGAAGTACTACTTAATAATTGCTAAATATTGTTTTATTGGAAACTCAAACTGTTAAGGTCTTCTTTTTTTAAAGTTAAGTACTGTCAGTACTGAAATGAATATTGTTTAGCAAATTTACTGGAGTTCTGAAACATTAATCTGGGTGTGGTCAGAAAAGGCTGAAAGGTGCACCATTGTTCAATATGTGTAAGTGTTGGACATAGTACTCAGTGACAAACATTTGGTGGACTATGCCAAATTTTGAACAAGAGACCAATCGAGAAACATTTTGTATCAAACATTTATTTCAATGTCTTTCCAGAAGTACAATGACCAGATTCAATAAATAACTTTTTAGCAGTGCCTGTGAACATAACGAGCTCTTGATCACACTGACACCCCGCTCAATGGAACCACAAACAAAAACCTGCCCGCCCCACCCCCACTAAGTCCCTCCCCCACTAAATAACCCAATCAGGACTGCCTGAGAACAGCAGCAGAAAGCCTCATATCTGGGCTGACGAATATCTCCACCTTCCAGCGAAGAGAACACCTCACAACCTGAAACTTATTTTAAAGTCTTTCAGAAGATTCGGTATGGTTGCTGGTTATCGCCACCCCTTCCCAACCATTCCTCTCACTATTTGAGTCCCATCAGTCCAATATATACACACATCTAGAGGCACCTACCAGAGAGGCAAGGGGTGACAAGAGTTGACTTTAAACCTGCCTACAACTCATCCTTCTCCTCTTGCTCACCATCAGCGCCCTCGGGTGGGGGTCCACCCGCACTACCATAAAGCTTGCTGATAATGGGTTGAACCACCTCCTCTAGCTCCTTCTTCTTGGCCTGGAAGTCTTCCAGCTCAGCTTCCTGGTGTGACTCCATCCACTCAATCTTCTCCTCCACTGCCTTCTCAATGGTTTCCTTATCATCATCTGACAGCTTGCCCCCTAGCTTCTCCTTGTCGCCGATCTGGTTCTTCAGAGAGTAGGCATAGCTCTCCAACTCGTTGCGGGCGTCGATCCTCTCCTTTAGCTTCTTGTCCTCGTCAGCAAAGCGCTCTGCGTCGTTCACCATGCGCTCGATATCCTCAGGTGTCAGACGGTTCTGGTCGTTTGTGATTGTGATCTTATTCTTGTTGCCTGTGCCTTTGTCCTCCGCAGTGACACGCAGAATACCGTTGACATCAATCTCAAAGGTGACCTCAATCTGTGGTACACCACGAGGAGCAGGAGGGATGCCAGTCAGGTCGAATGTGCCCAGCAGATGGTTGTCTTTTGTCAGAGGACGCTCACCTATAAGAGAGAGAACCAATTATTAAGACGGTGCAATATTGCATACATGGGAAATGTTAATGATAGATGTTCATAAGCAGATTTCCAATTCACGTTTGGAAAGTTTACTCTGTCCAACTCTTACCTTCATAAACCTTTATGGTGACAGTAGGCTGGTTATCAGAAGCTGTAGAGAAGATCTGGGATTTCTTTGTGGGCACCACAGTGTTCCTGGGGATTAGCTTGGTCATTACCCCTCCAACAGTCTCAATACCAAGGGTCAGAGGGCACACATCCAGTAGAACCAGATCACCTACAAGAGAGAAAAGTGTGTGTGTGGGTTTAGTAAGCAAGATCAAGTTTGCAAGCTCGGTCGGTCAAACCGGTACTACAGTGTATACAGAAGATGACTTACCAGTGTCCTCCTCTCCAGAAAGCACTCCAGCCTGCACAGCAGCTCCATATGCCACAGCCTCATCAGGGTTGATGCCCCTAGAGGGCTCTTTGCCATTGAAGAACTCCTTCACCAGCTGCTGGATTTTGGGGATACGGGTGGAGCCTCCAACCAGTACAATCTCATCAATGTCAGACTTCTTCAGGTCAGAGTCTTCCAGCACCTTCTGTACAGGCTTCATGGTGGAACGGAACAGGTCCTGGCAAGGTAAAAGACAAGGTTAAAAGGCTAGTCAAACCATGTTTTATAAAACTAAAACAGGTACGTTTGTGTTGTGCTCGAGTCATTGTTTTTACACAACTAAACTGATGGGTTTGGTAACTTACCATGTTGAGCTCTTCAAACTTGGCACGGGTCAGGGTCTCAGAGAAGTCTTCTCCCTCAAAGAAGGACTCGATCTCAATGCGGGCCTGGTGCTGAGCAGACAGCCCCCTCTTCGCCTTCTCAACCTCACGACGCAGCTTCTGCACGGCACGGTTGTCTTTGCGCACATCTTTGCCAGTCTTCTTCTTGTACAATTTGATGAAGTGCTCCATGACGCGCTGGTCGAAGTCTTCACCTCCCAGATGAGTGTCACCGTTGGTGGCCACCACTTCAAACACACCATTGTCAATGGTCAGAAGGGAGACATCGAAGGTGCCACCACCCAAATCGAACACTAGAATGTTCTTCTCGCCATCCTTCTTGTCCAGACCATAAGCAATGGCAGCAGCAGTTCTAAAGAATACAATTATGAGATTATTATAGTCGAAGGGAGGGAAATTCACAATTTTGAAACGATAACTGAGGAATAAATCATTTTCATTAAGACACTTACGGCTCATTGATGATTCTCATAACATTCAGACCAGCAATGGTTCCAGCATCCTTAGTGGCCTGGCGCTGGGCGTCATTGAAGTAGGCAGGGACAGTGACCACAGCATGTGTGACCTGAGGAAGATATGAGAAAATTACATACCATTACACATTGTTTATGTAGGAGTGGTATATCCTTTGATGTATATTCTTTCCCGTTTTGTGTACCTTCTTGCCCAGATAAGCCTCAGCAGTCTCCTTCATCTTAGTCAGCACCATTGCAGAGATCTCCTCCGGAGCAAAGGTCTTCATCGAGCCACCACCAATGTCAACCTGAATATGAGGCTTGGTCTTCTTCTCAGTAACCTGCAGAGGAGCATAGATAAAGATTAATATACTAAAGTGTCACTCAATCATAAATCAAAGACCTTCAGACCCCATCAACTATAACTTACTTCCCACTGTCAAGAGTATAAACTTACCTTAAAGGGAAAGTACTTGAGGTCCTGCTGCACAGAGGAGTCACCCCAAGAGCGCCCAATCAATCTCTTGGCATCAAAAACTGTGTTCTCGGGGTTAGAGGTCAGCTGGTTCTTGGCAGCATCACCAATCAGACGCTCCCCCTCGCTGGTGAAGGCCACATATGATGGGGTGATACGGTTGCCCTGGTCATTGGCGATAATCTCCACACGGCCATTCTTGAACACTCCGACACTACAGGAAAACATATTAGAAATTACTCAAAAGGCAACCATTTCTGATGTGAATTTTCAAAGTTGCATCAAAGCATTGTTTAAAAAAAACAATCAAGCCAGGTAGTTTTATTTATTAATTTTTATTTTTTAAATTTTCTTACCATGAGTAGGTGGTCCCCAGGTCGATTCCAACCACAGTCCCAACACTCTCCCTCTTGTCGTCGTCATCGGCAAACACGCTGCCAGCCACCAGCATTACAACCCACAACAGCTTCATCGTTGCTAGTTTGAACTCCGATCTGTAAATAAATCTGAGAAGGAAATACAATGTTTAAAAAAATAAAATAAAAACGTGGCTCAGCCTCCCACGTTCAGTTAGCTACCAGCTAATGGTAGTGCTGGATGTCATTTACTGGCATTCAGACCCATGATTGATGGGAAGCGTGGCCTTTAGCAAGAAAACAACGAAAAATGTCAAACGTATAACGTTAAGAGAATATTGGTACAACGGGGAGGAGCACCATGGCCTCTTCCGAATGTTAACACCACTGGCTAGATTTTTTTTTTTTCCCCCATCCGCCGGGTAACGTTAGCTAGCTTAACGACATGTGAGGGAAAGTACTTTGCCATAATGAGCACTTAAAAGTACGGTTTTTGCAACAAACAAAAAAATGTACAATCAAAGTGACTGCCCATCTGATTTTAAAAGCTATGGCAAATTATATCATCATCGTCAAATGTTGGCTTAGCTAGCTGGCTTCATCATAATGAAACCAAAATGAGGTCCAACGTTGCAGAAAATACAAATATTACGTTATCGCATTATCATATTTAAAACAATGTTTATACATATCTTACCTTAATCGCAGTATTGTCAATACGTTAACGGCCTTGACGGAAGCTGGAACTGCCCTTACAGCAAAATGTTTCTCTCTTTTTCAGTCGGTATTCTTGCTTCTGTTTAATGATGTTGAATGAACTGTGCTCTCTCGATATATAAGCCGTCACTTCTTCCCCGTCGTGGAGGCCCGCGATTGGCTGAGGATCTACTCGTTGGAACGCGCTGATTGGTTTCGTCCAGCACGCTGTCCGCTGCTGATTTGCAGACATTAGGTCGAGGCGACGTCACGGCTTTTGCCTACTATGCCGATGCTTATTGGCTGTCTGTCAAGTACATTTATGAACACAGTTGGATCATTGACACGCCACTTTAAGACTAAGGAAGGGTGCAGTTTCACATTTTATACCTTGGAAGTTAGTGCTGCTTTTTTTTTTAAATAATGGCCCGCATGTATTAGACTGACATTAATTCTCATGTTGCTGTTGTTTCAAGATGTGTGACTGTGTGGATGCTGTGTTGGTATGAGTAGTACTGATGACTCACTATGATTTGTGAAATGTGCAAAACATGTACACGTAATATGCAAAGCAAACGTTTGTTACATCAGATGAACTGGATTGTCTGGACGTTTCATCAGTGAATGTAGACACTTGTAATCATGAATCAAGACATCCACCTTGAAATGCAAGCAGCCTGCAATAATGGGCACTATCCAGCCTACTCTCTCAGTGATCACAAATTGGTCATCACAGATGTACATATGTACACTATAGGTTAAGCAGGTTACAGCCGGTACATCCCATATCTAAATAGGTCAACATTAGGTAACTAGTTGCCAAAGACACACTTCAGTCTATCATCCTTTTCAAATGTGTACTTACCCCAGCCAAAGTATGACTGTGAACAGGATATTTAGGAAAGTACTGTAACTATAGAATCGTGTATGTTGTCATTATAATGTTCACCTGTTCCTGTGTATTTTCAACAAAAACACAGGCCTCTTCTGTTGTTCTGTTGCAGGAGGCCTAGTCATCATTAATACTTGTTAATTAATTAATGTCATGCTAAATATGAGGAACCCAGTGAAAAATATAACAAAAAAAACAACTGCCAATGGGGTGAGATTAATTCACTTTTTTCCAAAGCAAATCAGCTTGTTTCAAGAATTTTGTAGAATCAGTTATTGATATTATTGCAGTGATCTTCTTTATTCTTTACTGACTCAAGATACGCACACACGACATTCCTAAAATAAGTAATTTTTTAGTTTTTTCCTAAAAAACAAAAAAAATACTTATTAAACAATGACTTATATAAAACAATGTTTTTTTTCTATAACAGATTAAAACCAACATAGTTTTTTTAATTTAAACAAGACCAAACACTACATTAGCATATAGAAGATTAGACATATAGAAGTTCTTAAGTGGGCTTGTCCTTGGAGCTGTTTGATGTGTCCCTTGAGTTCCTTTTACCCAGTCTCATCTAGTCCCTGCATAGTTGGAATGCTGTCAGTAAGATAGAAAGAAGAAAGTGTGTCCTCAGAGGGATTGTTGAGCACCAAATAGCCTTTCCTTCTGCAAAGACTCCTCCCTTCTTAAAAGCTGAAAGAATCATGGGGGAAAGAAGGTGAGTTTTCGACGGCCTATGTAGACATGAGTGAGAAGGTCTCCAGCTTAGAGACCAGCTGGTTGTAGAACACTTAAAGTGGTCTCCAAGTCATTGACTTTATTTCAACGAGAATTAAATTACATGGCTTCTGACACACTACTTTTTTAATAACTGGAATTACAGTTTTTTTTATTCAAATGCAAAAACAAAGCCCTTTTTGTCATACAAATAGTAAATGGTATTGTTTAATTATACTTTTTACCGCACCTCACAGTAAACAGGTCCTAAATCTGAAAAGATTTGGGCTAAGAGGAGCAGGAGTAAAGAACATATGCCTATAATGGAATGTGGAAGTGGACAAGATGCTTGGTCAGCTTCCTAATGAGAACAGGACTGATGAGGAACTGGAGGAGTTAACTAACTCCAGAAGATGGCAGTGGTGCAACACAATAAAGGATGCAAACTGCCATTAAAACCTAAAGAAGAAGAAAAAGGAGAATCCTGAGCATTGACATATGAGCCAGACGGTTGCCTGAGCCCTGCGACCCCTACCGGCAGTGATGGGATAACATCCATTGACGATACCATCAGACACTAAACTGATGACGTGGTTCGGTCCGTTGACCAGAGCAGCAGTATGGCCGACCAGAGCAGGCAAATAAAACTCGCTGCGGCTAAGAAAAAGGTAAAGTATTTTACAACTGACCCAGCTAAATAACATGGGGAGCGCTGATGCTGTCTCTCTTCTGCGGATTTGTGTTGCCAGTGTTTTCTTACGTTTTGTTATACATTTCTTTACGGAGCAGGGGTGTTGTCATTACACGTCGTCCGACCTCTGCGCTGTCGCTTGTCCCGCCTCTCTTGCTCCTCTTGAGGCTTCAATGCGCAGGAGAGATCGGTGCTTCTTCTGGGCCCTCTACTGATAGCATTAACTTTCCCAGATTATACAGACTATTTTAGTTCTCAGAGACGTTTATAGCATCCTACGCCGTTTAGTTAGCCAGTGGTTAACTTGTGTCTTTCTAGGTAACGTTAAATGTGGTTATGTGATTATTAGCAAACCTTAGGTTAACGTTAGCAATCTGGCTAACTAATGAATAGTTTGCTATGTCTGTGCCTACAGTCGGGCAGCTTTCCGTCTTGGCTGCAGGATGGCTCATTTATTTAAGGGAATCGTCAACAAATAACATTTTTAAAACAAACGCTGAGCTAGCATTGTAGCACAGTTAGCAGGATCGAATGACGGGGACTGTTTTGACAGCTGACACCCCCTTTCCCTGTCCTGCTGTGTGCTTTGGCTAGGTTTGTTAGGCTAGTCAGAAAGATGGCCTTATCAGCTGTGAAATGTTAGCTTCAGGAAAGGACACGTCACAATCCCATTGATGCCCTACAATCCTCGTGGAAGAGTAGTCGTGATTATAACACTTAGCATTTCGCTGCGATTCAACCCCAGTTTTTTCGAATTGGCAGCTCCTTTACATGTAGTTCCCCTATGATTCCCCCCGGTCCCCCACGACAGCTGTCACCAGGCAGCATGCCTAAACACACGCAGGCAGGGGAAGAGTGTTTTTTACCGTCGATTGGGTAAACTACACATAGATGATCATAGTTTGCGCAAGTTATTAACTTCATCCTGTTTGGTTTAGAACAGCAAGTTGTTGAACAAGCAAGTCAGAGTGACAGTCAATAACTTGTTGGGAGTGGCTATGCATTTCAGTGTAACTTAATGTCTGAAATCTGATCTTTTTAGTAGATGGGAGCAGTTCATCCCTGCTTCATCTTATCTCCTAATTCAGTAAGCTTGAGAAGACCCTCCAGTGGTTAGAAATTGCTGGTTCTGAGCAATGTCTCTAGATGGTTGAAAGTTGGGGGCAATTATGGCAGTCGAAAATTGCTTGCTGCACTTCTTACACATCTATTGTTTCTTTTTCTTATGTGCTGCTCAGCTGAAGGAGTTTCAGCAGAAGAGCTCCCCTGCTAGTGTGGGAGGAGAAAAGGGTGGAGGAGGAGGTGGCGGAGCAGGGGCCAAGAAGAAGAGGAAGGTGAAGGGACTGAGCCAACACGATGCACCTTCAACAGACAGAAACTCTCCAGACAATGTAAGTCAGTCCCGGATGGTCTTTCCATTTATTTGCCTGCTTGTCATTCTGCCTTTGTTGGTCAAATAATAGTCTTGCATTGCCAGACCTATCTCCACAGCGCTGTGGAGTAAGTTCTGGCTACAGGACACATACATTATGGGATAGGGGAAAAAAATGCTCTGACTTGTTTGAATTTCTTAAACTAATTACAATCGTCTTGGGCGGCACTAAGCTTCGGACGCAGCAGTGGTGGCTCTGAAAAATGGTTTCGGGAAGGAAGGTTTTGGTGGAACATTTGCACCCGCAATGGAAAACGCCACATAAAATATTAAATGAAGTTAACTGTTCACACAATACAGTAACATGAGTTATTTAAATTAGCTGGAGACATGGTTAAACGTAATTTGCTCTTACCAGTGTATCGGCACGTGTTCTTCATCCATAGCAATTCCCGCCAATCGTCCCAAAACCTCCCAGTTAGATAGTAAATGCCGTAAACATATGCTTTGTAAATCTTTACAATCATTCACTGCAAGAACCAAGCAGGCTTGCCTTATAATACGATCCATTTCTTCAAAACATGTCATTTTCAGCATGTAGCTTGCTAGCTCAAAGTTTCCTGAAGTAAACAGAGTTTGAGAACAGCAACACACAGAGAGAGAAAGGTGAGGGACATCTGGCGTGGGATGTCAGGCAGTTATCCTGGAAATGTATTTCCGTTGATCCAGACTAGTCAAATAAAAACCTCACTTTGCCCTTGACGGTCTTTCTGTGTCCTTGTTATGTCTGGTTTCTCGAACCTAGTGTGATCCTGTAAAATATATTTTTATTTCACTTTTTTATTTGAAATGCTGTTATAGCATTAGAAAGCATTTAAACTCACTGATATGTGGTATTCATGGTTTTGTGTATGTACATATTATGCACGTAAAATCTGCAACATTTGCAGTCCCAACAGTTTTTTAGTAACTGTGGGCTAGCAGAGCAGTATATACCCAATACAAGAGATCCACATGCATGTAGACAAAGTCCTTTTATTGTTTGTTTTACTCCAAGTGGTAATGATTTGTAATGTCCTGCTTGGCCATTGATCACAAAATATTTTGCCGCTTGTGAAATAATACAGCTAAATTACTATCAAGTTGACAAATGCTTTCCTCCTTGCTATAAAACACACACAGTGCCAATAACACAGCAGTATTGACCCATATCTGCTGGCCAGGTGACAGGGGCTACAGAAGAATAGAAGGCTACAGCACAGATATAGTTTTAGCCCCTGACTATAATAGTGGCCATTGTAGTGGCCAGGGTGGAGCAAAGGGTGCGGTATTTAGTTAAATATACTGAGGATTTCAAGTACTCAAAAATGATTACAATGACAAAGTAAAAGTTTGCAAGGCCTGCACATACACAACATTTTCATCTTAGCTGTAACACATGTGTTATAAGTATGCATTTTGAGAAATTATTGTTTCTCAACTGACCATGTTTATTTGTGTCATATCAACCGTATTTTATAGGGCAAAAGATATTTTGTAAAAACATTCATTATGTACATTTAATATGCTTTTAAAGTATTTCCATCCTGACTAGTAGCTTCTTGTTTATGCCTGCTGCTCTGATATACTGTAAGGTACAGATTGTGGACAGATATGCAGGGAATTGTCCGTCTAACAACAATTATGTCTATTAGTAAAAATTTCAAAATCATAATCATGGAAGTAAATCACTCAAGGATGTTTTTAACATGTTAAAATTAGAATTTAGACTTTTCTGAATTATACATAATTCTTGTTTTGGCTGGTGCTTTTGGAAAACAAAACAAAAAATGACAGCCGAAAACAATCACATGCCTATCTGTCTTAGCTCATTGACACTCTTAACATACACTTTATTTATGTATTTGCTGCTTGTCGCTACTATTACATTTAAAGGCCAAGCACTGCTACTTGTGTGCGGCCTGCTTTAAAACTCTTATAAGCAAATTGAGGACATGCAGTGTGACTCCAGCACACAGCTTTCACACACACGGGCTGACTCACATTCAGGATAGTTTTCCACAGACCATGTGGGTCAGTAGTTTTCTAAGCCTGACTGGAATCTGGGCTCATCACAACTCTGCTGCTGAGTCTCGTTGCTTGTTCTGATGCAAAAAGAAAAACCCAGATATTCCAACTACTGGATAGACTAGTGTAATCTGAAGCAGGATAAGATCGAAAAACTGAGTGTGATGCTGGCAGTAACCAAAGGATTTGGTATAAGGGTCAGAGCAGAGGAGGTCTTTTGCAATAATTGCCTGATGCAATACATGATGATTATTCATGTTCCCAAAAAAATTATGCAAAGGTGAGTAAGTAGGCAAATAATTATTGACTTGCTGCAGGTTATGCTTGCAAGGGCAAATGTAAGCAAATTTAGTTAGTTTATAGAGCTGATTGCTGAAGCAGTTTGGGAAATGTAGTCAGGGATTATGCCAATCCACTAATGTTTGCTGCCCCTGCACACTTTTTCTGATGTAAACACTTTTCCATTAAAATAAATATATTTGCCGACCTCTTGGACCGCGCATACTAGCCTCAGTTTCTCCTTCTTACACACCCTCGTCACTTTTCAACCTCCTCCTTTTAAGGTTTCTTGTAACTGCTTCTCTGGGCCTGTTTGTCACTTTCTAAATAGTTCTCTACCCTTTCACATCTCTTTCATTTTCCCACCCTTGTTTCTTCTTTCCTGTAGTTTGAAAGAATTCTGAAAACACTTAGTCAAAGCAATGGAGTAGTCCTACCTCCTTATAGCAACAGTCAGGTGAGCCTCTCTGTCTCTCTTTCTTTTCTCTATTTCTGCCCTGCCTGGTTTTGTCTCTGCATCCCTCTGCTGTAAATAGCTGCTCCTCATGTGGTATTTAATATTGTATCTTACTTCCCTATTCTTATGTCATATTATGTGCACATATTCTTTTTTTTTCACATAGACTAGACTGCTGCTTTTAAATCCATGTTAAGAGAGTGCATACAGGGTTAAGAAAAGTGGAGGGTGCACAGTTATTTCTTTGAGTTTATCCCAGTGTTGTGTGTGTGATCTTCTAGAGTTCGCCATCTATTGTAGAAGTTCAGCGTGAATGGGCAATGCACAGTAGTTGGCATGCATACGTCTCAGTTGTTGTTGCATGGCTGTGATATCTGGGTGTTTTTTTTCACTGCCTGATATACAGGCACTCTTAAAACTGCAATTTTGTTATTAGAGAGTATTACAAAAGCCATGCTTTGCTTGTATTTGCATCAGAGTATTTGTAACAGGGAAGTTTTTATTTGTCAGTAATCTCATTTTATGTTGGCATTTATATACTACAAGTTCTTTCAGTGCTTTCATTCTGCTAACTTTTCAGAGTGCGATGGGTAGCAGCGGTGAAAAAAATAGAAACCAACAAAATTAGATTCTTCTTACATTAGTATGTCCTCTTAGATTGTGGACTATCATGCATTCATCTGGACATATCAATTACATAATTGAGTCAACTAAATTATAAACTTAAAAGGGTCAGTACAGGAATCAAGTATTTTCTGTGCACATAAAAACATATAAAGTGTTTTTTCAGCATAACAGCTCCTTTTCTTGGCATTAAACCAGTGTGTGCATTTTTTGTGTATGTGTCACCTCAGACCTTTGCTGACGTGGGGGCCATCGGGTCTTCAGTTCCCCAGCTGCTGGAGGACCCAAAGGGCGAGCTCGGTCACGGCTCCCCTGTGTCTAACACTGCTAGCGCTAACACTGCTACTAACTCTGAGTCTGTCGGTCACAACACTGACCTGCAGGTGTGTCTCTCTTTTTCTGTGATTTTCTCTCTCTTTGTCTTTCTGCGTAACTTAAGTCATATCTTGTCTTGTCATTCTTACTCCTGTATGTCCTTCACATCTAGGATTATATGCTATATATCTATTGCCATTTGCAGCATTTTTACTGATATATGTGTGTGGTGAAAATAACAGAAACTCCTGCTTTGTTTGGTTGTGATGTGCATTACTGTATTTTTCTGTTCCTTCTCTCCCTGTTTGTCTGTCTAACTCTCACTCTTTCGATCTCGCTCTCTTTCTGCAGGACTATCCCGATACCAACGGCAATGAGAGTTTAACAGAAGAAGATAGGTGGGTTA
The DNA here is from genome assembly GCF_004354835.1 of Perca flavescens. Taxonomy (NCBI): domain Eukaryota; kingdom Metazoa; phylum Chordata; class Actinopteri; order Perciformes; family Percidae; genus Perca; species Perca flavescens. Next base: position 19,145,754 of record NC_041346.1, on the reverse strand, counting down.
CCTGATTCCTCACTGCCCATGACACCCTTGTATCTTGTTATTGCAACACACGCCATACATACACAGAACAGAGTTTGCATATGGATGGGTATGGACTGGGTACAGGGATTGTCATCAAGACATAAAAGGCTTCTACAGAATTTGCACATGGCACAGACATGCTATTTTTCAGCTAAACACTATTTGATTTATTGCAAGGGCAGGAAACAACCTCGGGGAACAGCTTGCTCTATGAAGTCATTCTATCATCTACACATTTCATTTTTATGCTGCGCCTTAGAGACTACTTTAACATAATACCATTTGTTGTAAATTGGGTATAGTAAGCAATACTACTGTGGCTCCAATATATCTCACTACTCTAGCCATTTATTACTAATGCATAGTACATGGTTGAAGTGTGCGATTGATTATTTATGTCTGTTATCCTGCAGACCACTCTCTTCCACAGAGAGCCTGCGACAGCTCTCACAGCAACTGAATGGCCTGGTCTCTGAGGTACGATGTCATCCTGTCTCTCTCTCTTTCACACCCACTTCTTTGTCATACAGTGTTAGGCTTTTAACAATAAAACACCACAACTGATGTGCACTTTTAGCTAGCTTGTATTGCATCTGTTCTTGACAGAAAATGCATTGGAAGCATTTTCAGATTTGCCAGTTGTTCCAAATGGCCTCAAGCACACTGACGGAATCAACTGGTGCAGCACCAGCTTGATGTCTTTCCTCTGAACTTGGTTTAGTTTTGCACAGTCATCAGCCAATGACATAGTGTTGCTATGAGGCTTTTGAGGTTTCTAAGACACAGTTAACAGTGACCGTTTATCTGTTGACTAAAAGGATTCATAAAATGAGTATAGACGAGCTGATCTAGTAGTGGGTCATACGTAAATATAAGCACACTGTTTTTATATTACACTCAAGAAAATATGGTCAATATTGTTGGTGTTTTAAGCCCCCAACGTCGACTTCAAGGCAGCGCTGCCACCGTCGACTTCAAGGCACCTAACCCTAACCTTAACCCTAACCATTGCCTAATCCTAGTGCCTTCCAGGCAGCGCTGCCTGGAAGACGTCGTTGGGGGCTTAAAACACCAAACCCCGTGTTGGTGCCCCATGTGGTGGTGAAATACAGATGTTACCACTGCTGACCAGAGATTGCCCGTCTGCAATGCATCCAGTGCTTTTGAGCTTTAATTCTTCTCACGACTGTCTACAGAAATAGTGTTGTAGATTTTATTTTTAAATGTAATTTGGAACATTTACTTTCCAGGATGTGAGGCTGCCCATAGGGTCTGTCTATAAACTTGACACATGATTCATTTTCTGTGTTGGAAGTGCATTAATGTGCTTGTCTGTGTCATTTCAGTCATCTGCTGCTTATGTGAATGGGGACAGTCCACCTTTAGTTGGTGAGAGAGAAATGGAGGTAAGATAGAAATCTAATATTTTCTGTGAACTGAAAACACAAGTTAGAAGTCAGTCATGGTCAGGTCACAATATTAATACCATGCGATTTACAGTAAAGTGGCAGCCACATAATATGAGGCGTATTTCTCTGCTGTCCTCTGTAAATTGACAGTATAACCATAACCATTCTTTTATGATATGATGCATGAAATCGCATTATCACACAATGCCTGCGTATATAAGGTGAAACACAAGTATCAACACATACTGTGCCCAGAATAAGTTTTCTCTGGTAGCACCTTTTTATTTGTTATATTGGATAATTTACTTGCTAGCTGTCTAAAATTGTAAGCCTTATGTTTGCAGCACTGGCAATGTAATTTACTAAAAACTCACGTGACTCCTTGTATAAGTTTGGCCTTTCTTACTTTGTGTAATTTAATTAACAAGGCAAGGTACATCACATCTAAAATTCTCCATGTACAGTTTAACAACCATCATGTATTTTATGGTATATTTTAAATATTATTATAATTATTTGATTCACGTCTCATTCTTGAACACATTTTTGTAAAGGTGCTATTGTTTGCCTCCATGTTAATAATTCACATGAGGATGTTTTTCCTCTTTGTTTGACTTTTGCCACTGCACTTTATCCCTCCCCTTTTTTCTCCCTTCCCGGATGCATGTGTGCATGTGATAGGGTCGGAACCAGGAGCTGGCAGCCGCCCTGGAGTCCAGCAACCTAACAAACTCTCAGCTAAATACCAAGCTAGACCAGCTGGTAAGAAGCTGTGTTTGTGCGTGCGTGTGTGTGTGTACCACATCTGTGCATGTACTGTATGCATTCTGCATGTCATCTTGAGTAACCTCACAATGGAAGAAGTCAAGCATGGTTTTCATGTTATTTATTTATCTTTCACTTTGGTTGACTAAAATACATTTCTGCAAAGTATAAAAACTGCATAAGGAGCAATTTGTGTGCACACTTGGGTCAGAGCTGTCATAACCTGATGGTTGATGCCTAAGTGTAGCACACTAATAGCAATAAACTCAAAGCTTCAAATAAACCTAAAAGGTTAGCATAACATAGATAACAGAAAAGGTTTGTACTTTCCCTGTCCTGTCTGGCATGCAGATGAGGGCTTTTGTGCCAGAAGTTTGGTTGTTTTATAGGGCTAGAATTGCTGCTGGGCTGATGAAAGAAATGTTAATCTTTTCCATACTTAAAATGTATATCCTGTTGGTTTGGCAGGCACAGCAATCTCAGGGGCTCTCCGATCAGCTACAAAAGGTAAACAGTTTTTTCTCTCTGTCTTGTAATTCCTGTCTTAATTAAATGTTCACTTCCTTCCTGGTCATTCATGAACTTTGGTATTTTCCTCCTTCAGGAGCGAAAAGAATTCGAACAGAGATTTTCAAAAGAGCAGGGAGCCATGCGGGAGCAATTACAGGTAAGTTCTCTTACCCAAACGCATACATTGAATGTGTCTGATGGTGTGTTTTTAGAATTTCTGAAACTGTGTCATAGCAGAAAGAAAAACTGGTGAAACAATCCTCATTGTACTGCCATGTAATGTATCTGTGTATAAATGTCAGAGTCCATGGTATCACCTTAATACGAAATTGATAGAAATGTGATCTGAGAACACACTCTCCCATTCCAACACTCCCTGGTTGTTTACCCCTACCCTGGCCTCTTTATACTGGCTGCCTGTTCAATTCAGGATCCAGTTCAAGATTCTTGTAACTACATACAGAGCCATCAATGGTCAGGCACCAGCCTATTTCGGTGATCTGCTGCACCCTTATGTTGTCAGCAGATCTTTGAGGTCCTCTGATCAGTGCTCACTGGCTGTTCCTCGTACTTAGCTGAAAACAAAAGGTGACAGAGCTTTTGAAACAGTTGCTCCTAGACTGTTGAGAATGCGTTGCCTCGTGTTTTAAGAGTGCCTGCCTCTGCTGACACCTTTTTAAAAAGCAGCTAAAGACGCATCTTCTTAGTCAGGCGTTTGTTTAACCACATTGTTGACTGTATTCCTATGTATTTAATGCTTTTGTGTTTTACTATGATTTACTGGGATTTATTGTGCTTTTTAATGATTATCAATTTGTTATAATGTACACTACCGGTCAAAAGTTTGGGGTCACTTAGAAATTTCCATTCCACTCCATTATAGACCGAATACCAGCTGAGATCAGTTGCATTGCTTTTTTAACCAGGGCAGCAGTTTTCAGATTACATTATGTGCTTACATAATTGCAAAAGGGTTCTCCAATGTTTTCTCAGTTAGCCTTTTAAAATGATATTAGAATAGTAAACAGAATGTGCCTTTGGAACATTGGATGAACGGTTGCTGATAATGGGCAATGTAGATATTGCATTAAAGATCAGTCACTTCTTTCTACAACAGTCGACAACCCTTTTCCTCTGCAGAGAGTTTAGTTTATGTTGTGATTTAATGAGGGACCTCATGTAAAATCAGTTGACGTTATCTAGTCTCACGAAAAGCTGTGTTCTTTCTTTGTCTGTCTTCTCCCAAGGTTCACATCCAGACCATTGGTATACTGGTATCAGAGAAGTCAGAGCTGCAAACAGCACTACAATACACACAACATGCTGCACGGCAGAAAACAGGTGTTTTATATAATCAGCCGTACATGCACTTGAATGAAACATTTTCATCTTGGCAAGACCTTAGTTAACAGTGTGTTTGTTTCTGTGTGTGTAGCTGAAGCAGAGGAGTTGAATAACCGTCTGCAGGCAACCAAGCAGAGAGTGTCAGAGCTGGAGAGAACTCTCTCCTCTGTCTCAACACAACAGAAACAGTTTGAAAAGGTAACAAACACTGCAGTAATTCACTGAGAAAAGTGTAATCAGAGTAATACATAACATATGGCAAACATACTTAATTCACATTGAGCTGCATACTTGTAAAACAGATAGGCAGCCACACATTTTACATTTCAGTTGTCAGTGTCATGTGTGTTATTTTTAATAAATGCTTTCCTTTTTGTCCCCAGCACAACAAAGAGTTTGAAAAGGAGAGAGACAACCTTAGGCTAGAGGTGTTTAGACTAAAGTAAGTCATTTTACCCTAGCATACACAAGGAGATGTATTTCATAACATTTCCATAGCAGATTTGCTAAGGATTGCTTTGACATTATTAATGGTATTTAGGGTACATCAAATTGTATGCAACGCAACAGATGGTATGAGCTAGTGTCCAGAGTCATATTAGAATCTCGTAGGTTAGATGAACAATCTCTGCATATGTGTGTATTTGCAGCAATTTGAGTGAGGAGTCGAAGCAGCAGAGCTCAGAGCTGTCAGAGCAGTTAAAGCGGAGTACACAGGAGAATGGAGCAATGAGGCTGGAGGTGGAAGATCTTCGCAAGAGACTCGAGATAGCTGACCTCATGTTGCAACAGGTGCATTAAGACACAGGCACAACATTTTACAGTACATACAGTACACATATATACTGATCTTCCTCTTAACAATAATTGAAAGTAGTGGATCAACACTATAGCCAATATATGGCAAAAAGCCAATGTGTGGGATTAGTTTCAATCTAGAGCCTGGAATGTTTATTTGTCGACAAGGCAGTTTGATTTTTTTTCTTTCATGGTTTACCTGCTTTTCACTCCAACATTGGTCCTTTTTGTTTTCCAGTGCTCCAGTCAGTCAGATCCCACGAGTGCCAACCAGCAGGTCCAGTTACTGCTCGGAGAGAAGCAGCAGCTGGAGGCACACAATCACCAGGTCTGTGTTCAAGGACAGTAATCTGCATGTGTGTCACACTAGTGCCTCTCTGTGTGGATATTAAAGTTTTGATTTGGTGCACTGTGTTTTGATATTTATTCTAAAGTGTGTGTCTCTTTAGCAGTTATTTTGTTCTTGTGTGAACAATTAAAGCGAATCAACATAGGTTAACTATCCACTAGAACCCCTTCATCCATTCCTTTTCTAGAAACGTACACCTTCAGCCACAGTCATTGTAACTTTCCTGTTCGCATTTGCATCAAATGACCCTTGAGATGTCCTCTACCTTTTCTACTTTTCCTCACCCTTTTCATGTTTTGATACATAAAAGTTGCAAATGAAATCATTTTATGATTTGACAAAAACAAAAAAAAAGAAATACTATGAAATGTAGGCCTAAACTCCTGCCTGTTTATCTCTTATGATCAGAAAGTCTTGCTTTGTTAACATTTCCCCCTTATGTTTGATTTTGTAGCTGATGGAGTCGATTGCCCAGCTGCAGACAGAGAGGGACTGCTATGCAGAGCAGATCCAGGAGGAGGGCCGTCTATGGAAGGACAAAACAGAACAGCTGCTAACACAGGTACACCACATACAGTAACCTCAGCATAGACATTGTTGACTATAGCTTTGAAAATAAAAAAATCTGTATGTTCTTTGTAGTTGTTGTTGTTGTATTAAACAAATTACTAATTGATCTGTGTCAATTTCTGCGTCTGTGCAGGTGTCTTTGGTTGCAGAGGAGAGGGACAGAAACATCAGCCGAGTCCAAGAACTGGAAGCCAGCATTACAGAGCTTCAAAATGCTGCAGGTAAGAGCTTCGCACTACCCTTATCTAGGGCTTCTTCCTTTTCCTGGCTTTTCTTGTGCTGCATTTTTACCTTTGGTAAATAAGCTGTCTGATTAACAGAATCCCCAGCATTTCAGTATAACCTTAAAAGGTTTATAATATATGAACTGTAGCATTCTAAATACTGAGTACGCGCTGGTGACACAGCTACCACAGTCTGGTGTATTTTTCTCTGTAGCAAAATGATTAAACCTGATAACCGTCATCCATTTTTTGTCTCCGTTTCCAGCGTTGTTGTCCCAGGAGAGAGAGGCCCGGGATAATGCAGAGCCTCAGTCCTCAGGGCCATCAGAGAGTGAGGTGGCACTTCAGGAGGCCCTCAACACTCTACATCAAGAAAAAGAGGCTCTTACCGCACAGTTCCAGGCACAGGTATGCATTACATTGACACATGCTTGAACAGCCGCGTTATTTAATGCTTAGTTAATGTCTTGAATTATAATGGAATTTTATGTGAGGTAGACTATTATAATGGTCATTTGTCTATCACATTTAAAAGTTACGCCAGTTGAGTTGTTCTTTACATAATGTTTTAAAGATTATAAGTCTTAGGTTTGAAGTTTCTATAATCAGCCTCTGTAATATTTCCCGTAGCTGAGAGATAACGAGCAGCTGAGCCGCCTGTGTTCAGAGCAGGAGACTCGTCTCGGGGAGATGGAGCGCCAGTTGGAGAGCCAAGTCCAGGAGGAAGGGGACCGCCGTCGCATGTTGGAGGATGTTCAGTCGGACAAGGCCACTATTAGCCGTGCTCTCACCCAGAACCGTGCACTGAAGGACCAGCTGGCTGAGTTACAGAATGGTTTTGTCAAACTGGTGAGGCTGAAAGTCTAGCTTTCCATCTGTCCTTTTTTAATGACACATTTTGGAAGTGCTGTTATTTATATACTCAATATTTCTTTTGTCTCTGTCCTAGAGCTGGGCAAAATATCGATATTATATCGATATCGTGATATGAGACTAGATATCGTCTTAGATTTTGGATATCATAATATGGCATAAGTGGTGTCTTTACTGGTTTTAAAGGCTGCATTACAGTAAAGTGATGTACTTTTCTGAACTTACCAGACTGTTGGAACTGTTCTATTATTTGCCTTTACCCACTTAGTCATTATATCCACATTACTGATGACTATTTATCAAAAATCTAATTGTGTAAATATTTTGTATAAGCACCAATAGACAACACTACAACATTGTTGCGGTATCAATATCGAGGTATTTGGTCAAAAATATCGTAATATTTTCTCCATAGCGCCCAGCCCTACTCTGTCCTAACTTGCTTTAATTTTGTAGGGATTGTATCCATGTCTTTTCTTCTTCTTGCATCTTGCTGGCCTTCTTGCCTTAAAGCAACATTGCATAGTATTGGCATTGTTTCCAATTTAGCACCCCTACAGTTGAGTGTAATTCACTTAAACACCGCTGTCATAAATATGGACAGCTGTACAAGTGCATTTGTTATGATTAAATTACTTAGGATCAAAAACTAGCGAGTCGACAACTTTGCTAACACAGCCAAAAGCTCCTGGGTAACATCAACATCCACCCCCCCCAAAAGGCTCTGATCTCCCAGTTATGGCAGGGCTAACTGAGCTATCTAGCTAGCAGCAGCTACAGTTAGCAGTAGTTAGTGGTTAGCCTTACTTTAGCAACAAGAATGTCCATCAGGTAACTCTTTTAATCACAGCGCTGGTCCAGCACTGGCAGCCCCCTCACTCTTAACATCTCTCCATTTGTGCATGAATAGGTCCTGAGCATGTCTGTGTGTATTTCAGGCCTGTGTGTAGTGATTTCTAACAGAGTGTAAATTGTAATTTCCCCACTGGGGATCAATAAACAGTATAATTATAAAATTAATTATAAAATATGATCCAGTTTCACCTAAATCAGTGTGTTGTCAGAATGTTGTTTTTAAATGCATTTTGTGTCTGAATGTATCTTTCATGTCTTTATTTGGTTATTCTACTAAGTATTCACAAATTATGAAAGTACATGTATAGCAAGTATTCGCTCAGAGGGAGGGAGACTGCTGTCTTTAAGCCAAAATTCCTGTTACTCCTTCATTTGTACAGACTAATGAGAACATGGAGCTGACCACTGCCATCCAGTCAGAGCAACATGTGAAAAAGGAGCTGGCTCGCAGAATGGGTGAACTGCAAGAAGAACTGCACAACGTCAAGGAGGAGGTATGGTCATACACAAAACGCTCCATGACAAACCCAACTGAAAGTCTGCTGATAGATTTTCCTGTTTCAGCATTTGTGGTTTTTGCACCTTTTTTGTCTACACTATATCTTGCAGAATCTTAGATGATTTTGTTATTATTTCAATAGGTGCTGTCTGTCATACACATACTAGTGCACTAATTCAATAGAAAGATTGAATTCATTTTTTGACAGCGCATTCGGTATTCATTTTCCTCTTCATTCCCTCTGCTCCAGCTGGAACTGAAAAATAATGACACTCAGGGTCTGATGGAGCAGAGGGACCAGGTAGTGGCCCACCTGCAGCAG